>NC_136979.1:30074965-30347465 GCF_032717465.1 Coenobita brevimanus
TTTCTTTCATTTACGTGCAAATTTTGGTGTCAATTAGTTCTCTGACTCGTTGAAAAAATTAACTGAGACAAAAGATAGGATATAAAAATAAACGGAACTTGCTGTGAGAGGATGCTCTATGTGAGCGTATAATCTGCGGCAGATATGACGTCGGATTGGAGGAAGGTGAGCGAGGTGGCAGAAGACTAGAAAGTGAAATAGCGAAAAAGATGAAATATCTCAAGAAAAGGAGAGGTTGAAATGAATGACAACATTGCCAAGTATGAGAAATGGGTAGGGAGAAAGGAAGCATACGAAAACCCGAAGCTAACGTAATGGAAAAGAGGTCTCCGTTCCAGTGGACACCAAGGAAAGTAGGAGGAAGGTTACAACGATGAAGAGAGTGAGAGAAGTCAAATAACTGAGATGAGAGAGAGAGAGAGAGAGAGAGAGAGAGAGAGAGAGAGAACCATTAAAAAGACAGTGACAAAAAGTTAACGAGGAGGTACATTCACCCCAAGAAGTGGTGGCAGATTTTCAGACTGCTCCGGACATTCTGCACTACCAGGGGTTTAATAAAAAATGAGTGAATATAAGCCAACAATTTTGTACCTTTATCACGGCATATCAGAAAACCTACATAGGCCTAGTATATCACACTTAGTATTATGTGAGATGAATACTATAAGGTAACGCTATATTACAAGTTAACACTAATGTTTTCTCGATTTGAATGTAATGCAATGCTCCACTCGCGGCACGCAGTACTCCATGTTCTGATGTATTAATGTCCCAGGATTTCAAATACAGATGGTCTAGTTTCGAAGGATAGTTGAGGAAAATTCTTGTAAATGGAATAAACTACTTGATTTTCAAATGCTATGGTGGTGATATAGCAACAATAGCCTGCTGGAACAATGTTATTATTCTAAATATGGATACCCCTACCCGCGGCAGCAGCTAGACCTTTCTGCCCTTTATTCGTTGTCTTCCCCTTGCTTGTAATAACTAAGTACCTACCTTGTTCCCTACTGATTCAAAATGATTTTCAGCTGTTAAGAGGTATGGAAGATTTTCAAAGAACAGACAATTAAGAGGACCAAAACATGAACTAATAAACTTGATCTTGCAATGCAAAAACATTCTGCTGCTCAATCTTTTAATTTGTAATAGCTCTCATTTTAAATAAACCGCTTTGTTCTGCAGAACTGAAAATGCTGATTTGGAAATTCTGAACTCAGTAATTTCTTCACGAACCTCTGCATTGTATTACTCTTGCCAATCGTTTAGGCAGTGAAGATACTTGCAACGACAAATTGGCATTCTCCAAGGAGCTCCAACTCTCGGCCAATTTTCAGGGTTCTTTCTTTATATTTCATTCACTGATAGTCTATCTATCTATCTATCTATTGCCAGACGTCGCAATCCCGTAAGGGGTGGCCATTAGACTTTGAGTTATTTGTTTTACGGGGAGGGGCACTAACCCTCCACCAACCCACTTGTTGACACGTAGGGAGCACGTATGGTTTGGTTATATGGTTACCATCCAGCGTTGTAAATGGTTTCTTGGCTTACAGGAAACCATTTACAATGCTGGGTGGTAACCATATAACCAAACCATACGTGCTCCCTACGTGTCAACAAGTGGGTTGGTGGAGGGTTAGTGCCCCTCCCCGTAAAACAAACCATTTGGCTTATCACTCAATGTAAAGCCACTTGTAAAGGAAAGAAAAGTAATAAGAAGTGACAGGAAAGATGGGAGAAATAGGAAGATAGGAGGGCAGGCACAAATAAAGGCTAAGGAAGTAATAGGCAGCACTACATCAAGTGAGTGGATGATGGTCGCCACCACCTACCACCATGCTAGTCCTCTGGCTTAAATTAAATCTGCCACAGATTTTTCTTAATGGAACACAAGCCAAATGCAGTGTAATAACTACATATCTTTGGGTAAAAACTGTCTCAATTCGTGCTTGTTGATCAAGTCATTTAAAATAGCCTACTTAATTATGTTGCTTTCTAACTTTCAGTAATCGTTCATGCAGCCAACAAAAACGGATGTAAATTAATTCAACTTATTCACTAATACTTTAGCGGAAAATATTTTATAAACAATACTGACAAATTTTAATTGATTATTGAAGCTCTTTTCTTTTCAGTCTTACACTACTGGAAAATTATTGCGTGTTGCAATACTAGAATGAAACTCCTGAAATTATCCCTGACTGCCGCAGGGCGGTAGTTCTGAAATTTCATTAGTGCGGTTTAGGATTATCAATTATCGTAAATAATGAATTACTTCGTACAGTTTTGAAATGATCTGGTGCTTTGCATTTACTTGTTTTCTATTACAGTTTTACATAACAGGTTTCATCTTGTGAAGATATAAGGAAGAGCATGTGCATTATCACTGACTGAAACATTCAGGAACCCCGCCGTCACTTCTTAGGGCGACAGTAGAAGCAGAGAAAAAGGAATGGAGGAAATCAGGCCTCTCTCAGAAAGACCATATTCCACTTCATTACAACCTGTAAACCTATCTGTTAAACATTAGGGGTTTCATTCTCTCGGGACTGATAATGGAAAGATCATAGTACCTCTCTTGTAAAATCTGCTTCCAAGAGATTGGGTGTGCTAAGCCGACTCCCACATACAACTCTTCTCAACAAGGTGGAGTCAAAGGGTTTTTGTCTCATTAAGAGTCCTCCTCTTACTTGCTTCCTTCAACCTCTGTCAGTTCGTCACACTGTTGTATCTTTATTTCTCTTCTATCGCAACTTCAATGGTCAGTGCTCATCTAAACTCTCTGCTTGGATCCCTCCACAACTGCCGCAGATGCGCACCCGTCTAGCAACAAACTCTCATCCATTTTCTATCCAACTCTCTTATGCAAGAGTTAACTGTTACTCCCAGTCCTTCATGTATGCAACAGATCAACTCTGGAACTCTCTCCCTTTGTCTTTATTTCCTTCTGCCTATGATCTCCAGTTTTTCAAATGCAGTGTGTCCAGGTGTCTCAAAACGCAAGGGCTCCTGAATTTAGCACTCTGTTATCTTATTATTTTTTCTTGGGGGGAACAATTTGAGGGCCCGTGGCCTTTGGTTCCTTCTTCCTTGGAAAAAAAACTACTGCAAATTCTATTATCCGGTATTCTCTTGGCATTTTCATTACGTCTTACTGATGCTTGACATGATTACTTTCAGGATCTGAGTAGTGTCCTTCCCGGTAGCTGAATCGAACAATATTGTAATTATACAATTGTTTAATAAACGTAATAAGTAATTTTTCATTCTATATGTAGTTGTGTACCCTCTAAAAGTCTAAAGATTTGTGATTAATCATAGTGTCATCATCATTTATACTTAGCCTACCCAATAATTAATTTTCTCATGAAATGGGGAAACGAAAAGCACGAAGGGTTGTTTCCTCTGAAGCATACATCTCTATAATAGTGATATTCTATGTAGTGGCAATCTCACTACTTTTCTGAAGATGGTATTGGCTGTTTGCAGTGCTAATGTTGGTCGGTAAGTTCTATATTTATCCGTATTCCTGTAAAGGCAGAGATTTTCCACTCTTTCACCCTTGCCCTGTTTAGTCATGTTTTGCGACAGGCAGGGAATATATTTGCAGTACTCTGTCTCTCCTGTCTCCCGGGATTCACCGTAAGGAAGGAAACCCACCATATATTTGCTAGTAATTTAAGTTGCTTCCATTCATTTTCACTTCTTCTCGAGGTACATCATGCAAATTAGCTGTTTTGTTGTCTTAATACTGACATCATGCAAAAGAGTGCAGCCTACAAGAGCTGGAATATAATTTCACTCTGCCTCATGAATCAAAGATATAAGTTCTGATAATGAAGTTACCAGATATTGTTGTGTTGCATTGATAATACCTCTTTATTAAGAGCACACTTACGAGATTAACAATGTAACACTTGCAATTCATTTAAATATATCTGTCTATCCATCAATCTATCTATCTAGCTATTATCTAAACTAGTGTCCTTAAATAAACTAGTTTCCTAGTATGTGCCACAATTCAGACGGATGCGAAGAATCCCTAGTGAGGGCGATTTCTTACCCCATTAGTGAACATATACTAATCATGCGCAGCTTAACTACTCGTACATAGGCAAATTCGCTGTAAGGGAAAAAATAAAATGTGCATCCCATGGTAACTCGTTTAGAGCCTGTGTGTACCATTTAAGTTGACCATAAGATTTGACCTTGACGTTCGACATATTATTATTAGAGACAAAAGGTCAACAAACCTTTAGCTGACCCCCAACATTTCCACCACGTTGGCTAAAATCTAACCAAAACTATATATATTTTTTTTTTGTTCATCACAGACACAGACAGGTCACACTTTGACATTGCCCTGCGATTGATGATTGAGTGTCCTTAAACACGTTGTTCTTGCCTTTCCAACAAATTTAGTTCAAGTCGGACCAGAACTTCTTCAGCTGACCTTGTTATGTGACTTGACCATTGAACTTTTTCAGTGTTCCTGGTCTTTGATTGTTTTCAAAATTGTATCCCTTCCACCTTGCCCTGCCTACAGACCTTCCACAAGAAATATTCTAAACTGGATAAAATCTGCAACCATTTGATTTCGATATTTTTCCTCTTGTTCTTAAAAACAGCAGGCCAAAACAGTGGCCGACCCTCAAGCCTTCCAAATCTGATTTAAATCAGATCGTGTTATTTTAACACACACACACACACACACACACACACACACACACACACACACACACACACACACACACACACACACACACGTGTCGAGCAAAATATTACATCCGCCTCAGTATGTGCGCGCAGGAGTAATAGGTAAGAATGCGAACCACTAAGGATCTGAAAAAAAGTGAATGGCAACAGAGACATAATTATGTGAGATTCGAAAGAAGACAAAATAAAGAAAAATACTGATAGGAAGACAACGGAGAACTTCTAAAACTTAAAAAAAAAAAAAAAAAATGAATGAATGAGCGAAGAAAACATCAAAAAGTTTTGCATTAGGACGAAGACAAATGATTTCCCTGACAAGACTTCATGGAAGGAATTGCAAATAATAAAAGTAAAGTGACTGAGTAGCAGAAAACTCTTCAGAGTAATATAGTATTATTAAGATGTTCCAGGAAAGTGTTCAGGAAAGAGAATCGATGAAAAGCAAAGCATACTACCATATCAAACAATCAAATTACGTAAGAAGCAACCGGTGCAAACCAACTAAGCACTGACATAAGATCAAGTTTTATCTTTTATGTTTGTTGTACCCACTTCAGTAACACCGTCCGATGGGATCCTACGGTAGCAACCATCCCCATATGATTAAGGATACAAGTGACCTTGTACTAATATAATAAAGAAAAAAATAACAGTGCCCAAAACATATGAATACTAAGTCTTGCCACAGAAGACGACATCAGGGATTAATAAGAATAGTTTCTCTAATCACTCACTTCTCGTCTTCCTCTTTAGATAAACTATATACCACTCCTTAACCTCTTGAAAATGGCCAAGAGAAATGTGAGCAAAACACGCAAAATTTACTAGATATTATCAAAACTATCAGGAGAGAATGTTTAGTGTTCAAATGCTGCAAAAGTCATCATCACCGTTTTCATGAAAATGTGTGTGTGTGTGTGTGTGTGTGTGTGTGTGTGTGTGTGTGTGTGTGTGTTTTCCGATGAGCTATAATGAACGAAAAATTTTTATTGTGATATTTCATTTTCTGGTTATCAGCAGTGGTAACTAGACTGTATAGAGGATGTAGTACTCTACTGGAAGCATTACATGAACAGTGACTGAGTTAATGTGCCTGACTGGAGAATGTTTATTGTCATATATTGTTGGTAAAATTTTCCTTCCCTGAAAATGCTTGGTCGCTGAACAGCAAATTTCACCCCTGCAATACTCGATTTTTTTTTTCCCCACCCAATGAACGATAATGTACTAAAATAACTTCTTTCCAGCATAATACTAGCAATAATGTTGGGGTACTTTACATAGAGATATAAACACCCGCCAGCAAAAAGTAGAGAGGTTGATTTAAAGTTACATATGCAAATTACATGCAATTAAACCAGCCAGCCCTGATATACAAGTGCAAGGGTCTAAAACTGTTGGATGTATGACTCTGAATCTCGCCTCCTAAACTCTTAGTATTTAGGAACTGATTTTACCAGCGTTCACATAGAAAACAAAACATATTGAATTCTAAAGACGACTGTGGGAACTAGAAATGTGCTGAAAAACATACAGGGATGGGGAACCTTTCTCCTATTAAGGACCATTAGGATATTTTTAACATCATTCGTGGGCCATACAAAATTATCAACTTAAAATCAACTGTAGCCCAGTACATTTTATATATATATATATATATATATATATATATATATATATATATATATATATATATATATATATATATATATATATATATATATCGTCATTGTCAACAAATCGCCTCCATGTCACCCTGTCCCCCGCCATTTCACTACCCTGCTCCCAATTCACAGCCTCCCTCTCTCATATACCTCTCCACTCCATCCCTCCATCTCATCCTTGGCCTTCCCCTCCCTCTCTCCCCCTCCACCGAACTCACATACACTCTCCTCGTCAGTCTCTTACTCTCCGTCCTCTCCACGTGACCACCTCAATGTGTTTCTCCTATCGCTTGCTATCATATCGACATCCACACCATAACGCTCCTTCACATCCTCATTGGTCAGTCTGTCTCTCCATGTGACTCCACAGGCTCCACTCAAATAACTCATTTCCACTGCTCTCACTCTTGACTTGTGTCCCTCCAACAACGTCCAAGCTTCACTTCCATACATTATAGATGGTATCACAATACTGTCATGTAATAAGTTTTTCACTTCCATGCTCACTTCGCTGTTTCTTACCACTGCCTTCAAGGAACCAGCAACCTTTCTTCCCTGTTGTACCCTTTCAAGCACTTCAACCTCCAAACTTCCATCCTTACTCATCACACTACCCAAGTACTTAAACGTACTCACATTTTCCATTTCCTCATCATCCAACCTCACTGTACATTCACTGACTTCATCTCTCTCGAAGACCATAACTTTATTCTTCCCTACATTCACCTTCAGATTCCGTTTCTTACACACTCTCCCAAACTCGTCCACCAAGCCTTGTAGCTCCCCTTCGTCTTCACATAACAACACAGTATCATCTGCAAACGACAGTACAGGGAGTTTCCAAACACTGCCTTCTCTCATTAGGGCCACTCCAACATCTACTGCCCTACTTTGTATATCTTTTATAACTCCATCCATATACAGACTGAACAACTATGTAGACATGGCACATCCCTGTTTAAACCCAACCTTCAAATAGAAAAACTCACTCAGTTCACTATCCACACACACTGCAGACTTAGCACCCTCATTCATACTCTTCACAGCATTCAATAACTTCCCATCTACTCTACATATTCTTAATACTTTCCACAATCTTTGTCTATCCACGCTGTCATATGCTTCCTCCAAATCTATGTAGGCCGCATACAACTTCTTTCCCTTCTCTAGAAACTTTTCCACTAAGGATCTAAGAATGAATATCTGATGTACACAACCTCTTCCCTTCCCAAAACCTCCCTGTTATTCTCCAACTAATTTCTCTGTTATTTCCCTAACTCTGTCAATAAGTATCCTACCGTATACTTTTCCTATTACACTAAGAAGACATTTGCCCCTATGATTACCACACATTTCTTTTTCCCCTTTCACTTTGTACAAGGGAATAATTATACCTGACTCCAATCCTCTGGGGCTCTACCTTCCTCCCAGGCCAATCTACACATCTTCCATATCCATTCTATTACTATCTCTCCCCAGTGCTTTAGCATTTCACCACACACTCCATCAATTCCTAGGGCTTTCCCCATTTTGACTTTCTTCATTGCTCTCCACAACTTCCATCCTACAGATTTCTTCCTGCTTCTCACCTCCCTCCTTCTCCCAGTCATTCCTCAGCCACTTATACTCGCATTACTTTCATTCTCTATGTTCAACAATTCATTAAAGTGTTCTCTCCATCTGTTCACTTTTTCTCCCTTCTCAACTAGTAATCTACCATTTTTATCTTTCACTCCTCTACTAACCTCATTGCCACCCTGTTTGACACTCTTTACCTCTTTCCAAAACATTTTCTAAACATTCCCTCCACTTGACACTCAAATTCCTTCCAAATTCCTCGTCCACTCTCTTCTTACTCTCTCATACTGATCTTTTCACCTCTCTCTTCGTTTCTACATATAACTCTCTATTCCATCTCTCAACTTCTTCCACGCCCCTATTTCTCATCCATTGATTAAAACCCATAGCTACTGCCACGTAAATGAAAATGAATATGAGACAGTTAGACTCATAGTCACACCAGAAACTGATGTTAACAGGAACAAGTAAGTTCTAACACAAGCCTTTACATTTCAACAGGTTGGATATACTTTGAGTAAAGTTTAGCAAAACAGTACACAGATCACGTCAGCGTAAGATGGTTTAGTTAAGTGTATAAACAGCTTCTTATATAATACCGAAAAGTCTTAAGAACACTAGGTTATAGCACTAATAGTACACAATTATAAACAGATTATTGGACAGTATTCTCTCTCTCTCTCTCTCTCTCTCTCTCTCTCTCTCTCTCGAGGAGGGGAGATTGAAAACTGGATACCTAATTTTTCTGTTATCTTGCCGCACGATACGGATCTTTAGCGTTTGGTGCGCGTTCTCCCATATGCATGTATACTTCATTAGTAATACAGTTTATTAAGGTGATTCCAAATTTGAACTTATTTTGGGGGAGACATGATTTTATAAAAAGTTAGGTTAGGTTAGGTTAAGTTAGGTTCGGTTAGTTAATAATAATAATTAGGAAAAGTTAATAACAATCAATAATATTTAAGTATAACATTCATCTACTTGCTCCATGCGTAAATAGAGCTATAGCGGATAACATAAGCGTGCCACCCTTAACCCCTTAACCGCGGGGCGTCACTTTCGTGACGCTTGGGAGCAAGGGATCATACCGCAGGGCGTCGCTTTTGTGATTCTGTGTTATTTTGAATTCACCCGGGCTTCCAAGTGGGGGCTTGTATCATCTATCAGTACTGCCAATGTCCAACGCTAGTCAGCACTCCTAATCTCATCTGTACTCCCATCCATTGTTGACAATTTAGCCATTTCTCCCCGTTCTTGACTCCCCTCCCTACCCCCCCTCCATTACCCTATCCTCTCGCCTGCCTGGCCGTGCTACGCTAAGTAAATCTTCCCTGGAATTTTTCACTGACTTCGTCCATTGAAATAAGCCCCAGTCCTATTCTTATACCAAATAATATATACAAGAAAGAAAAGAAATAAGGTAAGCGAGTGCCATACACCTGGAATTGGCTAATTATCACCTGACAACACCTCACGTGCACTCGTTCGCTAATTTTTCAGCTGTTTTTTTTCCCCTTGAAATATGCCGTATAATCTATTTTCGTAATAAATATACATGTAAGGAGGGAAGGAGAAGCCTAAGTGATATTTACATTCACCTGGAACTACCTAATTTATAATGTATTGTCTAGATTTCCTGCCAATCATATCAGTGCTAGACAAAGCTGTTTCAAGATCTAACATTGGTAGCTCTGAATATATATCTCCTAAGTAGGCCTCTAATCTATTTTCGTAATAAATATACATGTAAGGAGGAAGGAGAAGCCCTAAGTGATATTTACATTCACCTGGAACTACCAAATTTATAATGTATTGTCTAGATTTCCTGCCAATCATATCAGTGCTAGACTTAGCTGTTTCAAGAACCAATATTGGTAACTCTGAATAACCCCTAAAAACAGGCCTCACGCTGGCCCTCCGTTATCAGTTTACTCTCTCATCTTCCGAAGGGAGAGATGACGTATGTTTCTTCTTGCTGACTTCAAAGGCCTTTTTTTCACCCCCATGCAAATGGCCCTGTGACCTTTTTACCCCTACTAAACCTCGTGTGGAAAGAGGTAAAGGGCTGACAATTGATAAAAGAGTGACTACGATCTTTCTATTGAGTAAAACAGTGCAAGTGGAATTGTAAATAATGTGTAAATAATGTGTAAACAGCAAGTGAAAGTAATGAATGTAAATATAAGTGAACAATGGAAAATAGTTTTATAAGTTATTTCAAGTGACAGTGCACAACACAGTGTAAATAAAATAGAAATGGAAATAACGTAAATAAAATAGAGAACGTAAATAGAAATGTAAATGAGTAGTATTATAAGAATACGAGTATATACCCTAGGAGTAATGAAAGTGAAAGTTTCACTCTAGCATGTCTGAATGCTATGAGTTATGAGAGTGAAGATGAAAGTGACATTCACTCTCAATGCCAGTATACAGGACGAGAAAGTGAATGCTACGTATTTTACTGAAAGAAATTGAATCCCTACAGTGACAATAAACTAATACTACTGAAGGAAACTTATGGATAAAGACTGTAGATATATATAAGTGTTATATAGTAATAGAAATATAAAGTGTGAGGGGTTTTATGAATAATAAATGACAGAGTAACAAAAGCGAACTAGTGCCAGTGCGACGATCAGACGCGCTCGTAATTTCCATTTCTTTCACAGTTTTTTTTTTTTTTTTAGTATGGATCCCAAACTACTTGAAAATTGTAGAATAGTGTTTATAGTGTTTGTATCTGGCTGTGGTAATCATATTACGGGTTGTCGGGAAGTGTAAAGTGGAGACTTCGTTACCCTACTTCAGAGGTCTCCACAAGTCCTACGGTAACCGATGAAGGCTCAGCAATCATTCCAGGAGAAAGCTGAAGGTATGTGCCATAAGCATATGTAATTTTATTATTCTAGGACTAATAACTGATTTTTGGCAAATATTTTTTGAGAGTCTGTCGGAGCCCAAATAACCCCGCGGCACACGCAAGTCATTGGTAAACAAGCCCGCGGTGTAGGGGTTAAACCACGTTCCTTTCCTGATAGAAATCCACTCGTTACAGCCGCGTTTAGAGCAGCACCACCGAGCAGATCCACCACGAATGCTTATACTTATAGAATGCTTACGGCGGTATAACCTAGATTTTGAATCTTTTATGTTTGTACTTGAACATTATTTGTTAGTGCGATTAACTAACTTCACTGAATGACAGGGTGTACTGAGTGACAAGCCAAATGGTTTCCTGGACTCCAGGAAACCATTTTCTACGCTGGATGGTAGCCATATAACCAAATTATGGAGCCTGGTGGTTTAGCGGGTAATTAAGATTCTCCAATCGGATTGAGCAGGTGCAGGTTTATATCCAAAAGGAGATTGGGGTTTAATGTTCACATAATGCCACTCAGGGATGAGTGAGGCTGGTCACTCTCATCTTTACTGTCAAGTCCAATTTGCCTAGCCCTGGGCTTCTGCGCTCCTCATGGGGCGACGCTGGATTAGGTGATGAATAAATGAACGATTAAATTAATTGTTATTAACTGGCCTGACCTAAGCTAGCCTAACCTAATCTAACTTTTTAGAAAATAAATTCTAAAAAATTATGTCCAAATTTAGAATCAGCTTAAAAAACTGTATTAGAGGCGAAATTTAATTAAAACTGGAAGAACGTGCACCAAACACAAAAGATCCCAAACCACTGGCAATATTCAAATGTAACACTAGTGATACAGTCGAGAGTGAAAATTTGTTTCAATCATCCCTATATGAAATGATCCTGCTAGTCGTTCCATGCAAGAAATTTAGCTTAACTTAATCTCTATATAAAAGTATATAGATATATAAGGCATATCTATAAGTAATTTGAAATTGTGTTACCGGATCACAAACTCATATCATTCAAGGAAGACTGAACTTTTTGTGATAGTGTTACCAGATCAGAGTCATATCATACAGCGAAGTTTGGAGGGAATTTTTGCGACCGACTATAGCTGTAGCACAGGTTGGAAACTCCTGCTTTCTAGAGTGGAATGCAGGCCACGGTAACAATATACAAAATTCCAAATATTCAAAGCAGTGCGGGAATGTGGGAATGCTAAATGGTAATTTACATCGGAAAATGGAAGAAAATAATCAAACCAAGCTTACCCACACATCTTCAAATATCTGTATTATTTTATAAGCAGCTGTTGTATGCAAATAGTTAAAATACTTATCTGTCGAGTGCAGTCTTTACCTTCTCTATGGTATATGATTCTGGTGCCGGATATTATATGGCAGCAGTATATATATATATATATATATATATATATATATATATATATATATATATATATATATATATATATACCGTATATACAGTATATATATATATATATATATATATATATATCAAATAATAATAATTGAGAGTACCGACCGAAGTGGGGAAGATACAGCCAATGTATATCTACCAAGTGGATTAGGCGTCTGGTGGAGACTGTATGTAGGGTGAGAAGTGCTTGTAAGTGTGAGTGTAATGTTGGAGTGGCTTTGGATGTGTGTGTAGTCCATGAACCAAGGGTAATCCTCTCGCCCAAGCCGACTGGGTGCAAGCATACTTTACATCTGACACTGCACGCCTTATGTCTGCCAAAGCATTACGTGGCTGGGAAAACACTCCCAATCTTTATTACTCTGGCGGAGTACGAACCCTCTTTCTCCCATGTCCGAGAACGCACACTCTACCACTGTACCATGGAGGATCATATATATATATATATATATATATATATATATATATATATATATATATATATATATATATATATGGTAGGTATGTGGGGGCGCCTACCATCCACTCACTCAATGTAGTGCTGCTCTCGGGTGTCTGCCCTGTCCTCTCCTCCATCCTTGTTTCCTTCCATCTTCTTCTATCCTTTTTTCCTTCATTCTTTTCTCTTCCTTCTGCCTACGGGTAACTTTACTCTCCCTCTTCTGTCTTTCATTCCTTCATTCTTTCCTCTCCCTTCTGCCTGTGGGTGACTCTACACTGAGTGACAAGCCTAATGGTGTCCTGTACACCAAAAAAAAACATTTACTACGCTGGGTGGTAACCATATAACCAAATTTTGGCGCCTAGTGGCTTAGTGGGTAATTATTGTGCTCCAATTGGATTGAACCGGTGGTTGGGGTTTACTGCTCATGTAATGCCACTCAGGGATGAGTGAGGCTGGTCACTCTCATCTTAAATGTCAGGACCAACTGCCTACCCCCGGGCTTCTACGCTCCTCATGGGGTAACGTAGGACTGGATGATGGATATATATATATATATATATATATATATATATATATATATATATATATATATATATATATATATACATATATATATATATATATATAATGTATGTATATATATATATATATATATATATATATATATATATATATATAATGTATGTATATATATATATATATATATATATATATATATATATATATATATATACTGTATATATATATATATATATATATATATATATATATATATATATATATATATATATATATATATATATATATATATATATATCCCATCTTATCTCGTCTTATCAGCCGTTTGAGTGTCCACTGCAGGACCGGCCTATCCCGACCGAAGTGAGGGCGATACAGCCAATGTATCTCTACCAAGTGGCTTAGGCTGTCTGGTAGAGACAGTAAGCAGGGTGAGAAGTGCTTGTAAGTGTAATTGTAGTGTTGATGTGGCTTTGGATGTGTGTGTAGTCTGTGAACCAAGTGTAATCGGCCCGAGCAAGCCGACTGGGTGCAAGCATACTTTACAATATGCGACACTGGTTCAACCACGGCACCCCTTGTGTCCGCCAATGCAGTACGTGGCATGAAGAACGCTCCCAAAGGTTATTACCCTGGCAGCCGCGAACCCTCGTTCTTCAGTGTAAGAAAAAGTACACTTTACCACTAAGGCTATATATATATATATATATATATATATATATATATATATATATATATATATATATATATATATATATATATATATATATATATATATATATATATATATATATATATACAAATGAATCAAGATTGGTTTATTCAATCATCATCATCATTATTATTATTATTATTATTCAGGAACCAATGCTGAATTTGAGCAAATCCAAGAGAAATGGCAATGCATGTTATAGTTTCCATTACATTCATGTTCGGGGCATATCAGAGCAGTTGATTTCCTTGAGGAATTAAACACACCTTTGATTATAATGTGAGTGGAAATGACACAATACAATGGAAAATTAAGCTTGCTCCTGGTAGTCATGCATACCTGAGTTTCAGTAATGTGTGGATGAGTGTTTTACCCTTGCATTGTAGAAATTATTTTAGCATTATAATCCAGTTAATGCAAGACGATATTGTTTTGCTGAATGCGAGTCGTGGAGGTCTGAGTGTCACCATTAAACCCTCTCATAGTCAGGATAATCTAGTAGGCGATACTATCTAACTCATTCGGGGTGAACGCCGACTCCACAAACGTAGGTCGCTCTTTTGAAGCCCCAAGCAGCGACTTCCCTCCTCCCCCAACCCTCAAGTATCTCCCGACAGGAATGGGTGGCTTTCTCCAGCTATGAGATATGTAGATTTCTCCTTGTGTTTTTCCACCCCAGGTTGTTTCATTCAGCAATCATCCTATGAGCAAGATCAACCTCAGGGAAATGGACCATGTGCCCATTTAGCGAATTGACGTTCTCCGACTACGTGGGTAATATGCTTCGAGTTAGACTCATCGAGTAATAGCTCGTGACGCAACTGGTCGTACCAGCAATATTCTGTGATCCTCTGAATACACTTATTAACAAAGGAGTAAATCTGCCGCTCCTAGGTGCTGTTTATTATCAATGTCTCACAGACATTATATTAGACATGGAGCACCAGCGTCTTTAAGATGCAGATTTCTGTCACTCAGTACATATATCAACAACGTCAGTACTTGAATTGAGCGAATACATATCATCACAGGCCAGACAAATGCGACGAGAGATCTCGTCAGACCTACCGTTGTTATGTCACACTACCAAGATGAGTGAATCTTCCCAAGCTTTCTATGACCTCTCCACACACTTGAACAAACTGTAGAGCTTCATCCAGTGCGCCACCAAATCCCTGGTCTTTAGTCATGGACCAAGAGGCCTTAAAATCTAACAATACGGCATTCTCGTTGAATGCTTCCAAAGTACCCTGATACGTCTCCTGTTGTTTCTCTAGAATAACTGCATCATCAGCAAAATCAAGTTCAGTAACCTTCAAATTGCGAGTTGATACCCCACTGTGACTCCTATTCACAACCTGATCCAGTACTCAATCCAAGCATGTGTTCAGAAGTAAGAAGAACACATTTTTATCTCCATCCAGAACTTACAGAAAAAAGACAAGATGTTCCTCTCCTTCCCATACTTTACAGCTGACTCACTCTTTGAATACAGGGCAGCTCTCAGTCCTAATATCTGTGTGGGGATCTCATAGAGTCGCGGGACTTCCCAAAATGCTTCCTGATTTACTGAGTAAAACGCCTTCTTGAGATCAACAAAGGCTGCAAGCAATTTTTGCTGAAACTTACAAGTGTTCCAACAGAACTTGAAGTATCAGGATCTGGTCAACCGTAGACTTCTTGGGTGTGCAGCTGGTGCTGACCTCTGGAATTTTGGCAAATGGTCCCATATACGGATTAGGGGGACGTGATCAAGAACCTTGTTTGACACTCAGCATTAGAGCACTACAGTTATTACTGAGGTCACACTGGCCTCCTTTCCATTTCAAGACAGGGATGACCAAACCCTTGTCCAATCAGACAGAATGTTAATAATACATCAAACGGCTTCCATGACTGTGTGCATCCCCTAGTTCATGGCCTCGCCCCCATCTTTGATCACTTCTGCAGGTATACCACAAACATATGCCTTTCTACCATTTTTCAGCCGAACACTGAGTTCCCGATTTCATCCAGACAGAGTACGGCATTGTCCACTGTACTCTATTTCACCGCATCTGGCACCATCAGTGATGTCCTCAACACCTATAGCACTGATAAAGGTCCTCAGAACTTTATACATTTTTGTATTGCCTTTATATATTGGTTCTCAAGGTAAAACATAGAGGTTCACCTGGTGTCGAGGATTTACAACAACCCTACAGGCACTGAGAACATCACTGATGGTATCAAACTTGGTGAAATTGGGTGTAGTGGATGAGGAGCTAGTGTATTCACAACAGCTGGTGGAAGCTCTATGCTGGGAGGTTTCGCCATATACAGTTGTTCAGAGAACTTAGCACAACAGGTACTACGGTATACTCACTTACCCCTGACAGGGGCCGTCCCTCCGTTACTCAACAGAGTTACAGGAGAAATGGATCTGGAGTGGAGCTTCTTCAATGTTTGATGAGCATTTCGGAGCCATTTATATGAAAGCAACCTTATACTTCCACAGCGAATTCTCTGAACCACTTCTCCTCGCACCTGATCAGCGAAATTCTTTCCAAAAGAGACAGAAGTTTGTGCTGTTCCGGTCCCCAGCCAGTCTGTCAAAACAACTCTCATCAGTTGTAGCAAGCAACCCCGGTTTGATAAATGCTCTCTTGTTTCTGGGCGCATTCCAACACATTCATAAACTATTACTGTACTGCCACACCGAAAGATATCCCATTGTTCAACAGGGTCATTAGTAGCAATGAACACCTCAAACTGAACTGTGAGTGCCACTGCAAACTCATGTGTGCAGTACTTATCCCTGAATTTCTCAAGAAGGAACCGTTTGAGGTGACATCTTGGGGTTCTCTAGGTTTTGATTTACAACCTAAGAATAGCAACAAGAAGGCTAATAATTAACAGCAATCAACTCGGCACTGCTGAAGACCGTGCAGTTATGAAGGATCCTCCATCAGGTACTTACAAGGATGCGGTCAATCTCATTAATAATTTCGACATTGGAAAAGCAAGACCAGCGGTGAATATCAGGCTCCTGGAACCAATATCCAACAATTCTCGTCTAATTAGATAACATCAGATTATTTTATTCAACAGTATGTTAGTCACTGAAGCCTAAAAATGTTAACGATGATGAATGGTATGATATAGGATGCAGACATATGAAACGCCACTAACTTTTCAGGCAAGGGTCGTTGGGAAGTTCCGTAAGTCAGGTAATAACCTGGGAGAGCACCAAAAATAAAAGGTCGGCGTTGGGGGGTTGTGATCCTCTTCTTAGTGCTACTACAGGGGATGCTAATGTAACACTAGTTTTTTTTTTTTTTAATGAAATATATGATGCGTATTATGAGCGAATGTTTAGTGGATACCAATACAGATTGATGTTTTGGAGAGCATGGTAAACTTCTCTCAGTATGGATAAAATTGTTGAGCTGTCGAATTCGAAGAAAAATTTTAGAGGAGCATTGTTGCTAGTTCCAAACGATTTTATTAAACTTTGGAAAGGCCTCTTGTACGGAAGGAATGAAAGTTACATCTAACCCACACAGCTGGAAGTCTCTCTCTTACTGAAGTGATGGAAATAAGAACATCAGCGATGGCGAAAAGTCAAGAGTTACAGTCATGCTTTCTACCACCAATTTGCTATCTTTCTTTGGATTATTAATTACTTTGCTCTCACTAATGTTAGTGTTCTTACACTAAAGTGTTCCAAGTCAGCCGATATAGTGAATCGTATATCGTAACTAGCTACAGCATTGATGTCATAAAATGAAAATGTCATAAAAAACTTTGTGGTTCCTTTGTGGTTGAGTTATATATATAATAGACTTGTGGACGAGCGGTTTTTATATCTTGGAGTAGCTTGTAGTAGATAATCTTCTTTCCCATTTGTCATGTAGTGACAGGAGAGGTAAAGAATAGTATGGGACTATTTTTATTTGTCTTGGAAATATTAACAAGTCTCTCACACAGAGCGGAGTATAGAGTCCAGTCCCGCTAGCTATCTCTCTGTCTCGCTCTCTCTGTCTCTCTCTCAAGTTGCCAAGCCCTTCTCCCTGCGACCTGCCTCTTGTATGGCTTGTCTCCTTCTGAGCTCTCTTTCCTAAATTCTGGTGAAACAGGAGGCGTATCACGTGTGTTCCTTGTGGATGGAAAGTTTAAGAAGCCTGTGTGTGAGTATGTGTGTATGTGTGTGTATGGTCACTAGGGCTTTGTTCATGGGTGGACTGCTGACAACTAACTGCATCATTTCCTTACTGGCCACTGTCGTCAGCTTTCCTCAGTGTAATTTGCGAGCTCATTTCCTTTTCCCAGGCTCGCATAGGGCTGTCTATCTATCTATTTATCTATCTATCTATTATGATTTGTAATTATAATATGGAGTCCTGATATCTGCTCGGCCGCGCGAAAATGGCGTACCATCGACAGTTAATAGTCCTAACATATTAATACACATTATATATACATTATAATGAACTTATAAGCTAATTAATTGAAATACATAATACTGCAAAAGTAACATAATTGTATGAATATTGTATACATATAATATTCATTGTAAATAGTGATTATTCAGTAATATTACATTTTAAACAAGTTGTATATATATTTGAATAAATGCATTAAAGTAAATTATTTAACTGTAATATAGTATGTACTTGGGTTATTATAGTGAAATGCATACATGCAAGAATAAAAAATAGTTTAAAATTAAGATTATGGTAAGCGTTATTAATATTTCATTTAAAGATAATGGTACTGGTCTGCCATATATGGGTCATTCTTCTAAGTATTTTTTTTTTATATATATATAATTAATACTATTTACAAAATATATACACTTCATTCAGGGTGGTTAACTTTGATGTTAACTCTCCCCCCACTAAATAATGACTCCAAATTAGCAATTCTTGCATGCATTCTGTGCATTGCGAACAGCAGTACTGCAACTACAATGCAGACGATTATAAAGACAGTAGGTGCTGGGCTATACACATAATATGGGTTGTACATACTCAAACTCAAATCTTCCCAGGGCTTCATTGTTTCATTGATCAGCTGCATAGTTTCAAACTTAGGTGAAGTCAGCTTAATACTTGTGCTCATGTTTAAATTCTTATCAGGCAGTGGGTGGAAATGTTTGTGTGTATGATTGAGAATGGCGTAGTGATTGATGGTGGATAAAGTAGACATGGCTGGTGTAAATACCGCACAGTAGTCTGGTGCTATGTATAATCCTGATGCTGATGTATGAGATGGTGGTGTATCTGGACAGACCATGTAAACTGATGTGTTATGAGGGAAATAAAAAAACTGTGAGTGTCCAATAAGTTGATGGTGTACAAGTTTATCTGGAGCAAAAGTGAAGTTGCAATGATGATGAATATTGTCATTTCTGATGATAGCCATTTCACAAGGGACTGTATCGGTAGGCTGAAACGTGAAAATGTACGCAGGACAAAGATGAACAGCATGTAAGGATGTGCGGCACTTTCGTTCAATCGTTGACTCACTTGCGAAAGTGACAGTGTCCCGTCTCTTGGAGACCATGATGAGTTCGGTGTCTGTGTTGATGTTGATGATGACCAAAGTGTTGTTATTTTTATAGGGGAAGGGGTGTACTTGGTATACTCTGAACAGGTCTTCAGTGATGAATGGTACATGAACTACCACTGATGTTGGAGTTAGTGTTGCTTCTAAATACGGGTAATATTGCATAAATTCCCTACTGCGGAACAACGGCTTCAATTTATGTTTATGTATGCCTTGACTAACTATCTGACGTAGCTCATGAACTGGGAGTAAGTCAATTGTGATCTTGTCATCACCAGCATTCGAAATTCCTTGCATAAGTGCCCTGAAACGATCTCTAGTGTTCTCTAATTGTAGTAGAATCGTGTCAATCTGTTCTGTGATGATGGAGAAGTGCTGGAAAAGGGTAACGTTTCCCTCCAATTCATTTAATTTATCTACACTCTCGAGAGCTACGTTTTCTGCTTGTTTCAGATTTTTCACAATTGTCTTCATTGCTGAGTTCTGTCCTGTGATGAATTTATCTTGGTATGTTAGTACCTGAGCTATCTTATTAAATTTGTTGTTTATTTCTTTAAGGTCATCCTCTGTAGCCAATCCAAAGATGTTCCCAAGAACTGCGCCGCCCAGGTCGAACAAACCGCGCTTTTGGCGAGTACGGGTGATGTTGTTCCTGTCGCTCAGTACCTCCGTTCCATAAGATGGGAGATCTTGGATCATGACGAGCATAGTTGACTTCGCCTGTTCTAGTTTCCATTTCGCTAACTTTACCATTTCATTCACTTCCTTGGTGTTATGTGCTTGTGAAACATAATTCCTATCATGAAGTCCAGAGTTCGCATCGGCGTCGCAAGTCTGTCTAGATAAGTAGGTAAGTCATACAAGTAATCTAGACTTATTTCAGTACTCATGACGTCCTTAACGATTGTAGTCGTGGCCGTTGGAGCTATGAGGCATCCTTGTCGTACTATATGTTTGGGGTCTAAGTGCGCATATCCTCTTGCTATGTAGAGGAGAATCCATAGCATAAGTCCCTTCATCGTTACCTACCGAAAAAAAGAAAATCTATTAATTTCCTATAATGCTGTGGTCGATGATAGTGATGATGTGTGTTACGGTTGATTGTTATTTCATTTATAGAAGGAGTTTAAATCGATATTTAATTCTCGTAAATGATGTACTGTAGATTTGATTGGAACAGTTGCACCTATGTTCGATTGTTTGGTATATGACCTTAATTTCTTTTTGTAATCATTGTTGTGTTCTTGCTTGGTTTATTGAGGTACGTTCACCTGTTCGGTTGTATCCGAGGCTGAATAATTATGTGATAATTCCCTTGAAACTCGTTTTAAATGGTCAATATGAACTTGTTTCTCCTCGCCACTTGAAAGTGACTTAATTAAAACTTTGTTTGCTTTTATATTAATTACTCTGTATGGGCCCTCAAATTTTGGGGATAATTTATTGTCTCTCGTATGAATGACACCGTAAACAATGTCTCCTAAGCTGATAGGTGAATCTTTTGCCTTCTTGTTAAATGCCTCCGTCATTTCTTCCTTGGACATCGTTAATTGTTTTTTGACTCTTTTGTGAATGTCCTGGAATTCACGTAAACGGAGTTTAGAGTAATCATCGTAATTGTATATAGGCATGCTGTCACCTTCTAGGAGCTCATATGGTAATTTTTTATCTGTGCCATATATAATGAAATGTGGTGTGTCACCGATGGATTTATTTATAGACCCATTAATTGAGGCCTCTACTCTGGGAATCCAATCATCCCAGCTTGCATAATTTTCACTGAGAATGTGTCGTAGCACATCTAATACCTTTTTATTTTGTCTCTCTACCATTCGATGCTGGGTGATAGGCCAAAACGTTAACCTTTTTGATGTATTGTTTACATATTTCTTGTAAGATCTCAGAATTAAATTCTCCTCCATTATCACTTATTAATACCTTTGGGGTAGTAAAGCGACATATTACATTATCTGTTATTGCCTTTGCTACTGTCTCTGCTGTCTTATCTTTAATTGGAGCTAAAATGACATAACGGGAAAAATGATCCGTTGCAACGAATAAGTATAGGTTATTATTGTATGATAATGGCATCTTGAGTAAATCAACAGCGACAACGTCCCATGGTTGATGTGGTACAGGGTAATTACCCATCGGTGCAGGTGTGATTGGGTATCCTTTGTGTTTCGCACATGATTCGCATCTGTCTATATGATTGTTTATATCTTTTCGTAATGAAGGCCAGTAATATAATAGCTGGGCTTGGTTGAATGTCTTATCCTTTCCAGGATGTCCTGCATGTGGGCTGTCGTGTATCAATCGTAATACTTGGGGTATCATGTCATTAGGTACTACCAACTGGTTGGTATTTCTTTGGCGTTTTGGTTGTTTAGAGTTAATTTTGTATAATGTATTATTGACCATTGTGAATTGTTCAAGTGGGACATGCAGTTTGGGTAATTGTATGTCATCTCCACTTTCTAACTTGTATATTACTTTAGACCATATTGGGTCAAGTCTTTGTGCCTTTGCGATATCCTCGTGGTTTGGGATATTTCCTTTGAGATCTAACGCCGCGACCTGAATTGTGTTCGGGTTCCTAGATAATGCGTCAGCTACTATGTTAATTTTACCTTGCATATAATGAATTTGTACATTGTAGTTTTCAACTGTACACTTCCATCTTGCTCTCCTCCCAGAAAGGAGTTTTTCTTTAAACATACCCACCAGTGGTTTATGGTCGGTGAATAAGTGGATTTCGTAACCATATACCAAATCTCGAAACTTTTGTAATGCAAAAACCACTGCAAGTGCCTCTAAGTCTGTAGTGCAATAATTTTTCTCCGCACCTCTTGTTTGTCTGCTGGCAAATGCAATTGGTTGATTCTTTCCTCTTTTATCTTCCTGCATCAGTACAGCCCCTAATCCTTTAACTGATGCGTCTGTACAAATAAGAAATGATTTTGTGTAATCCGGATATGCTAAACAAGGTGCATTTGTTAGTTTAATTTTTAGATTGTTAAATGCCCTTTTTTGTTCTTCTTCCCATTGGAATACAGCATCTTTTTTGAGTAGTTGGAATAGAGGAAAGGCTATATGAGAGAACTGTGGTACGAATGACCTATAGTACCCAGCCAGACCTAAAAATTGTCTAACATCGTCAGTCGTAGTGGGTTCAGGAAAATCTCTCACTGCCTGTATTTTGTCATCAGTGGTGTGAATACCATCAGAACTTAATTTGTGGCCTAAGAAATTTATTTCCTTAAAGCAAAATTTGCATTTAGAAAGTTTAATTTTTAATCCAGCATCACTAAGCTTTTGTAAGAGTAAGTCTAATATCCTGAGATGATCCTTAATATTCTTCGTTGCGATTATAATATCGTCAAGATAAACAAATATTCCTTGTCCTAAAATTCCGGACAATACATAATTCATAAGACGCTGGAATGTGCCTGGGGCTGTCCTCAGTCCCATTGGCATTCTTGTATATTGATAATGGCCTCTGTTTGTTGAAAAGGCAGTGTATTTACGTGACTCCTTAGATACCGGAATCTGATAGTAGCCGTTTAGGAGATCGATGGTCGAGAATATATTATTCTCAGGACCAATATTCTGTAGAACATCGCTTAGCAATGGCATGGGAAATCTGTCTGGGATTGTGTGATTATTTAGTTTACGGTAATCTACTACCGCACGCATTTCTCCATTTCGTTTGGGCACGAAGAATAGGGGGGCATTCCACGGGGAGACTGAAGGCTCAATAATTCCAAGTTTTAACATTTCATCGACATACTGATTTGCAAGTGTATGTTGGGAGTGTGGTATGCGGTAAGCTGGTACGAAAATTGGTGTTTCTGGGTGCACATTAATCATGTGATTAATCAAGTTAGTACACCCTAATTGTTCTCCGGGCAATGCTACGGTGTCCCTGTGTGTTTCCAGCAGGGTTAACAAATCATTTTCTTCATCAAATTCACCTGAGTGAATTAAATTCTCTTTTATTCTTTCTCTATCCGTAGATTTTATCTCACTTGTTACTCCAGCTATAACTATTTCCTTCACAGGGGCGGGACATTTTTCAATATTAACTATGCAAGTTCCCTTTTTCAACTGAACTTCCCCATTCATGTGATTAATTATGAATATCTGAGTTTGCCCTTCGTCGTTCGTATGACATAATGCGTTTTCTACTGACAATCCTTTTACTTTACATAATTCTTCTAAGACAAGAACAGTACTATTCCGTAATTTGCTCTTTATGGTAACCTTCATGTATGCATTAGGTGGTATAACTAAATCATTAGTGAGATGGGCTGGAAAAATTGATAAATCAGTACTGTTATCTGGGTCACTAATTCTGGAGGATGGGATTGGTGGTGGGAGTGGATCTATACACTCATCTGTTTGTGTGTTTGTTTAAGCTAATATTACCAATTCTTTTTGGCTCTCTTCTACCAATCGGTGAGGGCTCTGAAGTTATTTCCTCTATGAATACATTATCAAAGTCTATTCCATTCATTTGTGGGAGTATAGTTATGTTCTCAGCTCTCATGGATCTTAAGCCCAGTAACATATGAGCTTTAATTGCTAAGTTTTCAACGATATAGAAAAATGCAGAGAATGGTCTTGTAGTTTCTGTGAAACTGAGATTTAATCTTATCATACCCTTCACTGTAATCTCTTGTCCATCTACTGTGTATAAATCTAAATCAGTTTCATCCAGAAAAGTTACTTTCTTTTTATTTTTAAGAATTCTATTTAGTTCTTCATGTGTTATTAAGTTCACTGGAGAGCCTGTATCTAAAAATAAAGGAAACGTTTTGATCCTCACATACAGCTGGTATCAAGATACACTCATTTCCCAACATGCCTCCTATGTGAAGTTTAGCCTTGTTCTTCTTTACGTTTGTTCGTTTTTTGTCATGACTTGGTCTTCCCCCGATTTGAACATAGACACAATTTTTTCTACTGTTTTGCAATCACTAGTCCAGTGCCCTTGGTATCTATGATGCCTACAGTAAGGACGAAATCCTTGTGTCTTTTGTTTGTCCTCTTTTGCCTTGATAAAGAATTCATACCTTGTGTGTCCTGGTTTTGCACAATAATGACATAGAATGGACCTATCCCTTGACTGTGACCTATGAGGTGATTTCCCATAAGAAGTGTTGTTTATGGCGCGAGACCTGCTCGGGCTGCGCGAAAACTTATGAAACTGCCTGTAGGAAGGCGTCTGGGAACGAGGCCTAGGCGTTTTTGTTTGTTTGGCCTGCCTGATTTCTGGTCGCGATCGATTTTGTTCTCTGTTTGGGGTCGGTGTAGATGTTTTCACAGCT
Organism: Coenobita brevimanus; assembly: GCF_032717465.1. Taxonomy (NCBI): domain Eukaryota; kingdom Metazoa; phylum Arthropoda; class Malacostraca; order Decapoda; family Coenobitidae; genus Coenobita; species Coenobita brevimanus. The sequence goes on from NC_136979.1 coordinate 30,099,792, forward strand.
GATACTGTCTCAGGTACCCTGATTCTACCAGAATGTGCATGTGTGTCGACCACACCTGCTTTACTGCACTGCATCTCTACCTCGTTCATTAAGTCTAGCAAGCACATTCCTGGGGTGTACGCGATCGTTTTGGCGATCTTAAGGGTCCTATCAGGTAATTTACACAAGGCAGCTACATAACCAATGATGTCCACGACGAGGTCTGGGGACATCTTTCCATCATCTGTTATCCAATTAGAATTCTCCAATGTAGCTAATAAAGTTCTCTTGATTGTGGAGACATCAGCAGTTATTTCACTGAGCACATAGTTTGTAGTGTGCTCCCTTACAAGATCTACAATTTTATGTAATTCTGGAATTATACCTGGCAAGAAGTTCATACCTCCAGAAAATTTCTTCAGAAATTCAGTTTTAAATTCATCATATGTCCTAGCACGATGGAGCTTATCTGAGCGCAATAAATTGCTTGCTGGACATCTTTCCTGGCTTATGCAAGATGAAAAAATAGCAATTTTCTCTTGTTCATCTAGTATGTGGCGCTTGATGAACATTTGTTCGCACTGACTGACTAATGAAATGACATCAATGCGATCTTTGTCTGTGCCAGAGAATTTTGGGGCAGTTTTATCCTCGTGATACACAAACACGTGAGGTGTAGTTGTTAGATCCGCAGTATTTGTTTCTTGATCCATTTTTACTGTTTGCCCTGTTAATTCAACTTGGACGTGTTTATCGTTGTGTGAGGGAATGGTGGAATATGTACTACCGGACCGGTGAACCCTGTTAAGTGTATTGGCATACGTGTGCAAGGCAGCGGCAAAGTCCGCACTTCCTACGTCAGAGGTGGTTTCCCACTCATCATCTGAAACTGCCGTATTTGTTTCTCGATAATTAGTGTGTGGTGAGGTTTGTACAAGGGGTGGGCTGCCTTGAGGCTCTCTTAATTGTGAATCAGATGTTGTGGCAATTTGTGTGTTATCTGGTGTGTTGCCTTGGGGCTCTCTTAATTGTGAGTCTGTTGTGGCAAATTGTGTGTCATCTAGCATTAACGTGGGGGGTGGCGAAAATATTCCTGTCATTAAGATATGGTGTTATGAAATATGCCTCTTGTTTATTTATGTCCTAGCAAAATAGATGAGTAAATAAGTTGAATATAGCTAATTTTAGCACTGAGAAGAAATGAGTAAGTATAATTTTACCCACTTGATACAGATCGTAGAGGTGTGTCGATACAAAAGTCGATCTCGGAAGAAAAATACAGGTTTGATTGAAGATCTCTTGATAATTCTAGCGGTGTGTTGATGGACGATATTACTCAGGAAATTCCATGGCCTGGTGCTTGTGGTGGTTAACGGCTGTCCCAGGCAAACCTCAGCATAGAACGTCGAATTTCCAACTTAACTGTGAAAATAAATGAGTATGAGTAGGAGCTATGTGAATAATGAGTAATGAGTAGTGGGTGAGAAGTGCCTGGTGTCAGTCACACGTTGCTTGGCATGGCAGACTCGCGTTGTGATGTCATCTCAGCACATGGTGACGTCGGCTTCCCACACTGGTAGCTGTGGTGAGTGAATGAGTAGCGATGAGTAACTTGAGCAAAGACGGGTGAGTAAGATGAGTTGTGAATATGGACTTGGTGTTTTGCTGTGTGTCTTGACCTCTGCGTCAGCGATAGCGGGAGAGAGTGGTGGGGGCTTGTGTGCTTGTTGCTTTGGTCTTTCCTCTTCTTTACTTGCTTTGTTTTATATTCTTCTTGTTGCTGCTTGAAGTTACGTGAAGATTATAGAGTTGTTTTGTAGACTTGTAGGCTATTTGCATTGTAGGTTGTATTTTGTAGTAATTCACTGTAGACTGAAGCTAATCTTGTAGAGTCTCGCCTGCTTTTGTAGAAATTTGCTTTTGATTCGGAGACGATGTCCGTAGATTCGCTGCTACCAAATGTCATAAAATGAAAATGTCATAAAAAACTTTGTGGTCCTTTGTGGTTGAGTTATATATATATTAGACTTGTGGACGAGCGGTTTTTATATCTTGGAGTAGCTTGTAGTAGATAATCTTCTTTCCCATTCGTCATGTAGTGACAGGAGAGGTAAAGAATAGTATGGGACTATTTTTATTTGTCTTGGAAATATTAACAAGTCTCTCACACAGAGCGGAGTATAGAGTCCAGTCCCGCTAGCTATCTCTCTGTCTCGCTCTCTCTGTCTCTCTCTCAAGTTGCCAAGCCCTTCTCCCTGCGACCTGCCTCTTGTATGGCTTGTCTCCTTCTGAGCTCTCTTTCCTAAATTCTGGTGAAACAGGAGACGTATCACGTGTGTTCCTTGTGGATGGAAAGTTTAAGAAGCCTGTGTGTGAGTATGTGTGTATGTGTGTGTATGGTCACTAGGGCTTTGTTCATGGGTGGACTGCTGACAACTAACTGCATCATCTCCTTACTGGCCACTGTCGTCAGCTTTCCTCAGTGTAATTTGCAAGCTCATTTCCTTTTCCCAGGCTCGCATAGGGCTGTCTATCTATCTATTTATCTATCTATCTATTATGATTTGTAATTATAATATGGAGTCCTGATATTGATATATATTTCTGTATACAGTATACATGAAACTTTGCAGCATAAAGGACTGACGGCAGCATTATTAGAACTAAGAGAGAGAGAGAGAGACTGTGTATTCAAATCCCCAGTTTCTGATGTCATTCTTGGAACAACTGTGAGCCTAAATTATGGTCAGTCTACATGCTGCATTACAGAGTTCACTCGGCGGCAAGGTAGATAAGCCAAATACAACTTTCATCATGGATTCAACACAATAATGACAGAAACTGAGGTCTGCCTACCCCTTGGGGGCTCTGTTCCAATGAATGTTGCCTGTGTGACCCTCAAGCATGGGGAACTGTCCAGAGCTGAATAAGCCCTATGGTGTGAGCCAAAATAATACAGCTTAGTGGCATCAACAAGGAAGTCTTATAGTCTCTCAACAGTCCTACAGAAGTTAATGAAGGTAAGCATTTAAGACGGAGCATATCATTAGCTGCATGAAATAGTCTGACGGTTTCGTTTCGTTTCGTTTTTGAGGCTCCATCACGCTTGCATGCGTAGGCCTTGGTCAGCTAATGGCGACTTTCCATGCTGCTCGATCTCTGGCAGATTCCCCATTCAGTCTCTTATCCCTAAGGTCACACACAATGACCTCGTCTCAGGTCTTTTTCGGTCTACCTCTAGGAACCCTACCCTAACGTTAACACTTTTCACTTTCTTGATCCAGTTATGATTCCCCATCCTCTCCACATGCCCAAACACCATCTCAATCTACCTCTCCTCGTCACACCACCTATGGACTCAGTCTCATCCTACCTCTCAACTTTTCCATCGTAATCCTAGCCCTCCCCCAAGGTTTCGCACTCAAGGACGCACTGCATACAGGGAGTAGACTGGAGAATCATCTGATCAGGGTGGTACTCCGACGGCGAATGGGAATGTTGATGATATGGAGAGTTGGAGCTTCTGTTTCATTAGCTACCAGAATACCTGACCATCCCCCTTTGCTGACCTTTTCAGTGTGATAATACTATGGAAAGTAGATCAGCATACTCTTCCAGACACTTTCCTATAACTATCTCAATCGGTAGAGAGGTGGCTTGCGGTCCTACCGGACACAGGTTCAAATCCCCACTGGAACAGGGAACAGTTTAAGAATTTGAATTTCATTACGGCAGACTTTACCACTCTACCAGAAGACCCGCCGACATGTCGTAAAAATTCCCCCGCTAATACCAATACACCAGTCCTGTATGAGACAGCCCTAGCATGTATTCAATATGGACGGTGGGTGTTAGCGCCGAAGTGGTGACATGTAGAGGTGTACGATATGTAGGAGGACTACTGGGCCTTGGGAGCAGGCTGAGAAGCCTATGCTCAGAGTCGAGCACATAAAAAAAAAAAAAAAAACTACATGCGCTTTTCGTATCACACAACATACCCCACTAAGTCACGGGGGTGGACGCCAGCAAGGGCATGCGGCCAGAAAGTTTGCCCCCACTACTTAGTGGCGGTCCTATTGAGGATAGGCGTATATCTGACGGTAGCTAGGGTAGTATCTTAGAGTGTCCAAGCTGTTTCTTGTAAGATTTAAAAAAGTGTAATCGCCCTGCACTGTTAGCTTAAAGTGTTCAAGCTGTTCCTCATGAGAGAAAAAAAATGTATAATAACAAGGCATTATTAACCCTCAGACCTCAGGAGAGTCCCCAGTGGCGAGTAAGACCGTCTGCCGTGAACATGAGCAAAACAGGTAAATCGTCCCCAGATGTGCAAGGGTTGAGGATAACTAAATATGGTTATTTCACTTATAATCACACAATTTACCACATTATCCTTTCAGAAATGGTGTGCAGTCCCTTTAATACTCTTTCCAATGCAGTCTCCATTGATGATCCTTATGGTTCATCGCATAACAGACTCCTCGATGAACCTGCAGCCTTTCGCTTAATTACGACGCATACATGAGATCATTGCTCCACAGACCAGCAAAAAATAGTTCGCAGTGGAGAGCAAACAGTTTCTTATCAGCTGTCCATTCCCCCCTTCCCCCCCGCCCCGGCCTGTTATCCCGCCATCACTGAATATTGTCCTGACTCAAACATATATTTTTTCATCTGTTTCCTTTTATATCGCTCCTTACTCAGCTTCCGTTGCAGAACTGGTGAAACGCTGGTATTCTAGTTTGGCTCCAACAGTAATTAGCTCTTCAAACATTCCTTCTGGCTGCTGGCATACATCATTTGCTTCTGATAACAACTCGCCTTCCCCTCGCTTTATGGTCGCTCTCTGTCTGCCCGTCTGTGTTTTTGCCTGCCCTAGTCCGTCTTTATTATTGTCTGTGCGTCTGTGCCCGTCTTTTGGTGTGTTCCTATTCTATCTGCATGTGTGCCTTAGCGTTTGAGTGCCTGTCTTTCTTTGTCACTGCTTGTCATCATATCTATCCGTATGTATGCATGTATGTACTGTATGTACCTATGTCTGCCTAAGCGTTTAAGTGCTTGACGTTTGTTACGTTTCTTTGTGCGTTTTGTACCTGTCTTTCAGTATTCCCTTTTATTTTCGTCTTAATACCCGGTTATTAGTACGCTGCCTGAGGATTTATAACTTGTCTCCCGGTATATCTGCTTATCCTTGTCTCTTTGTGCCTGTGTATATATATTTTCATTCTTCTCTTTTTCTGGACAGTTGTTCGTGTGTTTTTGTGTCTGTGAGTCGGCTTGGCTTACTTTCTACGTTCACGTTTTTCTGTGTTATGTTTTTGCCTGTCTTGCTTTATACCTGTTGGCCGTAGTCCCTGTGTGCTTTATTTATGTCTGTCTGTCTGTACGTCCTTATTTCTCTCCTCCTATATAGTTGTGCGTTTAGGTGCCTTTCTGGATGTCTGCATATCTTCGTCTCTGTGCCTGCAATTATGATATATCTGCCTGGGCAATTATGGCTTGACTCTCGCTTCCCCTGCTTAACCTTGCCTCTTTGTGCCTGTGTGCGTGTGTGTTTTAGTGCTTCTCTTTCTGGATTTCCGTTAACCTGCATTTATTTTCTGTATGTCTCTTTGTCTTCGTTTCTGTGCGCCTGTCTTTTATTATGCCTGTTGGTGTCTAACTTTTCTTTGTATCTGTTTACCCTCGATCTGTGTGTGCTTGTATTTAAATATGTCTGTTGTATTCCTGTCTTTCTTTAGGTCTCTTAGTTTTAGTATTTGTTTATCTATATACCTGTTCATATTAGCCCTTGTGTCTCAGTCGTATGGTATGTTTATCTGAGTGTTTATAGCTTTTCCTCTGGTAAATATTTTTGTGTGTATGTGTGAATGGTTATGATTTAATGACCGATTCTGTTTGTTTGTCTATGTCCCCATATTCTCTGCCTTTCTCTGTGGGTTTGTATATATTTTTTCCTGCATTTGTTTGTGTATTTTTATGCCTGTCTTTCTGTATGTGTGTATAACTTCGCCTCTTTGTGTCAGTATATTGTCAACTCTACATGCCGGTCTTTTTATGTACCTCTCTCTCAATATGCCAGCTCTGGTATGTCTGTATAGCTTCATCTGTGTGTGTTTGTCTGTGTGTTTAACCATCTTCGGCTTCGTATGTCTATATTTTTTGTATGTTTGATTATCTTCTTTGCATGCCTGAGTATCTCTGTATCTCCATGCCTGAGTATCTTTGTATCTGTATGCCTGAGTATCTTTGTATCTGTATGTCTGAGTATCTTTGTATCTGTATGTCTGAGTATCTTTGTATCTGTATGTCTGAGTATCTTTGTATCTGGATGTCTGAGTATCTTTGTATCTGTATGTCTGAGTATCTTTGTATCTGTACGCATGAGTATCTTTGTATCTGGATGTTTGAGTAAATTTGTATCTGTATGTCTATCTTTGTATCTGGATGTCTGAGTACGTCTGAATACCTGTGTGTATCTGCCTTTCTATGTTTTTTTTTTTAATCCTCGTTTGTGGTTTTATAAACGTACAACTGTTTTTGTTTTTGTTCGAATGTCTCCCTTTGTTTTGTGTTTCCATGTCCGACAATGTCTTTGTTTCAGTATTTCTATGCTCGTCTTTCTTTCTTTCTCTCTTCTCAGTATATTCTGCTTTTCTTTTTTTGTTCCTATGGCTGTCATTTTTTTTTTTTTTTTTTGGTGCTCTTATGCCTTACTTTGTTACTGTGTTTATTTGCCAGTCTTTGTATTTTGTGTTCGAATGTCTTCTGTTTTATTTATTTATTTTTTTTATGATTGTCTATGTTTTCGTATTATCTGCAGGCTCTGTTCCTTGTTGTTGGTGTTTGGTGTTTGTAAGCAGTGTTTAGTTTTCATTTCATTGTTTTTGTGCTTCTCTGTTCGTCTGTCCATCGTTGTTTCAGTGTTCCCAGTGTTGTGAATATATTGCCAACAGTACATTACTATTGTGTTTTTGTGTTGCTATGATTGTAATTGCTTTTGTGGTTGCATGCACAATGTTTTATGCATATGGATGACCAACGTTATTCTTGTGCTTTGAGCATGCTCGACTTTCTTCTTGTGTTCAAATGTTCCTCAGAGGATGTATGTATGAATCTGGCCTTGTCACCTTGCAGTTTCGTCTCTGTTTTAATGCTGCATATTCACCTCTGTATTTGTCTGAGCTTGTCTTCCTGTTTGTCTTCGTCTAGGTTTATGTGGAGATATTTATTGTTTCTTGGTTGTCTATGTTTGTATTTTTTTCTTTGTGTATTCTGTTTGATTTTGTGTGTATTTTTTCGGTGTGCTGTGTTTGCATTTCTGCTTATGCTTAACAGTTCTTTTGTGTAACTTTGCTTGTTTACCTCCGTGTCTTTGTTACTGAATGTGTCTGCATGTTTTCGTTTTGGATGGTGCTTGTTCTCCTGTACTTTAGTCATTGTACGGATTTGTTCTTTTTCTCTCCCTCTGTTGCTTTGTTTACTTGAATATCTTTTCTGTTTGAATATGTTTGATTGTGTGAATGTACATGGCACTGCACATTCTCTGCTCTCCCTTTGCATTTTCGTTTCAGTGAATGAGTGAAAGTTTGTCGGCCTTGCGATTCTATGTTGTTGTTCTGTCAAGACCCCCTTTTTTTTTTTTTAGCTTACTTGTTTCTATATTTCCCTGTTTAACTATTTACTAGCCTGGTTAAATGTTCTTTTTGTGTCGTTCTCGTTAGCCAACATCAAAAGCATATAACTTGACCAATAACATTCCACACCATTGGCATCTGCTCCTGTCTTCTCCGTTACATAAACTTCCCCACTCCGACACGTGTCATTTGGTCATATATTCTCCCTCCTTGTAATTACACCACACAACACACGCACTTCGTTACATCTAATGACGCCCCACTATAAGCATTTCGCCTAATTATCACTTACAGAGTTTCATACACTGTTATTTTCTCTTTGTCCACAAGCAGCAAGAAGTGGACACTGTTTCTTTCATTGTTATCGACGCACGGCGGAACTTAATTCAGGCCACACTGCATGAATTCTTTCATTAGACAGAAGTTCTTGCAGTCAGAAGGCTCAATTACCAAGGTAGTAGTCTAGGCATTTACGAAGAAAAATGAAGTAATTTAGTAACAGCAATTTAGTAATGCAATACATTTGCTCACGTATCATCTCCATATGTTGTTCTTCCTTTTGATTAAAGTCTCACTGTAGCGCAGATATTGCAACGCTAAGGAATGTCGAAACAGTAAAATTGACTGACAGTAATTTTAAGAATTATGAGGGAGATATGGATGAGCGTTACTGGCTGAATTTAGGTACAATAACTCACGCATCCACCTTGCACATGTGAATATCATTTTTATGCTTAATCACACTCACTGCATTATTTATCCATCGCCTTTTCAGTCTTGGTCACATATCGTACATCTTCGGCATTATTACAATCGTCTCATTCCCCGAACCCTATATTCCCCTAATACACTGGGCAGGAGGGATCCAGGAAGAGGGAAAGAAATAAAGATAATAAGGGGTACAATGAAATGGACCAAAAATCCATACACTGTTTAAGCTTAAGGTCCTTGGCTCCACCTCACAGAAGCTATATAACGCCTCTGTGATATATGTTTCATGCTGGCAACATCGCAATTAAAAAAGTGTGATGAATGTCATGTGTCTTCATACTTTACTTATCTGTCCTTTTCACTTATTCGTCAAATCTTTAACTTCTTCAATATCCATATCTGGATTATTCACACAGTTCAGACGATCAGTTTTTATAGTCATCCACCCGTCTCGGCCTTCCACTCTGCCTCTTTTCCTCAAACGCAGTGTATCCAGGCATCTCCAAATGATCGGATCTTGAATTTGTCTCTCTCTTGTATTTTGTTTTTCTCTTGGAAGGAGCAATTTTGCGGGCTCACAGCTCTTGGTTCCTTGTTCCTTACGTTAAAAAAAAAAAAAAAAAGACTTAACATGTACCCCCCTCACCATTATCCGCTGTATTACATCGAGTAACCTTACTATGTGTGTGTGTGTGTGTGTGTGTGTGTGTGTGTGTGTGTGTGTGTGTGTGTGTGTGTGTCGTTAAAAAAATAACTCATATAGTTTTGATTCCATTTTAACCACACTTATTGAAAGAGTTGGAGGTCAGCCACGGGTAAGCCTATTTTTTAGAACAATAGGTCAAATGTCCAGGTTACAGGGCAAGATCAGTTTGAAAAGCTTCTAATAAATTTACACCAAACTTTGTGGAAGGGTTGAGGATAAGGTTAATATAAAAGGATTCAGTATTGACAACAATCAGTCAAAGGTTAGGTAACAGAGTAAGATCAAAGATCAAAGTCAGTTCAAACAGCTTTGATGTGATTTTAACCAAAAATTGTGGAAAGTTAAGGACAAGGGAAGAACTATGTGATCTGATTTTCAAAACAATTAACCAAAGACCTAAGTCACAGGGCAAGGTCAAAGTTAAACCCGTGTGTCTTTGTATGAAAAGCACAATTAAAGCAGCTTCGGGATGATTTGGATCAAACTTGGTGGATTATTTGAGGATCATCCATGAGGCTGACACATTGTTTTTGAGAAAAATAGTTCAAACGTAAAGGTCACGAGGCAAAAGTCACCTTACAAAGTTCTTATCCGATGTTAACTATGAGGAAGAATTTAAGCTCTGAGTAGTATAAAAAAAAGATTCGATTTTGAGAAGAATATGTGAAAGTCAAGATCACTGGGCAAAGTCAGCTAAACCAGATTCAATCTGAACTGATCCAAGGTTGGTGGAATAGTTATGGGTTAGGCGAAAATGAAATAATTCTATTCTGAGAGCAATCACACAACGAAGTCAGACAGTCGGCCCTTAGACCAGGTGGTGAGTGTAGGTGTTGCACTCTCCGAGGGCTCTTTCTTGTTATTCATTTATATTACCACAATGATTTACTTAAAATGTAAATAATGGAAATTATTGTGAAAAAATAAACAATGTGTGTAACCAAACCTAAGCTGATAAAAACAAGGAATCAGATAAAGAGTTCTATATACTTGGCAGAAGCACCCGCATAATTATTCACTCAGTACATTACATTATTTGATTAACTATCAAATATTCTGCAGTAATAATGCTGGAAAATCCATCTTGAAGTCACGTGTTATTCATTAATGAAGCTCTGAACTCAGGGCAAAAAGTACTCCCACACAAAACCCAGACATCAGTCACTGAAGAGGAAGAAGGAACAACGTTATGGTGAAGCCACGTCAACCAAAATGATAACATCATCTGAATATCTTTCGCACACTAATAGCTTCACACAAACAAAATGCCTAAAAAATTTGGTTTACAGGATTAGAAAGAAAATATAAGTTCAAAGTGGGGGCGTTTTTATGCTTGTTTGTTGCATGTGACTATGAGGACAAGAGGTCCAGGAGGATTCCAATGAAACCGTTTAGCAATGTAGAGGAAAGACGATTATGTTTCTCACACATCTTTCAAACGATCACCGTTCACTACCATATGAGCGGTATTACTCACTGGCATGTAAATGCCAAATAAGTCACATTAGTTCTCTTGCGAAATTAACATCGCAGATTTTACATGTGTTAAAACAAGCTCCACGCCTCCTGAAGTATAAAGATATGGAGACGTATTTTGTAACTTATTTTGGAAAATTCTCACGTTTCTGCTAAGTTTTGGAGAAAAACTTATAGCTGCAGGAACTAGATGTTTCCTTCATTGACTCCATTACCTATTGGGCGCTTGCTAAAGGTGAATGAAGCTGTCTGGTAGCAACAGTATTAATGACATGCTTAAGCTAATAGGGTAAATCCTGCAAAATGATATGTTTAGGCTGATGGGGTAAATCCTTCACATAAGCTCTCTCTATAGGGATCACATTTGTTCCTATGTGAAGTATAACTCTTTATGTAGAGGGAGATTTACATTGATCCAATTGTCAGTCTCGATATCTTTTCCATTAGGATGAGTAAGTAACACTTGTCTATTCACTCGCTCTTAATCAAGTTGTTTCCAATTTTGTAATGCATGAATTTTACTGATATGCTTAGCTCTTCACATATGCAAAATATAAACTCTGGAAAAGTTTTCTTCAGTTTGTTTTTCCCGCTGCCTGTAAACTTAAACCTTTCAACAGCACTGTGCCCAGACGTTTCATACTCAACGTACCATATTTTCATTCTGAATGTATTTTAACTGTGCGTGGAATGGACAGCGTTTGCAATCTCCTAACTTTTGTGTTTAACTTATGAAAAAAGTAAGTTAATCATCAGCATAATTTTGATGGGAGATTTACAAAAACCCAGCCAAATAAACAGGAAAAAGAAACATCCCGTTTAGAGTTGGACGGGAGGTGCCAGGGGTTTGGGTGATGGTGGAGACAATCACTTAATTATCCACAGTGTCCCTTCCGCCAGTGATCTGTCCTCGTCCGCCCCCGCCATCACTCACGGCCCGTCGCAGGGAGTCATTAATTACACACTAATCTTGAGAAAAAATTAAACTTGGGATTGCCTGTCCCTCCCTGCAATATCTTGTCCGTCGCGCTGATGAACGAGGCGGCGCGGTCACAACCTCCACTTTCACACTCTTCTTTCTCTTACTCCTCACTTGCCTTCGCTCACTTAAGTCCCATTTCCACTCACCCCCACCCCCTCTAGTCTTCCGACTCTCTCTCTCTCTCTCTCTCTCTCTCTCTCTCTACTTCTACGAGTATGTCACAGGAAAGACAGATTCGGCTATTATTGCCTCGTGGATTTTGCTTACGTGCTCCCATTTTCACATAAATTATAAATTGCAAAAATATATAAATAAATAAACAGAGAAAACTTTTTCAAAGAAATCGACCTAAAATCACAGTTTCTACGCAGAGAGAATCAAATTTCGAAAATATCATCCACTGGAGTTTTAGGCGCTCCTCTTTCCCCCTACCGCTATAGACTGACCAGATTATTCTAGGGGTATCTGCTTGCTTCGTTCGTCCTAACTTCCATTAAAAATAAAACAATAATAAAGGAATTACCAAAATTCAATTAAAAAAATAAGTATGCTAGGGAGTCGCCTTAGGCCTGTATGATTAATCTTAGTTCAGCCTGCTCTTCTAATTTACTATAGCACTAGCCGTGTGTGTGTGTGTGTGTGTGTGTGTGTGTGTGTGTGTGTGTGTGTGTGTGTGTGTGTTTTGGGCAGCCGAAACAACACATTCAAATCGCACCAAAAATGGCACAAAAATCGCAAAAAATTTGATGTGAAAAAACTTGGTCCCATCACGATTGAAAAACTTTGACTATATTTAATGAGCGATCACATTTTGACCAAAAAACACCGCTCCAGGCAACCGGCATAGGATCTCCGTAGAAATGTTTGCCCAAATATACAACTGAAATAAACTATACCAGCGCGAGAGCCCTCCGCAGGAGCAAGTGCGAGAGGGCCGAAGGGCCCACGAGCACTTGTAATATAATAAAGCTGGATTTCTCTCTCTCTCTCTCTCTCTCTCTGAACTGTTAATCCATTTGGTATCAGTGACCTGATGTCATGCATTCGATAATATTTGCAGGTCTGGCTTCCCCAACGAAGTAAATCCAAGAGTGCGTAATGATAAACTACAAGGCTATATGGTAGCCGAAAGAATAGGTGATAAACTGCAAGAACAGACGCTATACTGTTCACCTGTTCCTTTTGACAGAGGTGAGTAAACTAGGGCTTTGAGTCCCTGAGGAGCAACGCATTGTGACTCCCCCTCCTAACCAGAAGACTGGATACTGCGCCTTCGCTCTCTCGGTTGAAATGAATGCAGTACATATACTGGCAAGATTGACACTGTGTACAACGAACATGAGAGAACTTAGGAACAATTCTAGGATGACGACTGTACCAATAAGAACGTAAGAAAAATCTTTTGGAACTGGTATATTTAAAATAAACGATCCTACCTTCGTCTTTTATCTGTTATAGCTTATACAAGTATTGTCATGATTATATGAAGGCTTTATTTGACACTGGATTGATAAATAAATATACACAAGCTGCGCGTTGCCAGGCTGAGATCACGATGATGAAGTCTCCTGTGGTCCTTGCCGGGATTCTTTGCTATAAGAAGATTTCAGATTTTGCAGCCACTCAATCAGACTGTATAATATTTTCACCGGGAAGTAATCTGATGCAATATATAGGATGAACTGGCATTTCTTGTCACTTTTCTCTACTTATCTACCTCCCAACTACTTAGCCATCCAGCTACAGTACCTCCCTGCCTAGCTTCTTACCTATCTCTGTTTCTACTTACCTTCCTACCTGCTTACGTGCCTACCATTTTTTTTTTATTTAAATAACAGAACAGAGGAGGGAAAAACAATGGATAAAAAAACAGTCCATACAACGGATTACTGGTGTCCTCCATTCATATAAAATCTGTAACAGTTGGACTTTAACAGCTGTAGGTTGAAGTTTGGGAGGAAAGAACTCTGGGGAAGCGAGTTCCAAAGAGATGCAGTTCAGGGAATAAAAGATTTCTGACAGGGGGAAGTTCTGCAATATGGCTGTGTGACATTCCAGTCATGAGCGCTACCAGATGCCCGTGTAGCACAGGGGAAGGCATGGAGAGGTGGCACAATGGATGCAACTTCGTCTGAGCATTTGCAATAAAAATATCTGTAAAATAATGCAAGGGAGGTAACATTCCTTCTTACCTGTAAGGGAGGTAGTTTATTTGTAATAACAGAGTTATTAATAATTCTAACAGCTTTGTTCTGAATATTGCCTAATTGTTTTAGTGCAACCTCTCACATCCACTCTACAAGGGTGAGCAATATTCAGCTGAGAGTGCACATTACTCTTAAAAATTACAGCTAACTGCTTCTTAGTGAAGAACTTACGGACTATGTACAATAACCCAAGTTTCTATGAGGCAGTTTTAGCAAGTGATCTGACATGAGAGGTCCAGCTGAGGTAACTGTTGGGTGAAACACCGAGAATTTCAATACTTTTTGAGACAGGATTATTAGCAGCATTCAAAGTAACGTAGGAATCTGATAATATCTGTCTAATAGTAAACTGTGTAAATTTGGTTTTACCAGCATTAAATGAGACAAGGTTATTTTGTCCCCATTCAGATATCTTATATGTCTTCATTTATGGAGATGGCTGAGTTATGAGTTAGAGATATTAAACTTTGTGGATGGGTGTTTAAGTGTGAATGAAGTGTGAAGTGTTGAGTCATCTGCATATGAATGGATGGGATTATGGGTGAAAGATGAGAGATCATTAATATGAATTAGGAAGAGGGTTGGAGGCAGAAATGATCCGTGTAGCACGCCGGCGTTAATTGCGTGGAAATTGGAATATACATCATCTACTTTTACTCTCCTGATTCTGTCGCTGAGATATGAGGAAATCAGAGGAACAAAAGAAGTTAGCCCATAGCAAGAGAGTTTGAACAGCAAGGAACGGTGCCACACTATGTCAAAATGTTTGGAAATATCATGGGCTACTGCATGAGTTTCTCCATGCTGGTCAATTGGTTGACGGATGGTGTGAGTTTGGAGTATATCAGTGGCGAATCTTTCGTGGCAAAAACCATACTGTCTTCCACTAATTAAGTTATTTGATTCAGGATGTTTAACTGTGTGCTTATTAATTACAGTCTCAAGTACGTTACCGAGAAGATGTGATAGCTATTGGTCTGGAATCAGATGGGTCAGAGGAACTTTCTTTCTTCAGAATTGGGTGAATAATGGCTTCTTTCCAAGTATTAGGAAATGAAAATGTATGTATGCACAATCCTACATACCTACTGTACCCATACCCACCCACCCGACTCCCTACCCACTGCACTGCCTAACAACATTCCTGCGGACTTTCCCATCTACTTTACAACATCCCATCTTACCTTGCTATCTCCCTCCCTGCCTACATACCTATCTACCTACCTAACTAAATACCAATCCCCCTATTTACCTAACTACCAACTCCCCTACCTGCCTCTCTCAACCACCTAATGAGTTAGAGACATAGATGCGTGTTGTATGAAAACAACACGCATCTATGATACCACTTTCCAATGATACCACTGTTATGCGTATATTCCGGTAAATAGCCTTTTCTTTTATGGCCTAGACCTTCTGGAGTCACTGGATAATTTTGACTTTGGGGTTGCTCTGAGCATGATAGCCACTTTGACGAGGACACACTGTTGAGTGGAGAGGATTCGTTTGACACCTCAAACAGTCTCCAGATAGGCGGTTCTCAACATGGGCCATATGGCCCCTGAGGGAGCGATGCCATATTTCTTAGGGACCACATGCAAAAAATGGGTCATTTAGGGGCAACAGCAAGCTCCTACTGAGCCACCCAAACTTAAATGCCAGGTGCATAGTTAATTTTTCATAATCCTCTCATTTCATTATCTGTGCTACTTCTGTAGCATTTAACATTAAAAATTTCTATATTTTAAAATCTCAATGAAAAAAAGCAGCTTGTATTAAATGAAGTTTTATATTCACGAGAAGCAAACCGTAATGTTATAAACGTTCTGAGGTGGCAAAATCTGGTAACTATGTGACATCAAGCAACGTAAGTTAGCCGCTAAACTGCCTTTAACTTAGAATGCTTCATGTGCATTTCATTACTGTTCACATCCAACACAAGGTATGCTTTGAATGTTCAATTCACATTTCATCATTGCCTATCCAAATAGCGATTTTCGAAGTTTATTTTAAATTAATTTAATTTTAATTTATCTGTGTTTCTTCCTCTGCTAAAAAAAAAAAAAAAAAAAAAAACAGCTATAATGGGGGCCACAGAAGTAAATAAAAAACACAAGCATTAGCCCACGAATGCATAACACTTGCCTTCGCTAAAAAACTTGATCAGTGATCATTTGACAAATGAAGGCTTATCATCACAGCTTTGCAAAAACTGAAAAAAAAATAAAAATAAATATAATAGTCTTAGGATTTCACTGTTTACTCCTACCCAACAAAAGTTCGATATCATGCTAGCATTCACATGTCTGTAGTCAGGGGTACTATGTTGGTGAAGGTCACTGAGTATAACATGACTTTGAAAAATTTCTAAAAGCAACCCTTTAAATAAACGTGTTCTTTGTTGAGTGTATGACAGAAAATGGTGAATAATGGCAAGCAAAAAGAAAATGTTTGATTTTTTTTTTTTCAAAATCCTCTCGGAGGCAAAATATCGCAGATTCGCCAAAACCACAGTATTAGCAAACAAGCCATACATTCTGGGATACTGCCCACAGAGTTTGGATACAATTTGCCTACTTGATTTTGACTTATTTTGGGAAAGGCCACACACACACACACACACACACACACACACACACACACACACACACACACACACACACAGATGCAAGAGATCACATTATCACCTCGTTAGGTGGGTGACAGTGAGGCTCAGAAAGGGGTTATGAACAAAAAATGGTTGAGAAACCCTGCTCTAGAGCACGAACAGACGGACGGAAGAACAGGCAGAAATGTCATCCCAGCTGTGATTTTTTTTTTTTTTTTTAGGGTATCAAAACTGGTCATCCAGTGCCTGATTGGATCGAGTGTCTCGAGAAAATACTCTTCAGCATCACACCTTTGTCATCACCCCCAAACAAAATAACATATTATGGTAAATTAATGTTATATTTGGTCTAAGTTGTTCTCTCTGATAAGAAGGGTATGTTTTCACTCCTGTTTGTTGTTTGCCGGCATCTTTCGATTCGGCACACGTGTTGGTCAGTTCTGTATGTTTGACTGTCCGTTTGTTTGTTTGTCTGCACTCTGCAGGTCGCATTTTTGCATCAGTCATTCTGAAAATAATTCACAGGGTAGATATCCACAAACCCTGGAAACTAAACTGTTTTTCATTATAATCGGTAAAAGGCCCTGGGCTGGGTGGGAGGTTGAAACCCCTCAGTGGCCATAAGCCAGGAAATCGTCGGGATCCAGTGGCTGGCCGCGGTACCATTTCTCCAAATTTCAAAACTCTATTTTTTTTTTTTTCATACCAAACTGAGGAGAAATGTCTGGCGCACCTGGCAATGAAATTTTTAGCTTCCTAAACCCATCTTGTGCTTCGCAATGGAGTGCAAAAAATTTCTCCAGATGAGTGCCTACACGCCAGTGAAAACTAAACAGGGGTGTGAGAAAACTTCGCACTAAAAAAATATCAACATTATCACCAAAAAAAATTTCAGTTGTGTTTAAATCATTTGAAATTACTAGATAACATAATATGGGAGGCTATCACTTTAATTCCATTCCAGATCTATATTCAAATTCCAATCCAATCCATTCAGCAAGTGTTCTACCTATGGCAATTTTTTTTTTTTTTTGTTAGTTTGTCTGTTAGCAGGATTACTCAAAAACTACAAGAGGGATCTGGACCAAATTTGGCGGATAGATAGCCCACATCCCAGGGAACATCGGTAAACTTTTGGGACCGATCTGGATCGAATTACAGAATCTGGATTCGTAAAACTCTTTTTGCGAAAATCCCGTCAATGATGAGAAAACCTTACCCATTATGAAGAGTGGTTTGGAAATTACGTTGCTCTAATCGGAGAGATGCGCTCCACTGAATGCCCCTCTAGTTTAGGCGTAAGTTGGTTTAATGTCAAAACATGGCTTTTCATATGATTTTTTTTTGGTTTCATTAGCAGAAATGTTTCTTTTCCCAAGTGAAGGTGTGACAATGCTGAATAACTTCTCACTGAACTCTCTGACGTTGTCAGTCTGACTGGATAACTAAGCGTACCTGAAGAAAAAAAAAGTGCATCTTGGCTCAAGTGCACAAGGCCCATCACGTCTCTGGGAATCATGAAAATCTGTGTTAACAAAATATACGTAAAACAATAATATGTACATGTTTTTGTTTCTCCTTTCCATTTGGCCTGTAACAGAAATAGAACAGCAATATGACAAAATGTGTGTATGTGTGTGTGTGTGTGTGTGTGTGTGTGTGTGTGTGTGTGTGTGTGCTTTAACAAAGAGATCAAATAGTTCTTTTTATATTTTAACGATAACTTGATGGAAGGGTTCAGGGGCGGCCAATTAGTAAAGAAATTCTTTTTAGAGCAACAGGTCACAAGTCAAGGTCACAGGGTTAGGTCAAATTATGGCCTAGTAAAATCAGCATACAAATATTTGATAAAATTTAGACTATGCTTTGAGTGGTGGTTGAAAGTAAGGCAGGCATGAAGTGTATCAATTTTGAGGATAGTCAGTCAAAGGTATACGTCACAGGACAAGGTCAATGTTTCCCATGTGTGTGTTGGATAAAAAAAAAAGTAGGCAAATTTTTATTCCGTTTACTAAGCGTGGCGGAAGTGTTTTGGGTCAGCCAAGGAGTGTGTTGCTTTGAAGACAACAGATCAAAGGTGAAGGTCAACTCAAACAGTTCTTATCCGATTTTGATCAAGCTTGTAGGAGGATTGGAGGTAAAGGGAGAACAAAGTTAATCGATTTAACCCGCCCCATCCCGATGTTTTCTGGGCAGTGGTACGCCCCAGTCCCAACATTTTTGGACCTTTTTTTTTTTTTTGGCTCAAACATCTGCTTTTGGTGAGAAACATCGAAAATGCATAGAGAAATCGCTCACCTGAGGTTTAAAATACTCGATCCAGGTAGGAGTACCTCCTTACCTTACAGGGTTCTCTATCAGGCTGGCTGCAAAGAAAACGAGTTCTATGGGAGGATAAGTATTCTACACCACTCATACACGGTATTTATTTATTTATTTGGTACGAATTTATATGTAGTACGAGAGTATATTGGTTTTCAAACGGTAATATAGGCATTATAAGCATTGTTTCACTCACTCATCACCATTCCTGACCTTTTTTGCCACATTACCTGATCATCATTTCTGACTGTTTCTTCCTCTAATGTTTGTCCTCCACATTGTCATCGATTGGGGAATCACTCTGGCCCTGAATTTCGTACCGTGGCATGACTTGGCTTTACTGGCCAGGTCACTGATAATAGGTGAATTGCTGAGAAAAGGTCATGCAGGGGGGGGAGGAGGTCATGCTGGGTAAGGCATTGTCCCTGCCTGGCATCTTGTAGAGGAAGGTGTCCCGTGTATACGTGCCAAAAATCACTCGCAAAAATTGAAAATTGTGCAAATTAAATTGAAAATTGTGCAAATTAAGGACCTTGCAATGTTGCCGCGTTAATTTACGTCTCTGGGATATGAGTGCACATCATGTGAGGACGTGAATTCACGTCTCTGGGACGGGGCGGGTAGATCAATCAGTCAAATGTCAAGGTCGCAGGGAAAAATCAGAAGCAAATGTCACAGGCTATGGTCAACTCAGTTTTGATCCAACTGCAACCGAACGTGATGGAAGAGTTAAGAGTTAGGCAAAAATTAAGTGATATAGCCTTTGAGAACAATCTGTCAAATGTCAAGGACACAAGGCAAGGTGTGACTGTGTGTGTGAACAAAATAACTTCAACAGTTTTTATCTGACTGAGATCAAACTTGGTGGATGAGTGGAGGATCACCCAAGATACTGACATATTATTTTTAAAAACGTCAGAGGTCAAGGTCACATGGCAAAGTTAATTTAATCAGTTTTCTCTAATGTAGCCTAAACTCTGTGGAAAAGTTCAGGTTAAAACGGGGACAGATATTCGATTTCCAGTACAACCAGTCAAAAAGTCACTGAGAAATGTTAAAGGTGTAGATCATACGGAAAGGTAAAAGGTAAAGATCACAGTTCAAAATCACAGAAAGAAAGGGCAAAGGTCAAAAGCCTCTGGGCAAAGTCAGTTCAAAGATTTTTATCTGATTTGAACCGTAGTTGGTGAAAGGTTAAGGCAAGAATGAACTAATTAGATTTTAAGAGTAATCTGTCATAGGTCAAGGTAACAGGGCAGTGTCAAACACTCGGCCATTATACCAGGTGGTAAAGTGGTAATGATGGGAGATCTGAATGCCAGAGTGGGGAATGAAGCAGTTGAAGGTGTAGTTGGTATGCATGGTATGTCTGGAAGAAATGAAAATGGGGAACGAATAATAGGGATGTGCGTTGAGCGAGAGATGGTGATTGGAAATACACTGTTTGAGAAGAAAGATATTTATAAGTATACATGGGTGAGACAGGAGGGTGGAAGGGTTATTAATAGAGCATTGATGGACTATGTGGTTGTGTCCAGGAATGTAATGGAAGATTGTTGGATGTGAGAGTTCTGAGAGGGGATGGTGAAGGCATGTCTGACCACGACCTGGTGGAGGGAAAGTTAGGGGTAGGTAAGAGATGGGTGAAAGCTAGGAGAGTTAGGTGTGGCAGGGAGGTTTTGAAAGTGGGTGAGTTGGATAAAAGAGAGAAAATGATAGAGTATCAGGAGAAATTGAAAGATGAGTGGAATGCAATATCAGGAAAATGGCAGTGTGGTGGAGGAATGGCAGTTGTTTAAGAATGCTGTGGTGGGGCATGTGGAAGAGGTATGTGGTGTGAGACGAGTGGGTGGTGGTGTAAGAAAAGAAAGTGAATGGTGGTGCGAGGAAGTAAGTACGGCTGTGGCTGAGAAGAGACGTGCATATGAAGTGTGGCTGCAGAGGAAGGATGATGTGTCATATGAGAGGTATAAGGAAAAGAGGAATAGGGCGAGAAGGCTGTGCGTGATGCTAAAGTGGCAGTAGATGAGAGGTGGGGTAGGAGGTTGACTGAGAATTTTCAACAGAATAAGAAAATGTTTTGGAAGGAGGTGAAAAGGGTGCGAAAGGGAGAGTCTGGGAAGGAAGAGTGAGTAAAAGCAGAGGATGGAAGGATGTTAATTGAGGTGGATGCAATAAGGAAGAGATGGGCAGAGTATTTTGAAAGGTTGTTAAAGGTAGAGGAGGAAAGGAAGGCTGAGATTGTGGCGGATGGAAGAGTGCAAGGAATAAATGTGTTGGGAGAGTTGAATGATTCTTTGATCATGAAGGAAGAAGTGCAGGAGGCAGTAAAGGAGATGAAAACAGGGGAAGCTGCAGGTATGGATGGGTGTGCTGTGGAATGCCTGAAGGGTGGTGGAGCGACTATTCTTGACTGTTTAGTAAGATTGTTGAATGTGTGCTTTGTGAAAAGTATGGTGCCAATTGACTGG
This sequence comes from Coenobita brevimanus, assembly GCF_032717465.1. NCBI lineage: Eukaryota > Metazoa > Arthropoda > Malacostraca > Decapoda > Coenobitidae > Coenobita > Coenobita brevimanus. The sequence continues at coordinate 30,120,888 of NC_136979.1, forward strand.
GCAAGTGCTTGTGTGGTCCCGTTGTATAAAGGGAAGGGTGGTAAATATGAATGTACTAGCTTTAGGGGTATAAGTCTGTTGAGTGTTGTAGGTAAGGTGTATAGTAGAGTGTTAATTAAGAGAGTTAGAGAGGGTACAGAGGGAGTGATTGGTGATGAGCAGTGTGGCTTTAGGAGAGGGAGGGGATGTGTTGACAAGGTGTTTGCTGTGAGACAAGTGTGTAAAAAGTATTTAGCGAAAGGCAAGGATGTGTTTTGGGCGTTCATAGATTTAGAGAAAGCATATGATAGAATTGATAGAGAGGCTTTGCGGACTGTTTTAAGATTGTATGGACATGATGGTAGGTTACTAAAAGGGGTGAAAAGTTTATATGTAAGAAGTAGAGCATGTGTAAGAGTGGGAAATACTGTGAGTGACTGGTTTCCCGTGAGAGTGGGGTGCAGCAGGGATGTGTGATGTCGCCTTGGTTGTTTAATATTTATATAGATGGTGTTGTAAGGGAGGTGAATGGAAGAGTTTTAGGTGGAGGTCTGAGTCTTGTGAATGTTGATGGTAGAGAGTGTAATCTGAAGCAGCTGCTGTTTGCAGATGATACTGCACTGGTGGCAGATTCAGAGGGGAGATTGAGACAGTTGGTCGAGGAGTTTGGAAGGGTGTGTGAAAGGAGGAAATTGAAAGTAAATGAGAGTAAGAGTAAAGTGATGAAGAGTACGAGGTCGGTAGATGGTAGGAGGATGAATATAGTTTTGAATGGTGAGTTACTTGAGGAGGTAGAGTGTTTTAAGAATATAGAGTCACGTGTTGCTGTGGATGGAAAAACAGATGCACAAGTGAAGTTTAGAATGAATGAAGTAGGAAAGGTGCTGGAAGGAGTGAAAAAAGTGTTTGGATGTCGTTCGCTTAGAATGGATGTAAAGAGAAGGCTATACTGTATGAGGGTGTCGTGGTACCGACCGCGTTTTACGAGGCTGAAACATGGAATATGGGTGTAGTAGAGAGGAAAAGTTTGAATGTAATGGAGATGAGGTGTCTGAGGAGTATGTGTGGAGTGACGCGTATGGATCGAGTGAGAAATGATGAAGTGCGAAGGAGAACTGGAGTTGTTTGGGAGATGGCTGATCGAGAGGGTGTTGCGATGGTTTGGGCATATGGAGAGAATGGATAATGAGTGATTGGTGCAAAAGATAACTAGATCTGATGTGAGAGGTGTCAGGCTGAGAGGAAGACCAAGAATAGGATGGATGGATAGTGTGAAGAGACCGTTGGATGCGAGATGGATGTCTGTTGAACAAGGAAGAGTGGCTGTGCGTGAAAGAAATAAATGGAGAGAAATTGTGAATGAATAAATGGTGATGCAGCCTTGAGGGGATATTCACCCACATTTGGTCTGATCAGCTGATCAGGTCAAGTGCGGGTAAGGGGATGGGTCTATTATGATGTGGCAAGGGTAAACCAGCTCTGCTGTCGGGCCCTGCTGCGGATGTCACTGATTGCATTGCGCAGTTGACCCTCGTGCGGTGTGGTGCGGTGAGGATTTGTCCCTTCTCTTTGGGGCTAAGATGCGAATGAATGTGTTTGAGTGGATGAGTAAACTGGGAGTGTGTCGTCCTGTCTCGGCTATCTCTCTTTCCTTGGGGGAAGCAGCCCAGGTATATATATATATATATATATATATATATATATATATATATATATATATATATATAAAGTTTCGTTTACTCAGTGTTATATGAACCGCATTAGTATGCTAAAAATAAGATATCTGGCATTACCATTCTTCATTCTATCCTTTCATTACATTTTTTTACTCTATCACGAGCGAAGGGACCCGGGACTAGGCTATTTAGCCCCGGCATTAAAGGCAAGGGTGTCTAACTTCACTTTCATTAAGAAGAACAGAAAAGCAGCATTTCGTAAATCAGTATCAATGCTGGTATTATCGATAATTCTGTTATCATCATGGGAATTAGAATCTCTATGTCTATCGGCACTTTGAAGAAAAACACGCAAATCTCTCTCATAAATATGTCAGCAGAAATTCACAGCACTTTAATTTCAGCCTTGCACTTAATTCCACAAATTCAAGCACGAACAAGTATTGCGCATGAAATATACAAAACAGTGAACGCAGTAACCATTTTCCGGCTCTGCTCCCGCCCCTGCTTAAAATTGCTCGACAGAGTGAAAAGCTTGCAAAAATAAGAATGATTTGTATCCGGCGCTCTCACCCCGCAGCCGCACCTCAGCCCAGCCAGTCTCACCTCTACCTCACCCCAGCCTTGGCCTTTTCTACCCTGCCTTAGGCTACTGTTTCCTTTCCTGTATCACCCTGGCCTTTACCTTTCCCACACTGCCTCTGTTTTCTTCTGTAACGCTGGCCTTTCTTACCCTTCCTCACTGTGTGTCCTTTCCTCTTTAGCCCTAGCCTTGGGGTCCCCCCCCCCTCTCTGCTAGAGTACCTTTTTCTGTCTCACCTTAGCCTTGGCCTTTCCTACTCTGCCTTTATGCTCTTCCTTTCCCATTTAACTGCAGCCCTGGCCATTTTACCTTGCCTCGCTATTTTTTTCAGCCTACCCCTGGTCTTAGCCTTTCCTATCCTGCCTTACCATGTTGACCCATCCTACTTTATCCCCTTTTTCTTCTTACCTCCCCTTCATACCTATTCTCCTTTTCTTGCCTAAACCCTTCCTCTGTTTTGATTCCCTCATTTTGACGTTATACATCTTCCCACGTGACGTCAATTTAATGATTCCTAATCCCGCCTTACCCATTATAACTGCCTTCATCAGTATGGATGGCCTGCCTTGGCCTATTCAGTCCTACCAGTCACACCTCCATGCTGCCTTGCTCTCTCTCCTCATCTCCGTTGTTCATCCATTTTACATATTGTTCTTTCCTGCAGTTCCTCAGAAGAAAGACACAGGACAAAGGATCTGCATCCTTTTCATAGCACTCTTTAGTAACTAGCACCTTGTTTTAGTGGCAGTTTGTGTGCTCAAGACGAAATATGGCAATCTGGGGGCAAGTTAAGGTGGACGGTACAATATGTTTTACCGAACATTTTTTTTTTTTTTTTAATTTCGCAGGTGGGAAAACCACATGAAAATAATTTAAGCTCTTCAGTACCATGACGTATTGTTTCATATAGTCTTCCTGTCAAAAGCTGATCTTTACTGAACTTCCAAATGACCTCCAGGAGTGAAGGGGTTAACTAAAGCAATATATAAATCCTTCAGTTCGGAAAGTGTTCCCAAACTGAACAGGAATGTGGTGATAATGCACACGTTAAGGGGAAAAACTATGTTTCTGTAACGCTTCCCTTCCTCCCAGTCACTCATATAAATGAATACTTACCTTTTTATGTCTTACATAATCTTATCAATAACAACCCAGAACTAAGTAGCCTAGGTATACAGATTCTGTAATAATCATCGATATCACCAGCAAACACATCCACAAAGAACCCTTCATCCCTTCCAATCCCTTCAGCATAGAAGTTTTAAATATTTCAGTCTCCCCATCACTGGTTGACAGTAATCAGCTAAAGAGAAGTGGCTCGTAATGAAGAGGCTAAAAGCAATATTTTGTTACATAATATTGTATCTTACGATTAGGTTCATCAAAGAAAAGACACACCTTAGTGAAGAGGGCGACTTTGTGTTTCCGTCACATTATCCAGTTAAAATAAGCGAACAACTCAGGCCTTTGGCTAGGATGAGAAACATTAGCCTTGCACTGCTTACCCGTTAAGTAAACAGCGAGCGGAATCCAGTATACTGCAATAAAACCAAATCCGCGAGAAAATTCACAACAAAGTGCGCGACAATGGCGAGGGGCTGAGGAAATAAACAATTTTCTCCTCGTAAAGAATGTATTCACGACGGGGTTCCAATTTTAACACATCCAGAGTCTCGTTCGCCGTGATAAACCGTAGTGCGTCACGCGATACGACTGATGCAGATGAACACACGGGGTCGTTTTCCAATTGGCTTTGAAGGTTTCGTAGCACGTCTTCCATAGCGAAATTTTTTCCTCTCCTTTTTTTTTTTTTTTTTTTCACATTTAATTATGCTCTTGTACACCACTGAATCAAAGTATGTATATACAAAAACGATATAAATGCCACAGAAGATGATATCAAGGTATAATATGTAGAATAGATCACTAGAGAGGAAGTGCAACAAAACCCGCTGTGCCACCTAGAGGGCAGACCTAAGGCATTTCCTTGTCCTGACGTCTCCTAGGACATGAATAGGGAAAAGAGGCAACTTTCTCTATGTCTGGTTAGTATTACTCAGACACACATACAGAGACAGGCAGTAATTTCTTTACGGTGTTTCAAAACTCTAAATCTGGAGAACTCTAGCTAGAAATGGGCGATGTCCATTTTGTCCGATCATTATTTCGCATATCCCAGCAATATTCATCTTTATGAATAAATTATATATATATATATATATATATATATATATATATATATATATATATATATGTTTTGTGTCCACTGCAGGACCGGCCTATCCCAACCAAAGTGGGGACGATACAGCCAATGTATCTCTACATGGCTTAGGCTGTCTGGCAGAGATTGTATGTAGTGTTAGGAGTGCTTGCAAGTGTAATTGTAGTGTTGGAGTGGCTTTGGATGCGTGTGTAGTTTGTGAACCAAGTGTAATCGGCCTGCGCAAGCCGACTGGGTGCAAGAATACTTTAGAGTATGCAACACTGGTTCAGCACCCCTGATGTCCGCCAAAGCAGTACATGGTCTGAAGAACGCTCTCAAAGTTTATTACCCTGGCGGGACGCGAGCCCTCGTCCTTCAGTGTGCGAAAACGCATACTTTACCACCGTACCAATATATATATATATATATATATATATATATATATATATATATATATATATATATATATATATATATATATATATATATATATATATATATATATATATATATATATATATATATATATATATATATATATATATTGTCACTGGGTGACAGTAGCGAATGGGTGAAATAGAAATAGGATGATAATGAAAGGAGATAGAAGCGAACCTTAAGAACATTAAATCATTTTACTTATCAGTTTTGCCGCCTGTAAGGATAAACCCAAGCGTCACTTTTGCCTTCTCACCTGATAAGACACCAGTTGTTTTTCTCACAATTTACACAGAAAGTTCCTCTTGTCCTTGAACTGTGGGTGTGACATAAGGTGGGAGGAGCAAAGTAGGGATGTTTGCCAATTAGAGGCCTAAAAGGCGCTTTCGTCACGTTCTTGATGGCACGCAATTGGTTCTGTCTGAAGCGTATGAGGCCCTCATTGGTAGCAGGTGGCTCTATTGTTTCTGTATGGACAGATATTATTTTTAAGACAGCCTAGTGGTTAATTAGCTGAGAAAGACGGAGTAAGTAACCTTTATAAGCTCCAGGAAAGTGTGTAGAGACAGATTTTTATCTCATTTTGTACACGCACCCCTGTACACATTTTGTCATTTGTACACATTTACTGTCATGTTACACTTTTGTCACATTGTGTTGCACTTTTCCCCAACACTACTCAATACGTGACTTTGATTACAAAACACACTGTTTGTGTACAATTTCCCATTTTTGGTTCACTCCTCCGTTTACACTAGTGTGTGATTTATATCTGGATTTAACCTTCGAAGTCTGCACGTTTCCTAGAGCTTTGTGAGTACTTAGCTTCCATTGAGTGTATTCTGGTTAGGTAAGAAATTACTTGTTTTATATTTGTATCCTGAGGCCTATATGAATCCTCCCTTTTGTAAAACGAACCCTGGTTTCTTCTTTGGTTGTGTATGTTATAGTGTATAGTAAAGTTAAGTTAGTTTTCTTAAACTTTATCTTATCCCTTTTGGTGCTTAATTAAGGGTTAAGAGTGCACCGTAATATACACCCCATAACAATATATATATACAGTATATATATATATATATATATATATATATATATATATATATACAGTATATATATATATATATATATATATATATATATATATCTTTTATAATGCCTGAAAACTGGTCAAAACCTAAAGAAGTCTTGCTAAGCGAATCAGCCGTAATCAACTTCTTAATATTCGCATCACTTTTAATGATCTGCAACTGACGCTAGATGTTAATAATTATCATTATAAAAATATATATTTAATCTATGAGTCACAGGATACAGAGAGTGTTATTACTAATCCTTTTACGGTACAGTAATACAGTAATGCAATAAAGCTAACGCCAGACGATTTTAAACAAATAAGTTTAAGTCATAGGAGCATGAATGTGTTAATAGGAAAGGAATTTTGCTTCACAGTTGAAATTCCAGACATGTAAATGGACCAGTAATTATGACTTTACATCCACACAAATATTACTGCAGCCATATGTTGTGCATGTATAACATACTCCAAGTTCACACTTTTTTAAAATATCCATACAACCATCTGTACATTATCATACACAAATACACCAGCAGGTAGGGCTGTGGTTAACATGTTATTTTATTTTTATTTTTCTTTAGCCGTCCGGAAACACTGTTAAAGCTTAGTGGGGTCTCAGTATATATGAGTGAGATCGGAACTCAGTGACTGCTAAATAATTACTGACTACAGTTGTACAGTTTGAACATAGTATTTATAGTCTACCAAGCAATCGGTAGGAGGACGAGGCATATTACGATATATGACGGTAACAATGATAGTCACAGTTAAATCCACGTTAAAACCATCACAGGGATGCGATGACGCGATTGACAATAAATCCAGTTGAACTGTATTTAACATTAACCAACCAACACACACACACACACACACACACACACACACACACACACACACACACATATATATATATATATATATATATATATATTGGAGACACACTACATGCATGTGTACAAACAGATATATATATATATATATATATATATATATATATATATATATATATATATATATATATATATATATATATATATATTGGAGACACACTACATGCATGTGTACAAACAGATATATATATATATATATATATATATATATATATATATATATATATATATATATATATATATATATATATATCAATGTTTCTCTCCCTCCCTCTCTCTCTCTCTCTCTCTCTCTCAGCAAAACAGACAATGATTGGATTATTGGAGTAAAAGTGAGCGGTAATGGCAATAACAACTACGGCGACAAAAATAATAGAGAATATGAGTTCGCTGGAGGACGGGATGGCTGGTCGGTGCTTAGAGGCAGTGATTTAATTACGGCCCTACAAAGTCAAGGTGATTAGATTAATTCGCACAAGCCTGAAATGATGGAGGCATTAATTTTGGGACTAAAAACATCCAAAGAATTATCCGTAGCTTCCAATTTATTACATAACGTGCATTATTTAAAGAGGTGCAGATAGAATACGAGTACTGTATATGCACTCTCAGAAAGAATTATCAACAACTACCCGTCTATCCCATAACTTGAGGTATCAAAAAGATAGAAACTGTTAAGATGAATATAAAAGCACCTTCAAGATTTGTTTATAACTCCCCAATTATTACAGAGTATTATCAGTGCTTCATAAATATTACATTAGTTAGATTCTTGTAAAAACAGGCATGAAACAAAAAGCATTTCCTAAGAACTGTTGTAACTTCTGAAATGACTGCATAGTACAACTCACAGCAAAATTACTGCATGGTCTGCATGAGTAAAGCAACTCTGCACATAACAGAATACGGCTCCTTTATAATGTTTCTTGCTAAAGAGGGAAATATTTAATTCGTCAGTAACTCTAATTCGGGAATAACACCTTCATTTATTTATTTATATTTTTTGAAATACAGATCTTGAAGGTTTCAGTCGAAATATAATTCGTGGTCATTTTAGACTATAACTCGTACATAGCGGATTTTTCTGATGTACAATGACCGCTCCACTACGACGATGAACTGATGCTTTATTGGGAATACGGCGAGAGGATTTTATTACCGTATGTTCAGTACGTACTTCCAAAAAGTAAAGGACATTACCGATAACCTATGTTTTGTTTTAAATTATGATGTCTTTCCTCTCTTAGTCCAGCTACTTTCAATTTTATTTGGCTTAGGAAGGACAGATCGTACACAGGGGGTTGAATTCAGAGCAACTCAACGACAACTGCAACTACAAGTTACAAACAAAAATGTTTACAGGATTACATTTCACAGAATCACTGTCATAACCTGAGACAGAATATTCTACATGCGAAAGGACAAGGAAAACACGCCCATCAAACGACACTCTCAGTCTGTCTGTGGTACTGGTCAAACAAACTTCTAAATCCTTCGCAATATGTGATCTCCCCTAGCCGCCTCATTCAGATTATATAAGTTATTCTTGCTACCTTCAGACGATTTTATTTCTACAGGCAAAATTTTCTGGACTAGAGGAATTACATATATCCTTCAGTAATGCCTTCACTACAAGCGACTTTTCCTAAACTGCATATAATCGTGTTCTGGTAGCACAAGATACTTGCTTTCAGGCTTGTAAATGCGCATCAGTACATTCCTAAATGATATCCTTTAATCCTTTGACAGAGGATACAAAAGCTGTGGCCACGCAGTAGTAATGAGGGTGTTAGCTGAGGTAAGACTGTGATGGTTGTTCTAATTGTTATAATGTAATAGCCGCTTGTCAAAAATTGAGGATTTTGTTCGATTTCTTTATGGTGTATATATATTAAGTAAAAACAGTATAAATAACGTCCTTGTTCAGTCAAGTTTGTCCTTAGGTTATGAAATTTATTTCCTCTTACGTCTGTACGAAACTTTGCCCCAAAACTTGAGTGAACTGCTATGATGAAAGCGAAGCGAGTAAGAATGAAGTGCCCTCAGGATCTTTCTGGTGGATCTCAGGCAACAAAACTTGGGTGAATTGCGTTAAATAAAGCGAGCGAAGAGAGCCAGGCCACTTCCGGAGACACTGAGGAACACAGCCACCTAAAACTTTCCCCGCCGCCTTAATAAGACCTGCACAATAAGCAGGGAGGTTGGAGTATAAAGAAACTTGTCTCATTAACATAGAGATTGAATTGCGTCATGATGCGCCCCAGGACTGCAGTTTCAAAAAAGAGGCGAGTTTCTGAAGCTGAGAGGGTGGAGGCAATCGGGCGACTCTCACGCGAGGTGGTCGCCCCTAATTGGTATTTTCTTGCCTGAGTACGTTTGGAAATTAGCCGGGAGTCAGGTGTTGGGCCATTACTTCTGCCGAGTCTATGAGGCTGGGAGGGCAAGTATCTGCAGAAAAAAATTGGGACGACTTGATGGCAAATGCAGAGAAAACTATCAACCCATTCGGACAAATTGCTTTTTTTTCCAACGTACTATCAAAAATCGATTTTGATGGCTCTAGCAAAAAATCAAGTGTTGCACATGGTTCTAATTTATGAGTTTAGGGGGGCAAATGTCTGCAGAAAAAAACAGGAATAACCTGATGGGGAGTGCAATGAGAGCAATTGACTCACTCAGAAGACTGACTTTTTTTTTTACTGGTTCATTCCTAATTTTAACTAACGATTTCATCTGGCATAAGCTTAGGGGTGAATCGTACTTCCTCGAGAATATACCATTACCATTACAATTCAGCCTGTCACGAATAAAAATCCTGACAGTAATCGTTCCACCCTATCATTGTTCCAATACTTAGTTGTCATACCATACTGTGAAGGTCCTTAAAATAAAGCTATAATGAACATATCTGTCAGAATATCTAGGTTTTAATTCCTTTGTCCTATGCACAGTACATAGTTTTCATTTTATTCTTGCTGGTACCAAACAAAATTTTCTCTGCTTTGAAGAGCACCTTATATTTGATAGGGTTGTGAAGCTATATTTAACTCGTCCGGTTCAAGAAGTCTCTCTTCAGCTAAATAAATAATTAAATAAATAAATATGGAATCTGGAGATAATAAAAAAAAAAATCATCGTATTTAAGAAACAGTGTTATGATCAATAATTCTGCCTTGCATTCATAAAGAACTGAATTTGATTTCTGATGACAGACACAATAGTCTTAGGAAATAATTCTGAAAAACAAAATGGCTAGCTATTATATGACAGGATCTGCCACCCTGTGTGTTCGCTTACGATACCTTTGCCCTTACACAAAAATATTGTATCTTGGCTTGATTTCTCTTCCTTTTCAGTTCTTTCTTACTTCATTTTCACTTCTTTACAACAGTGACGTAAAATTTTAGTTTATGCTTGCTACCTACAAGCATTTCCATTAAACTTCGGAATCATGGGTAACCGTAAAGGGATTAATGAATGCTGTCTCTAACACATTTATTACTAAAGGTCACTATAATGCTAACAAAACTGTTTGGTAGTGTGAAGAATAAAATACAAAATGTATCGTACGAGTCAAGGGAGTAATCTCTCATATAAGCTATTTTTCTTGGATTATCGGTGTCACTTGTCATTCACTTCCCTTTTCTTTCCTTTCTTTTCCTGCACCTTTTTAGCTGAGGTTTCTCTCTTCTGATTTCCCATCACTTGGTAATGTTTATATGTCCATCTATGTAGCTACTCATCTGCATATCACTCTGCTGCTTAACACCGCATCCTGAATTGAATGGCTTCGGCAGTGATATGTCTGGTCGATTATACTTCTCAGGAACGGCCCCTCAACTCATGACACACCATTCGACTATGTATACTCCCCTACCTTAGATCTCCACTGTGTTCTTGGTCAACCTTTCTAGTTTTCAAACCATCGACGACTCATATACCGTCTCAGTCAGTTCTGGTTTTTATTCGAGTCGACTCGCCCTCCTCTCACCCCGCTCAGCAACAGCCTCTACACCAGTTAATTCACGGATCTGTCCATCTTTCCTTCCAAGTAAGTGCTCACCCTCATTATGTGTCCTATTTCTTGATACTGCTCTCAGCGTCTCTGCAACCTTCATTCCCTTTTACAATCCATTCATTGGATCGTCCTTCATTCTGAAACCACAAAATGTACTATTGATAGCAAAAGTCTCGCTTTTCTTCTTTCTCCGTGGACTTTGAAAATCAGTTGTGTAAATCCTAAGCATTTGGCACAGATGACACTAACCTCTGGCCAAATAAGTCATCAGTGTCTTGCTCATATGCTGCAGAATCGCGAGACGAATTTTCAAAGCTGATAGAGACAGAAGGAGAAGGAGGAGGAGAGACAACCAGAAATTCGCTGCCTATATTATACAGTACTTATAAAATATTTGAATTCCTTCATATTCTCCATCTTTTTTTTACATTATTAGCCCATGTGCCTGTTTCAGACATTTCGACTGCCCTTCTCTACAGTTTGATACAAACTAAGTTAAACGTTTCTCACACATCTTGCCAAAATTACTGCACTAGCGTCTGTTACATGCACTCCTTCATTTCAGCATTGTAACAATCGTAGGGAGTAGCAAAGACAGCATTAATTATTTAACTTCTCTTAGACCTCCGTCTTCTCACGCTCACTTCTCTCTGCATATTGTAATTTTACATACTCGTATGGAATTATTGTGGTGACATGACACAAACCTATTTCAAAACCGTCATTCAAGTAGGAACTCTCACGCAGTGCGCCATTCAGTTTCATATCTAATTTATCCACTGTACCTACTGTTGAACTGTTCTGAGTAATCTACCTTCTGGTACACAGACTTCAAGAGCAGTCATAATGTCTGTGGATCTACCTAGTCATGCCTTCTCCAGATCCATAAATGTAACTAATATCCTTCCATCCATTTTCCGAAACTTCTGTTTCAGACATCTTAGTGTTAGTATTAGTCAACACATCTGCCACACTGAATCCACATGTATCTGACATGTAGTACAGTACATCAACCTCCCTCTTAATCATTCCAGTTACACTCTGCAGGCAGATACTACTGAGGTTTTTGCAGCCTCTCCTTTCCTCGTATATGAGAATAATATTATTCCTCTCTTCAATCCTCAGATACTCTCAATTGCATTCATGACACTTTTGAGCTGATTTTGCCCAGATTCGCGGTCACACTTTCCACAGAACCTGGGGCCAATTGTAGTTGCTAGAAACACTGAAACTTCCTATCATTTGCCTTTAAGGGATTACAATTTTTATTGCAGCATATGACAAAGTTGGAAGGTTTCCGTTTTTGTTTTTTTTTCTTTAAGCACACTCCAAATGGGACTTAACAATGTTTGCTTTTGAAGTTTGTTGATATCTCTTACTGTTTTTGCATCATGATCCGCACAAAGTTCACATGACAGGCAGATTGGGAACCAGACATGCAGGATCATACTTAGGATTATAGAATTTTGATCTGGGAAAGTCATACATAAATGCCAGGGCGATTTCTTGAATTTTTTAAAAAGTAACAGTATAGGCAAAAGCCCAAAGGACCATCATTTCAACATAAAGGTCATACGAAAAATATTTGTTGGGAAGCAGAGTGATGCAGCTGTAGAGCTCTTATCACTGTATTATTTTCCCCAAATTCCAAAAAAATTCATAATTTAAAAAGAAGGGGTACTCTGAGCGCTCAACATTCCCCACCCTCCACCCCTTTCCCAGCTGCTCGAAGAGTCGTATATCTGCCTTTGCCATTCAAATGATTACCCTCAAAATTGACTTGCATCACTCTTGCGTATCCCTAAATCTTTCCATCAACTTTAGTTAAAAATAAATCAAAGCTGTTTTTTGAGTTTATTTCGCCCAGCGTCCTTCACCTTTACCTTTCCCTGTGACCTTGATTTTTGACTGATTTTTCTCAAAACTGAATCTCGTTATCACTGTTTTAGCCTAAGTCCTTCCACGAAGATTACTTTAAATGAGAGAGAGAGAGAGAGAGAGAGAGAGAGAGAGAGAGAGAGAGAGAGAGAGAGAAAACTTAAATTGACTTTGACATGAAACCTTAACGTTTGACCTACTGCTCCCCAAAACAATAAGTATTCCCCTTGAGAAATGGGTAATCCTCACTCCATCCTTAAAGTCCATCCATATCACACTAGCATGTCGAACAAAACACAAAACTCATTCTCACTTTGTGAGCTCGGGTGCAAGAAAAACAAGGAGTACTTGGGGCGTGCAACATCTGCGCCCACAAACTGGCCTAAGGGCCGAATATCTGAGTTGTCCTGTGGCCTTCATCATTAACTGATTACTGTGCACATCGAATTATTACATTCTTGTCACCTCATAACCACTCCAACATTTCTTGAAACAGGCCGAAACTGTTGTTGACTTTGCTCTTAAAACATGACCTTTTGCCTCATTCTGTGGCCTTGACCCTTTACTGATTGTTCTCAAAATCAAACATATTAACAATTTCTCTGGCATATATATATATATATATATATATATATATATATATATATATATATATATATATATATATATATATATATATATATATAGTATAATGAAAAGGAATACCGGGGCTTAATAAACATCATCTTGATTTATTTGGCAAACGTTTCAGTAACAACGTGTACTATCTTCAGAGCCTAAAAACAAACAAACAAACAAACAAAGATTAACTTATTCGCGATTGTATCGAAACTGTCAAAGGCCGTTCGTTAATGCTGAAATTCGTAGTAAGCAAACGTCCTTGAAATATATATGTAAGACATTTGATAGGTTTGAAAGTCAACTTGGGTCATCTGTGTCACACCTGAATGTTAATCATCTATGGTACTTTATAGAGATGGAGAATATCAATGCAATTTCCTGTACTGAATTTGTGCAGAAGACAAAATCCTACTAATCAGGGCTCAGTGATGAAGGCAACTTAAGTTCTCACAAAGTAATTTCTGATTTCTCCAGTAGATCACTTTCCACCTTGGAAAAATCCTTGTTAGCTAGGGGATTGAAATTTGTGACTGATACAGGCAAATTAGACTTTGTTAACCCTACAATGCTAACATCGGGTAAATTTCCCCCAGCGTCTTATATTTTCCGTGATTACCGCGTGATCAGGAAGGGTACACAGCTGTCTTTCCACAAGTGCTCAGTTCATCCTAGCCTCGTGCCATGATAGGTAGTGCACCTTTTCTCTCTCCCATATATCTCCCTCATGTTTGCGGATTAAGTGAATTTTACCCGGAGTTAGCAGTGCATGCAATATTTTTATTCCGTGACATTTTCTCTTCAGGCAGTGAAATAATTCAGGCCAGGATGATCTGTGAGAGGTGACACACCCAGCTTGGATATAATGGGACCAATAATAATCTTGACCAAAGCTAATGTCCTCTGAGGCACAATTTACTGTGTTATAATTTGGAAGGTAAAACAATGGTCCTTTTTTTTTTTTTACGTTATTTTATAAAATCACATGTAACTTTATTTTTTGATACTGTGTGTCCTTTTTGGCATGGAAAGGAAGTGTGAGAGATGTGTTTTCATTCAGTGTTTTCGGATTCAATAAAAGTTGAGTGCATTTTTAATTATTTTCCTAAAATTGGGTAAAATTCTTCCATGGTTAGCAGTAACATTTCCAATGCGAAATTAGCACTCATGGGTGTTAAGCACACCCTCAGGTACGAGAAAATGTACAAACAACTTCTAGGCATGAATTCTGGCAATGGACCTAAAGATTCTAATATTTCACCAATTCATTGCAACATATTGCCTTTTCCTCGTACTGTTTTACCAGTTGTCATGAAAATGAACATAGTCTCGATTGGGACGCGTTAAAGGCACTTGAAAACCTCTCTAGAGACCCAAACCTCATCATTATTAGGCCAGATAAGGGTAATGGAGTGGTTCAACTCAACAGGGACGATTATGTTTACAAAATGGATACCATTTAACAGGACAAATCAAAGTTTGAACGATTACATGGCGACATTATTCCTTTACTGCTGCAAGATGATGATAAAGTAAATCATCTACTTTGTAGACTAAGAACAGACAGGGTCATTGATGAAGACTATCTATCTGTTTATTGCCAGACGCCTTAATCCCGTAAGGGATGGCCACAAACAAATCGCCTATATGTCGCCTGTCCCCCGCCATTTCACTGCCCTGCTCCCAGCTCACACACCCCCTCTCTCATATACCTCTCCACTCCATCCCTCCATCTCATCCTTGGCCTTCCCCTCCCTCTCCCCCCTCCATCTCACCCACATACACTCTCCTCGTTAGTCTGTCACTCTCCATCCTCTCCACATGGCCAAACCACCTCAGTGTGTTGCTCCTAACGTTTCCTATCACATCCACATCCACACAACAACGATCCTTCACTTCCTCATTTGTCAATCTGTCTCTTCATGTGACTCCACATGTTCCTCTCAAATAACTCATTTCCACAGCTCTCACTCATCACTTCTGTCCCTCCAACAAGGTCCAAGCTTCACTTCCATACGTTAGAGATGGTATCACAATATTGTCATGTAGTAACTTTTTCACTTTCATGAGCACTTCTTATTTCTTATCAATGCTTTCAAGGAACCAGCAACCTTTCTTCTTTGTTGTACCCTTTCATGCACTTCACCCCCCAAACTTCCATCCTTATTCATCAAACTACCCAAGCACTTATATGCATTCACATTTTACAATCTACTCCTCATCCAACCTCACTGTACATTCACTGACTTCACCTCTCTCGAAGCCCATAACTTTATTATTCCCTACATTCACCTTTAGATTCCGTTTCTTACACACTCTCCCAAACTCATCCACCAAGCCTTGCAACTCCCCTTCGTCTTCACTTAACAGTACAGTATCATCTGCAAACAACAGTACAGGAGTTTCCAAACATGCCCTCTCTCATTAGGGCCTCTCTAACATCCACTGCCCTACCTTGTTTCTCTTTTATAACCCCATCCATATACAGATTGAACAACCATGGGGACATAACGCATCCCTGTTTCAATCCAACCTTCAAACAGAAAAATTAACTCAGTTCACTATCCGCATGCATTGCAGCCTTATCATCCTTATACATACTCTTCACGGCATTCAACAGCTTTCCATCTACTCCATATATTCTTTATACTTTCAGCAATCCTTGTCTATCCACCCTGTCATATGCTTTCCCCAAATCCATGAAGGCCGCATACAACTTCTTTCCCTCCTCTAGAAAGTTTTCCACTAAAGACCTAAGAATGAATATCTGATCTACACAACCTCTTCCATTCCTAAAACCTCCCTGTTCTTCTCCAAATAATTCCACTGTTATTTTTCTAACTCTGTCAATATGTATCCTACTATATACTTTTCCTATTACACTAAGAAGACAAATGCCCCTATGAATACCACATACTTCTTTTTCCCCTTTTCCCTTCTCCAGGGGAATAATTATACCTGACCTCCAATCATCAGGGATTCTACCTTCCTCCCAGACCAGTCTGCACATCTTCCACATCCATCCTACTACTACCTCTCCCCAATGCTTCAGCATTTAACCACACACTCCATCAATTCCTGGGTCATTTCCTATTTTAACTTTCTTCATCGCTTCTTCAACTTCCATCCTACTGATTTCTTCCTCTCTTCTCACATCCCTCTGTCTCCCAGCCATTCCCCAGCCACTTATACTTGCATTACTTTCATTAGCCATGTTCAGTGATTCCTAAAAATGTTCTCTCCATCTGTTCACTTTTTCTCCTTTCTCCACTAGTAATCTACCATTTTATCTTTCATTCCCAAATTAACTTCTTTGGCACCCTATCTAACTCTACCTCTTTGTGGAACATTTTCTTACATTCCCTCCACTTTTCACTCAAATTCCTTCCAAATTCCTCTCCACTCCCTTCTTACTCTCTCTTATTAATCATTTCACCTCTCTCTTCCTCTCTACATACAAATCACTTTTCTGTCTCTCAATTTCTTCCATGCCCCTGTTTCTCATCCACTAATTATATGCTTTCTTCTGTGTCACAGCCTGTCTCACCTCTTCCTTCCACCATGCTGTTCTCTGCTTCCCCTTTCGTCTTCTCTTCACACACCATCTCACATGCCGCACAGATTTCTTCTGTGAATATCTTGCACAAACCTTCCACGTCCCCCATCTGCTCCAATCCATATTTATCCAATCGCTCCTCCACTTCCCTCTTATATTCTGCCCTTTTTCCATCCTCTTGTAACCTTTCACCCTCCTTGCATATACTATTTTTTCTTGCTCTTCCTTTCTTCTATTTCTCCATTTCGTTTGGACACTAATTCTGACCACCACCCAGTGGTGGTCAAAGAGTCCACTCCCCCAACCTCTATATAATCTTGCATCCATTACACACCTTCTCATCCTGTCATCCACACATACATAATCAATCATTGCCTTCCATTCATTCAGTTCACCATCCACCCTTACCTTCACTTGCCACGTATACCTGTGGATCATTGTGTGACTGATGAGGGTATTGGCTGTCATCAACCCTTTCCCAACACAAATGTCCACTAAAGCACTGCCATTCTCATCCCCTTCTGCAGGCACACCACATTAACAAACTACTCCATCCACCTTCACATTCCCTACTTTCGCATTCATATCTGCAAACAAAAACAATCTCTCACTCTTTCAAATTTTTCCATGCACACTTCCACATTTGTCCAGAACTCTTATCTCACTCTGCTTGCACGATCTTGCATTGGCACACACACACACACAATAGCCCACATTTGTAGTACAACTTTCAATCTTACCCACACAATCCTTGAGCAAACTGATCCATACTCTCTTATATTCTCCGTCATCTGTTATTCACGACAATATACACTCCTTATTGTGCTCTCTCAATCTCACCTACTCCCGTGCATATACCCCATCCATACTCCCATTCTCTCATATTCTAACCTCTCCACTTAGTTTCAGTTAATCCACATACATCCATTTTCGCACCCTCAAGCACCTGGACAATCTCTCTTTCATCTCATCATTCACACCCCTTACATTGCATGTAGCTATCCGTACCATGTCCTTTGTTCGGTCCTTAGTCGTCACCTTTTGGTCAGTCCTGGGCCGAGGCTTCTTGTTCGTATTTTTAGTTATTTTCCGGGGAGGGACACTAACCCTCCACCAACCCACTTGCTCCCACTTAGGGAACACGTGTTGATTGGTTATAAGGTTACCACCCAGCGTTGTAAATGCATTCCTGGTGTACAGGAAAACATCTGGCTTACCACTCAATGTAGATTTACCCTATAAACAGAGCAACAATACACTAAGTGGGTGGATGATGAGCCCCCCACCTACCACCCATTGATGAAGACACTTATTCAAAACTATTTGTATCCGGATCTCGCCTTGGAATTATGTATGATCTAGCGATAGTCCACAAAGTCCCTTATGTCCCATTCTATCAGCCATCGGTACATTTAATTATGATGTATCCAAATTTCAGCTTCCAATTTTGTCCTGTGTAGCTACTAACGAATATTCAGTGAAACATTCTCATTCGACAAAGGAATCTGCGAGCATGCCATCGATGATTATTCGATCATGACCAGTTTTGATATCACGAGCCTATTTGTGAACATACCTCTCAAAGAAACTATTGATATGGTTGTTAATAACTTGTATCATACCATGTCAGACGTTAATGGTTTGAGCTACTTGCAGATGAAGGAATTCCTAACCATTGCAACCAGTGACTGTCTATTTATGTTTGATGGCAAGTGCCACAAACGAAAGGGCGGTGTTGCTATGCAGTTACTGCTCGGCCCAGCATTAACCAACGTGTTTTTATCCCATTATGAGCGACAGTGGCTAAATGACTGCTCCCAGAAATTTAAATCTGCGTTTTACAGACGTTCTGTTGATGACTGTTTTTTAATCTTTAAGTCCCCTAACCATATTCACCTGTTTTTAGATTTCATTAATGGTAAACATCGCAATATTAAATTCATGTTCAAGGTTGAAAATGAGAAAACCCTCCCATTTATAAATATCAAAAGTAGTCGAAATGGTAATTCTCTTATAACCTCAGTTTACCGGAAGCCCATTTATACAGATTTATGTACGAAGCTTTCATCGTTCATACCTATTATCTACAAGCAGAATCAGAATATGACACATCACGTTTGTACCACATTTCCTCTAGTTATGAAAACTTTTATTCTGAAATAGGAAAGCTAAAAGAAATCCTTTCCAAGTATGGTTTTCCTAAACAATTTACAGAAACATACATTGGCAAAGCTCTGAGTAAAATATTTAATCCCCCTCAGCCGATAATAACTGTTCTCAGAATTTTCCTATCATATTTACAGATAAACAAAGCTACTATCCTCCGTAACAAAATCAAAGCTATCTGCGTGTATCTTACCCTAAGACCACAATCAGATTAAGTTTTACAGCCAATCGATTGATGCAAAGTTACTTTCAATTCAAGGATAAAGTTCCAAAGGATCTTCAGTCGTTTATCGTATACAGATATCTGTGCAAGAGCTGGAATGTGCTGTATTACAGGAAGACAAAGAGGCACATTAGGACGAGAATTTTTGAACACTGGAAAATCTGTTAGGACGGGAGATCCTTACATCAAACCCCCATTATCCACGGTTCGAGACCATACGCACACTCAGGAGCCCCCCATGTCTTCAAACTCGTTTTCAGTTGTCGCCAGTAGCACGCCAGACATGGAACTATTAAAACTATGGAGTCACTGCTGTCTTACCGTGATAAAGCAAATATAGAAAAAGATAATATTTTAGTGTATCTGCTATGCTTATAAAAGTACGGTACATAACCCAGTTATGTAATAAAGGAAATTACTGTTTCTGCTTGTTTAGGTATACATTATTTGTATATTATATGCACTTTTTACTTATGCAATGATAGAGTTTAATCCATTTTCATTGTTTTGCACTATTTTAATTTCCACTTTCTATCATGCACTGCATAGATGATATTGTTACATCCTCGTCCCACACTGCCACAGGCTTCCTCAGCAGTACTTTCTTAAGGAAGGACGTTGCCAGTGAGTTGCTCTTCCTAAACGCAGCCTATAGGTGTACAACAAGAGATCAGCTTGTAAGTAAACACGAGCAACTCAAGTTCATTGACTTTATTTAGCAAATAATTAAACTGTCAACTTCACATCTCCAGAGCTACACTAACTTCAGAAGGCCACAAGTACAACTAAAATTAAAACTGCTCTATTTTCTCCCCCAACCTTATATGATCTTGCATTGGATTTGAATCTTCTACTTTACTCTAGCACATACAGTTACCAAATCTGAGACATCCAAAACATGTCGGAGTTTTCTTACACCACACAGCACTTTAAATGCTTTAGCATACAAACTGAAGTTACATGTGAACATTACACGATCATTCAAGTAAAACTGTAAAGAATGGAAACAAATGCATAACTCTACAAAATACCTCCACTCACAACATCAGGGTATCTGGCAATTCTGACTCGTAACTTCAAATCCAAGAATCAACAGGAACTCTCCAGAACCACACAACTAACACCGTTACTTCTTAACAGCACCTCCCTCCCTAGTCCTTTTGTCGTCCCAACAATTCTGCACAATATTTACAAGCATAATTGAATGAAGAAGTGAAGGAACGTTGTGGGGTGGATGTGGATGTGGTTAAGATTAGGAGAAATACACTGACGTGATTTGGACATGTGGAGAGAATGGAGAATGAAAGACTGACTAAGAGGGTGTATGTGGGTGAGGTGGAGGGAGGAAGAGAGAGGGGTAGACCGAGGATGAAGTGGAGGGATGGATTTGAGAGGTATATGAGGGGGGGGTGAGTTGGGGGGAGGGTAGTCAAATGGCGGGTGACAGAGCGACTTGGAGGCGTTTTTTCTGTGGCCATCCTTTGCGGGTTTAGTGCATCGGGCTATAGATAGATGGATAGATAGATAGATAATCCTTAATACATGGTGTGCGGCGTTTATTTCCACCGACCATTCCCCCAGCTGGGAAAGTCTGGAAAATCACTTTTTTTTATTTTACCATAATATCTCATCTAAAACTTAGCCAAAAATAGATATATATGTGTCATAGTACTCTCCAATCCTTCGACTTCAAGCTGATGGTCTCAGATTGTCCTGGTAGTGCATAGAGTCAGAGAAACAGCCTTTGGAAGTGGGGCACCTTTCCCTTTTTTTGTGGCTGTGTCCATATGCATGACACAAGTAAGGTTTATACGAGCCCTCCACAATTATATAAACACTCTCAGAATACCATAATAAACCACAAACACCATTTCCTTGTAGGCTATGAGAAATGTGGTGTGAATGTGCGGTGGTGTGAGCAGGGAAGTGCGATCACTATGGAAACGACCTTGAGGTAGGCTGGCTGAAATCTCACCATACACAGGGAAACGTTTTGTGTAGATCTATCCATGACGGAGGTAAGCAGGTAACTGAAGTGTGACTGTGATGCATGCAGGAGAGTTGCCAGTGTTTGCCTGTAGTGATAATAATCGGTGAAATATTCAAACAATGCCACAAAGCACTCGATCATGTATACATGCTGCCCAGATATTTCCAGGTGGTCATCTATACATGACACTCAGATGCCATGAGTTAATCTAAACTCAACATCCAATTATACACAAAATAATTCTTCAAATTATCAGGTCTTCTATGCCACTTCTGACGTCGTCCCTGTTCCTCCACACAGACCACTCCTGGAATGACTTGGTCCTCCATCTGATTAGCCTCCTTCCCAAGGAAACCTTCACCATCCTCTTGTACTTCAGCTTCTTGGTCCTCCTCAACATCATTGGCTACAAGTGTGCACGATTCCTTGAGGATGTCCCAGCTGAATTGTCCTGGCCCATGGTACTTCCACAGACGATTTACGCTTTTGAGTGAGACCTCCTGCCTCCCTGAATCTGGTACATTATGTCTGAAAGACAGTCACTCACAGCACAGGCTCTGTAGTGTCAGTGACTGTCCCTTTGTCTGGTGAGGATTGTACAACCAAACTCTGTCACAATCCTTGAAGCTCACCTCACTTGCCTTGGCATCATACTTGTGCTTCATCACTTCGCCTGAAAACTTCAGAGCTTCTCAAACTTGATGCACCTCAGCCAGTCTTTCATGAAGATGCTTCGCATACCTGGAGGTGTCCGTTGGCACCTCTTCACCAGGTGATCTTCCCATTAACAGATCAACTGGCAATCATAATCTGCAGCCCAACATCAGTTTTGCAGTGATGTAACTGGTAGACACATGGGATGCAGACTGATATGCCATCAGCAATGCAGCTAATTTCTGGTCCCATTCCCTCTGTCCCTCTACATAGTACTTGGCCAATTCTTGTCCCAGGGTCTAGTTGAGTTTCTCCACCATCCTATCTGGTTGTGACCTTAGCAGGGTTATCCTGGTCTCCTTGATTCCCAGTAACCTGCAACACTCACAGAACTCAGCAGACTCGAAGTTTCTACCCTGGTCTGAGTGTAACTCTTGTGGCATCCCAAAACGACAGAAAAATTGGTCAAGCAACACGTGAGCAACAGTTGTGGTTTCCTGACTGGGGATGGTAAAGACTTGTGGTCACTTTGTGAAGTAGTCCATGGTGACACATATATACTGGTTTCCCCTTTCAGTGAATGGCAGAGGTCCAGCAATGTCCACCGTGACTCTTTCCATTGATGCACCCACTTGGGACAGCTAAAGAGGGCAGCAACCAAGTTTCTTGGGTCCCTTCTTGGAACAGCATACATCACAGGCCCGACAGGAACCTGACTCAGACCAGTAGTACCTCTGTTGCAGCCAACTTAGCATTTTCTTTGCTCCCAGACTCCCACCAGTGATCTGGTTATGAGACTTCTAAGACCTCAGACCTCATTATCTTAGGAACCACCAGTTGCCAATACTTGCTGAGGTCACTGGGTGTCTCCCACTGATGCTCCAGTATTCCACTGTTTAGGCAAAGAAGTCCCACTGATTCCAGAGCTGAACCAGGAAACCTCTTCTTAAGATGGTCACACTGTACTCCACTGTAGCCACTCTAGCACTGGTTGTAAATCTTCAGGTCATCTTCATCTGATAATGGTCTTTCACTGCAGTGTAGCTTCATTTCTTGCTACAATCTCCTTCCATACAACACTGCTTGCACTCTGGGTCACAAGCCAGACAACTCAGGCTGTCAGCATTGCCATGTACAGTACCTGCCCAGGACGGTGCTGCACCTCACAGTTGTGCTGGTCCATCTTCCCAAGCCAGTGTGCTAGTTGTCCTTCCAGATTCTTAAACATCTTCAGCCACTACAGTACTGCATGGTCTGTCGTGATGATAAAGTAGGACCCATACAAGTAGGGTTGGAAGAAATCAAGGCTCTTCATCACTGCCAAGAGCTCCTTACAGGTCACACAGTAGTTCTGCTATGGTGGGCTGAGCTTCTTGCTATAATACACCACCACATACTCTTTGTCATCTTTCCTCTGTGACAGGACTCCGCCAATGCCATGGTTACTAACATCACTGTCCAGGATGAATGGCTGACTCATATCTGGGTATGGCAACACTGGAGAGCTTGCCAGTGCATGCTTGAGTTCATCAAAGGTCTCCTGAGTCACTGCAGTCCATATAAACTTCTGCCTCTTTTCTAACAACTTGTGCAGAGGTGCAGCTATTGTTGCAAAGTCCTTGACAAAACGCCAGTAGTATGTACACAAACCAAGGAAAACCCTATTGCACCTTCACACAAGTTGGAACTGGCTAGTTTTTCACAGCTGTCACCTTCTCCGGATCAGTACAGATGCCATCCTTGCCTACAATGTGTCCCAGTTACTTTACTTTCTTCTGGAACACGTAGCACTTCTTGGGGTTCAGCTAGAGGTGTGCTGTTCAGATCCTGTTGAACACTTCTGACAGTCTTTCCAATTCCTGGTCGAAAGTCTGTCCAAACACAATTACATCATCAAGATATATGAGAACTGTCTGTCAGTGCAGTAGCCAGGGCTTTACATAGGCCAAATGACATCACTTTGAACTGCCATAATCTCTGCCCATATGAAAAGACTGTTTTCTCCTTGTACTTTACTGCAGCCTTGACCTGGTGATATCGTGCTTTTATGCCTAGGGTGGAGAACCACTTGGCACCTGACAGAGCATCCAGCATGTCATCAATTCTTGCCAAGGGGTATGCATCCTTCACTGTCACTTCATTCAGAGTTCACTAATCCACACAGCACCTTACTGAACCATCCTTCTTCCTTACCAGAACAACTGGTGATGCCCAAGGACTGCTGGACTTTTCTATCACTCCCTGACTCTAAAGATTCTCCATCACCTTTACCATTCCTTCTCATTGACCTGGTGCCATCCTCTAAGCTGGCTGTTTAATTGGGCGGTGATCCCTGATACAGTGGAAAATACATCAGCAAACTTCACTAGCAGTTGCCTTAACTGCAGCACTTGTGAGTAATCCAGGCACCGGCAGCTCCTTGAAAACAGGTCTTGTAAGTGGACTGGCAGATTCCCATCTTCTCTGACTACACTCCATTTACAGGCCTTCCACTGTTGCCACTCAGGGTCCACTGCCTGGCACAGCCCCAAAATTTCTCCCTTGTTGATCTTCTGTGACTCATGGGAGAAATTGGCCACCACAACTGGCACTTCACCTGCACCTGTTTCCACCAAAGTTCTCCCCACCATCACTCCTGCTTTCATCTTGCACTGTACATCAGGCTCCATTACCCCAAAAGAGCTGTCAAAAGAACCATTCACCATGCATTGGAACAATAGTTCCAATCTTGCGGGTATCACTGTAGTGCAGAGCACCCTCACTTCACCACCAGAACTGGTCCTTCTCACTGCCATGACGGGAACCAACTTTCCTCGAACCTTCAGCTTCATGGAGCAGAAGTCTAACTCACATCCCACGGACATCAGGTAGTCCAGATCAAGAAAGCAAGGATCCTCCAACTAGGCTACGTAGACTGGAAGCATGGCTTTTTGCCCTGCCACTTCAGTCCGGACATCAAAGGGTCCCCTCAATTCTGTGGGGTGCCCAGTTACTCCACACAATTGTTCTGATGACTCAGGCAAATGCCGATGATGGAACGCATCAGGCCTCACAAAAGTCTGCTCTGAGGCTGAATCAATCACCAGGGAACACTTAACCCGCCCTGACCCAGAAACGTGAATTCACGTCCTCACATGATGTGCACTCATATCCCAGAGACGTAAATTAATGTGGCAACATTGCAAGGTCCCTAATTTGCACAATTTTCAATTTAATTTCGCGAGTGATTTTTGGCAAGTATACACGGGACGCCTTCCTCTACAAGATGCCAGGCAGGGACAATGCCTTACCCAGCATGACCTCCCCCCCCTGCATGCCCTTTTCTCAGCAATTCACCTGTTATCAGTGGCCTGGCCAGTAAAGCCATGTCATGCCACGGTACGAAATTCAGGGCCAGAGTGATTCCCCAATCGATGACAATGTGGAGGACAAACATTAGAGGAAGAAACAGTCAGAAATGATGATCAGGTAATGTGGCAAAAAAAGGTCAGGAATGGTGATGAGTTAGTGAGTGGAACAATGCTTATAATGTCTATATTACCGTTTGAAAACCAATATACTCTCGTATTACATATAAATTCGTACCAAATAAATAAATAAATACCGTGTATGAGTGGTGTGGAATAGTTATCCTCCCATAGAACTCGTTTTCTTTGTGGCCAGCCTGATAGAAAACAATGTAAGGTAAGGAGGTACTCCTACCTGGATCGAGTATTTTAAACCTCAGGTGAGTGATTTCTCTATGAATTTTCGATGTTTCTCACCAAAAGCGGATGTTTGAGCCAAAAAAAAAAAAAGGTCCAAAAATGTCGGGACTGGGGCGTAGCACTGCCCAGAAAATGTCGGGATGGGGGGGGGGGTTAATGCTGTAGCCAGCTGCTACTACAGAGGCAGAGAGGACAAGTGAGACCACTGGCAGTAACTCAACAACTGGTTTATTCGAACAAGTCAGGCATATATATAGAGAAGGTGTGAATCACCAAGCAAGACTATGAACCAGTCTCGAGCGACCTTCCGCTCACATGGCTTGTAAGTGTGGGGTCGCAGAAACTAGCGACCACGTAGTTACAATACTCCCCCCCCCCCCAGTGAAGATGCCCTGTGGCACGTGAGACGGGGTGGCCTGCCCTGGAGAACCGTACTAGAGGGGGGTCATCGTCCTGAAGATACGCTGGCTTTTGGTGATCTATCGAGACCCAATCGTTGGTGCCTTTGATCCGCAGCAGGAATGCTTTCTCCCTCCTCTTGATGACTTCGTAGGGGCCCCAGCATGGAGGGGTGAGGGGAGCCTTGTGGGCATCGGTGCGGAGAAAAACATATTTTGTCGTATGGAGATCTCAGGGGATGTAACGGTGTTCGGGCGGCCTATAGGTCTGTTTGCAGGGGGCGAACTTCCCGACGATGCATCGAAGTCGGGCTATGTCATTGCTGGAGGGAGTATCAGGGAAGAATTCACCGGGGACCATGAGGAGGTCGCCGTAAACCATCTCTGCTGGTGAGATGTCGAGTCCTTCCTCTGAAGTCGTTCGAAGGCCGAGGAGGACCCAGGGAAGCTGCGAAAACCACATTGGGTTACTGCATCGGGACATCAGAGCAGCCTTCAGGGTTCTGTGGAACCGCTCCACCATGCCGTTAGCTTCTGGGCTATAGGCCATGGTGTGATGGATGGAAGTCCCCAGCAGCTCCCCCAGGGATGTCCAGAGCTGCGAAGTGAAAGAGGTGCCTCGGTCGGACGTGATGTGGACGGGGACACTGAATCTTGAAATCCACCCGGAGAGCAGAGCAGCGGCGCAGGAGGCAGACGTGGTGTTGGACATAGGTAGAGCTTCAGGCCATCTCGCTGAACGGTCCACAACGGTGAAGAGGTAGCGACATCCTTCTGACAGAGGAAGGGGACCCACTACATCGACGTGGATGTGGCCGAAACGTCTCTGCAGCTGGTGGAAGGATCCGGGACCCGTTTCGGTGTGTCTCTGAATTTTGGAGGTTTGACAGGCGGTGCAGGCTCGAACCCAGTCCCTCGCATCTCTGGAAATGCTGTGCCATATGAACTTCTGCTTCAGGAGGCATGCTGTCGCACGTCGAGAGGGATGTGACAGGCCGTGGATGAGGCTGAACACATGTCGGTGGAGGGAGACTGGTATCCATGGGCACGGTCGACCGGTGCTGATGTTGCAGAGGATTGTGGTACCTTTCTCATCCACAGGGACGTCCTTCCACGTGAGGGAGGTGATGGAAGTTCTGCAGGCTGCCATCTCAGGATCCTGTTGCTGCTCCTTAGCGAGTTGGTTGTAGTCGAGCCCAGCTGTACTGCGTCAATGAGGACTCTGGAGAGGGCGTCGGCTACAGGGTTCTTCTTGCCTGGCAGGTGTCGAAGGGAGCAGTTGAATTCGGCGATGGCGGAGAGATGACGGCGCTGGCAGAGGGACCATGCGTCAGCTTGTCTTGTGAAGGCGTGTACAAGGGGCATGTGGTCCGTCTGAATTGTGAAGGTGATGCCCTCGAGAAAATGGCGGAAATGACGAATGACTTGGTGCATGGCGAGGAGTTCCCGATCAAAGGTCGAGTAGTTCCTTTTGGCCTTCAGTAGCTTACAGCTGAAGAAACCCAGGGGCGGGGCTGCCCTTGGACCACCTGCTCGAGGACAGCTCCGATGGCGATGTTTCCGGCGTCTGTGGTGAGGAGGATGGGTTTCCCTGGGATCGGGAAAGCGAGGAGGGCTGTCACAGTGAGAGCATCCTTAGCCTTCTGAAATGCCTCTGCTTGAGGGGTGCCCCACGTCAAGTCCTTGGGTTTTCCTGCAAGTGTACTGTACAAGGGGACCATGATTGATGCGATGCTGGGCAGGAAGAGGTGGTAGTAACTCACCAATCCCACAAACTCTTGGAGGGCCTTGACCATGGAGGGTGTGGGGAATTGCTTGATTGCTGTAACTTTTTCTGGGAGAGGTGAAACACCTGCAGGAGTTAGGTGGTGTCCCAGGAAGTCCACCTCTCTGACGCCGAAAATGCACTTGTCATATTGCACTACCAGGCCGTTCTGCTGCAGACGGTCTAACACTGTAGAGATGTGTTGCAGGTGTTCCTGTCTGGAGGAGGAGTAGATGAGAATGTCATCGATGTAGCAGACACAGAAGGACAAATCACCCATGATGCCATCCATCATTCGCCGAAATGTGGTCCCGGCGTTTCTGAGGCCAAAGCAGCTGTAGTTGAAGGTGAATGTACCAAAGGGCGTGGTGACGGCAGTTTTTGGGATGTCTTCTGGGTGCATTGGTACCTGGTAGTACTCCTTCAGTAGGTCGAGCTCGGAGAAGATCTTGGCGCCGTGGAGGAAGGAGGTGATGTCGGCAATGTGAGGGAGTGGGTAGTGGTCTGGCTCCATCTGCATACTGAGGCGTCTATAGTCTCCACAGGGGTGAAGGGAACCATCCTTCTTTACCACTATATGCAGAGGGGATGCCCATGGACTTGGCGCCTTTTGACAGATGCCTAGGCGCTCCAATTCTGCGAAGGTCTGCTTTGCCATGGCGAGTTTGTCGGGCGATAACCGATGAAACCTGGAGAACACCGGAGGGCCTGATGTCTTTATGTGGTGATAGATCCCGTGCTTGACCGGAACCTGCAGTTGCTGACGAAGCTCGGTCTTGAATACATCGGGGTAGGAGTTGCGGAGGTGTGCGAAGTCATCTGCGGCATCAATCACCTGAATGGCGAGGTCGTCCGGGGCAGCTGCGATAGGGGTGGCGGCAAAGGAAGCTGTGTCGACCAACTTGCCACTGGAGACGTCGACGAGGAGCTGATGGTGAGCCAGGAAATCTGCTCCGAGCAGAGGGAGGGTTAAGTCGGCCACCACAAAGCTCCATCCATACGTGCGGTTGCCGATGCGGATGTCGAGGTGCTGGCGGCCGTATGTGGAAATCAGTGTGTCATTGGCTGTGGTGAGTCTGACATCGGGCTGTGGTTGGTGGGGCTTCCTCCACTGAGAGGCTGGCAAGAGGGAGCGGCCAGTGCCAGTGTCCACAAGGAAGTGGACGCCTGTTATGGGGTTGTGCAGGAAGAAGGTAGCGGTGCCACCTGGGGCCGCCGCAACAGGCGGCGGCTGCCTTACACGTTTTTTGGCCAAGTACAACCTGGTCTGCAGTTCCTGGCACTAGGGCCAAACTTGGCATGAAAATAACACAGGCCATTGGCAAACTTTCCACTGTTTTGCTGCTGGCATGGTCGTGGCCACAGGTTTGGAGGCTGGCGGGCACGTGATGGAATGTGGCTGACTGCTGCGATGTCGTCCTTGTCTGGCGGGGGTGCTGTTGATGAGACAGGGGGCACGGCGTTGATGTGGCGGCCCACTGCAGCCTGTGCATCATTTAGGTGGTCCGCCATCTGCTGCAGGTCATCTTCGTTCATCTCTTCTGCGTTAGGGATGACTGCGCAAATGGATTCTGGGAGGCGGAGAAGCCAAAGGGCACGAAGCAAGTCCAGCTGTCTCACTGATCCATCGGCTGCCGGGGGGAGTCTTGCCAGTGCTTTCATCTCGAGGAGGGTGTCGGAAGGTCTCTGGTCATCGAGGGGCTGTTCGGCAAGCTGCAGGAGCTGTGTCACTCGCGATGCTGCTGACGGAGTGAAGCACTGCAGGAGGAAAGTCTTGAGGTCACTGTATTCGATGGCAGTATCGCCCTCGGATATCAACCACTCCGAGATGCGGGGAAAGAGTTCATCTGGGAGGGTAGCGAGGACGTGGTCGGCCTGGATCGTGGGGCTGTTTACTTTCTTTAGGCAGAATTGCACCTCCGCCCGCCGGAACCAGGTAGGGACGTCAATCACTGAGAACGTTGGGAGCTTGACCTGTGCTGCTGCGGCTGGAGGGTGGGTGGGCGACATGACGCCGTCGGGTTCCATGCCGAAGGTCGAAGGCACTGCAGGAGAAGAAGAGGCTGCTGCACAAAGTCACTCCAGAGTCACCAATGTAGCCAGCTGCTACTACAGAGGCAGAGAGGACAAGTGAAACCACTGACAGTAACTCAACAACTGGTTTATTCGAACAAGTCAGGCATATAAAGAGAGAAGGTGTGAATCACAAAGCAAGACTATGAACCAGTTTCGAGCGACCTTCCGCTCACGTGGCTTGTAAGTTTGGGGTCGCAGAAACTAGCGACCGCGTAGTTACAGTGCCATCTATTCTTCCATCTAACTGCATGCTGTCAATCACACATTTCTTGCATTTTCTCAGTGGTGAGGTTACTTGGGAAAAGCCAGCTGGTGGTTGCCCCTTAACACCAGCCTCCACTAGTTTTCTGCTTCTTTCTGGTCTTCTGCAGACTTCTTATCCTCCCTTTTCTTCTCTGGACACTCAGAGCTGAAGTGTCCCACCTCACTACATGTCCAACACCCTTTTGTTACAATTGCATGTTTCCTTGCGCTGCTTTGTTCTTGCTCCTTTTTCCATGTGTAACAATCCTCCTTCCTGTGTCCCGGCTTCCTGCAGAACCAGCAACCTCCTCGGGTCTTCTCCTGTTCCCTTTTCCACTTGTAGCAGTCCTCTTTCCTATGTCCTGACTTTTCATAGCACCAGCAACTTCCTTCAAATTTTTCCACTTCACATACCTGCCCCTTTCTTACCTTGAATTCTGCACTATGACTTGCCTGAAAAGTGAATGTATTGGACCTGACGTAGGACTCAAATTCCAAAGATCTGGCTAATGCTTCTTGCATGCTTCTGGGTTGTGCCTCCTTTACTTGCACTTTCAACTCTGCACTATCAAGACCATCGATGAACTGGTCCCTCAGAAGAATAACCAACAGGTTAGGTGCTGCTCCAGGGTATGCCTTGTGTGCCATACTCTCCAAGTCATGAGCAAGCTGCTGGAGGGATTTGCCTTGAGCCTGTACATGAGTCCAGAATTTTGCCCTGTAAACCTCAGTCTGGTACAGGGTCCCATATCTGTACTCCAGCACTTCTACTAGGGAATGATAACTGTTCCTCTCCTAAATCGACATTTCCAGCATCCCTATAGCTAGTAGCAAGCTGCACTGCCTTCTGCCTATCATCCCAACCATTCTAATCAGCAAGTAACACAAACTGTGCACAATAAGTTTCCGAAGATACTTTGCCATCAAGTTGCTGAGGCTGTTTTTAATTGGACCCACATTATAGCCAAGCACTTCACTGGTTTGGGGCCTAAAATCTGGGGCACCATAATTAAGTCCAGGACTCAAAACTCCTCCATCCATCCATCATCCAATCCTACATTGCCCCATGAGGAGGGTAGGAGCCCGGGGCTAGGCAGTTGGTCCCGACATTTAAGATGAGAGTGACCAGCCTCACTCAACCCTAAGTGGCATTACATGAGCAGTCAACCCTAACCACCCCTTGGATATTAACCTTCACCGGCTTAATCCGATTGGAGCGCAATAATTACCCACTAAACCACCAGGTGCCAAAATTTGGTTATATGGTTACCACCCAGCATAGTAAATGGTTTCCTGATGCACAGGAAACCATTTGGCTTGTCACTCAGTCTAGAGTCACCCACAGGCTGAAGGAAGTGGAAAGAATGAAGGAAAGAAAAACAGAAGAGGGAGTGTAAAGTCACCCATAGGCAGAAGGACAAGGAATGAATGAAGGAAAGAAAGACAGAAGAGAATGGAAGGAAAGAAGGATGGACAGGAAAGGGCAGACACCCAACAGCAGCACTACATCGAGTGAGTGGATGGTGAGCACCCCCACCTATCTACATTCTGATTATTCAACACTGTAATGCTATCTTTAGTTGCTTGGGATTCGTGAAGATTCAACATACTCTGTCCATTTTTTTTTTAAATGCTCGTTGAACACTTACCTGAGGTTCAGCAGTGCAAAATTTCCCTTCAGCCTCCATTCGCTCACTATCTTCAACTGGCCGTCAATATGCTGTCTGCATTCAATCACAATTCCCTCACTAACTACCTTCAGCTGGTCGTCTAGATACTGTCTGCAGTCCATCACGTTACTACTTACCTCACACTTCAGCTGCTGCAGCTCAACATACACTTCCTCCTTCAGCTGTCTCTCTTCTTCTTTTCCCTCATGAAAGCATCTAGCTGTGCTTGCATCCTCAATTGCAACTCATTCTGTTGCTCCTGTAATGTCTCTTGAAGTCGTTCATATCGTTCTTTCTGTTCTTCACTTTGTGCCACTAGGTGTTCACATTGTGCTTGTTGTTTTTCTTTGAGTTCTTTTTGTCCTTCATTCTCTGCATGTAGCTGTTCACTTTTGCTTGTAGTTGTTCACTGAGTTCTTTCTTGAGCTCTTCTCGTTCTTCATTTTGTGCTTGTAGTAACTTCGTAACTGCAGCCAGAGAAACACCTTCTCCTGTCTAGCATGGCTCCTCATCTGCACACCTTCTGACTCCAATAACGAAGATTTGACTCACTACAGCATTCCCGATCCGAACTCCAGACACCACTTGTTACATCCTCTTCCCACACTGCCACAGGCTCCAACAGCAGTGGTTCAGTAAGGAAGGATGTTGCCCAGTTAGTTGTTCTTTCTAGAGGCAGCCTTTAGGTGTACAAAAAGAGATCAGGTAGGGTGTTGTATGTAAACACGAGCTTCTCATGTTTGTCTTTATTTAGGAAGTGAATACACTGTCAGCTTCACAACTCCAGAGCTACACTAACTTCACAAGACCACAAATACAACTGAAATTGACTGAAACTGCTCTATTCTGTCCCCCATCCTAATATAATCTTGCATTACACTCGAATCTTCTAGTTTACTCTAGCATCTATGGTCAACAAATTCAAGACATCCAAAACATGCCAGAGTTTTTTTTACATTACATAACACTCTAAATGCTTTAGGATACAAACTGAAATGAAATATGAATATTACATAATCATCCAAATAAAACATTATAGAAAGGAAGTGAATAAAAATTAATGCATAACCCTACGAAATACCTCCACCCACAGTATCTGGCTATATGGCAACTCTGACTTGTAACTTCAAATAAGAGAATCAACAAGAACTCTCCAGAATCACACAACTAACACTCTTACTTCTTAATATTATATAATTATTTTGAATGCATTGCTTCATATCTGCATTGTTTTTACTTTATCAAGTTTTAGCAAGTCATGTTTATTTTATGCTCCATTTTTTTTTTTTTTTATACTGGTCTGGTTTAGGGTAGTTTATCCTTATTTATTTTATGCTCTTCTTATTTGGTTGTGATTATTCCCATCTCTTAAACATGGTCTATTTTTATGCACAGTTCATTTATGTCGTATACCGGTTACTATTAACCAGCCCCGTCCCATCGGCATATGGGTACGTTGCAACGATTTGCATTTGCCAGTCCCGGCGACGTACCAGTACGTCGTGCAATTGCAAGGTCCCTAATTTGCACAATTTTCAATTTTCGCGCGTGATTTTTCGTATGTATACAAGGGACACCTTCCTCTATTCCTCTACAAGATGCCAAGCAGGGACAATGCCTTACACCGCATAACCTCCCCCCTCCCCCCGTCACGCCATTGTCTTAGCAAAGGACCTGTTACCAGTGACCTGGCTAGTAAAGATATTCAGGGCCAGAGTGATTCTCCAATTGATGACAATGTGGAGGACAATGTTTACATAGCATTAGAAGAAGAAACAGCCAGAAATAATGATCAGGTAATGTGGCAAAAAAAGGTCAGGTATGGTGATTAGTTAGTGAGTGAAACAATGCTTATAATGCCTTTATTACTGCTTGAAAACCAATATACTCTCATACTACATATACATTTGTACCAAGTAAATAAATAAATACCGTTTATGAGTGGATAAAATAGTTACCCTCCCATAGAACTCGTTTTCTTTGGTGCCAGCATGTTAGAAAACCCAGTCAGGTAAGGAGGAACTCCTACCTGGATTGGGTATTTTAAACCTCAGGTGAGCGATTTCTCTATGAATTTTCGATGTTTCTCACCAAAAGCGAAGGTTTTAGCCAAAAATTTTTTTTTCGAAAATACCTCGGGACTGGGGGATGTCGGAGGTGCGGAAAACCTCGGGACTGGGGGATGTCGGAGGTGCGGAAAACCTCGGGACGTGACGGGTTAATTATTTCATTTACTTATCTTTATACTTTGGCTTGGCAATTACTATTAGAGCTGCATTTTTAATGATTTTTACCACCACTCTTCAACAGCGAGATGAGAGTGGTGGCTGAACAGGGAGCCATTGACAGAGGTATTAATGAAGAGTACAGAGCCCTCAAGAACAACCTCTTGAGCGTTACTGATGCAGAATGCGGCTGGACAAGAGGCACACCAGGACATAAAGTAACTTGGTGGTGGGATGAGAGTGTAGAAGCTGCAGTTGAGGAGAAAAGAAGGCTTTTCCGAGAATGGAAGAAGGGTGGTAACAAAGAGGAGTACTTGGTTGCCAAGTGTAGGGCTAGAAGAGACGTATATAGGGCAAAGTCTGAGTCACACAGACTCTTACTTGATATCCTAAATCGTGTGAAAAGGATGAATATGATATTTAAGGTGGCCAACCAGGTGAAGAGGGATACAGTAATCGGGATATTATAGGTAAGCAGTGTGTGAAGAATGATGAAGGAAGGGGAGTGGTGAACAGTGGGGATATTAAAGATGCATGGAGAGAGCATTATAGCCGGTTATTGTATGAGGAGTTTGACTAGGACAGGGAAGGTTTGGAGCCAGCAGATACAGTGTTAGGTCCCTGGCCTTTCATTGATGCTGCTACTGTGAGTGAGGCGATAGGTAAGATGCAGGTGGGGAAGGCAGCAAGTGTGTCTGGGTTGACTGCTGAAATGTTGATGGCCTCAGGAATTATAGGAGTGAGGTTAGTCACTGACCTGATAAATATGATTATATATGAGTGTGTTGCCCCAGATGATTGCCCTGATAAGAGGAAATTATAAAGGTATAAAGCTTTTAGCTCACATACTGAAGGTAATGGAGAGAGTTCTAGAAGGTATGTTTATAAAGAGAGTGAATATTGATGAGATGCAGTTTTGGATTTATGCCAGGCAGGGGGACCACTGATGCCATATTCATTGTTTGACAGCTCCAGGAAAAATATATAGGAAAGAAAAGGGAACTGTACTTTGTTTTTGTTGATTTGCAGAAGGTCTTTGACAGAGTCCCTAGGGAGGTGGTGATGTGAGCAATGAAAAAACTTGGGCCTGAGAAGTGGCTGGTTAGGGTGGTTATGGCCATGTATGTGGGTGCTCGCACCCAGGTAAAAGTGAGTGGAGAGTTGAGTGATGAATTTCCCGTGAATGTTGGCGTGCATCAGGGGTCAATTTTGAGTCCTTTGTTGTTTATCACGGTACTTGAAGCCCTCTCACGTGACTTCAGAAATGAAGGCCCGTGGGAGATATTGTATGCTGATGATTTGGTGTTGATTGCAGGGAATGAAAGGGAGGCAGAGGAAAGATTTAAGAAGTGGAGAGATGGCATGAGGCACAAGGGCTTAAGAGTAAATGCAGGTAAAACAAAAGTGATGATATCTAGAGTTGGTGGCGGTACTGTCAAAGAAGAGGGAGAGTGGCCATGTGGAATTTGCCACAAGGGAGTGGGAAGTAATTCCATCTTGTGCAGTGTTTGTGATAAGTGGGTGCATAAGAGATGTAGTGGTATTAGAGGTAGACTGCGATACAATGCTGATTTTATGTGTGTGGCGTGTCGGGGAAAGCAGGTGGAGGTTGTCAGGTGTGAAAGGATTGAACTTGCTGGTGAGACTCTTGAGTGTGTGGAAGTTTTGTTATTTAGGAGACATGGTATGTACTGGAGGTGGGGCTGGAGCTAGCTATGTGGCTTAGGTGAGAAGTGGTTGGAAGAAGTTCAGGGAGCTGTTGTCACTCCTGAGATTGAGAGAGCTCTCCCTACGTGCTCAGGGATCTTTGAATGCAGCATGTGTTAGTGTAATGCTGTATGATAGTGAGATCTGGGCAGTAAAAGAAGAGCATATTTGCAGGCTCAAACGTAGAGAAATGACGACGATTTGGTGGATGTGCAGTGCACCCTTGTGTGCAAAGCCTGGGGGGGCTAGGTTTACGATGGAAGAGTTGAGAGGTAGGATGGGACTGGAAAGTACTGGTGTTGTGACGAGGAGAGGTAGATTGATGTGGTTTGGGTATGTGAACAGGATGAGGGATGATAATTGGGTACAGAAAATGAGAAACGTTAATACTAGGGTTGGGGTTGCGAGGGGCAAACTGAAAATGACATGAGGTCCTTAACCCCTACACCGCGGGGATGTTTTTGCGCTCTTTGCGTGTCCCGCGAGGATATTCGCGCTCTGACTGACTTTTTAAAAATATTTGCCAAAAATCAGTTATTAGTCCTAGAATATTAAAATTACAAATGCCTATGGCACATACCTTCAGCTTTCACCTGGGATGTTTGTTGAGCCTTCGTCGTCTACCGTAGGACTTGTGGAGACTTCTGAAGTTGGGTAACAAAGTCTTCACTTTACACTTCCCAATACCCTGTAATATGGTTACCACTGCCAGATATTATAAGTAGAAACACTATTCTATGAATTTCAAGTAGTTCGGAATCCATATTAAAAAAAAAAAATGTGAAAGCAATGTAAATTACGAGTGCATATGAGCTTCCCTCCAGTGCTGGTTCCCCGATGGTATTCTGAGGCAGAGCTGTCATTTATTATTTATAAACACACTCACACTTTATATTCCTAGTACTTTATTACACTTACTTATATATACAATATTTATCTATAAGATTCTTTCAGTACTAGTGGTTTATTTTCACTCCAGGCATTCACTTTCTCGTTCTGTAAACTAGCGTAGAGAGCGAGGGTGTCACTTTCACTTTCATTACTCCCAGTATTCATACATGCTAGAGCGAATCTTTCACTTTCATTACTCCTAATATATATACTCGTATTCTTATATTACTACTTATTTACATTTCTATTTACATTCTCTATTTTATTTACATTATTTACATTTCTATTTTATTTACACTATGTTATTCACTGTCACTTGCAGTAACTTATAAAACTATTTTCCACTTTCAGTTATATTTACATTCATTGCTTTCACTTGCTGTTTACACATTATTTACACATTATTTACATTTCCACTTGCACTGTTTTAGAGTCACCAAAAAGATCGTAGTCACTGTCCATCATTATCATTGATAAATTAGCAAGTTCACCTTCCACAGCAGAATCACTTAGCCCTTTACACCTTTCCACACGAGGTTTAGTAGGGGTAGAGGTCACAGGGCCTTTTGCATGGGGCTAAAAAGTGGTGGAATTGGACAGACGCGAATCCGACGTGGTTTCACCTTGAAAGACGACAGTAAACTGAATGCTGTGGCCTAGGGGCAGTGAAGGGTTGCCAATTTCAGCGTGGTGACAGCTACTAATATATACGCTATGAAATCATTGGCAGGAAATCTAGATAATACATAATAAATTAGGTAGTTCCAGATGAATGTAAATATCACTTAGGTTTCTCCCTTCCTTTCTTATATACACTTTTATTATAAGAACAGGTCATACGGCATATTTCAAGGGGAAATAAACAGAGAAAATTAGCGAACGAGTGCACGTGAGGTGTTGCCAGTGATAATTAGCCCATTTCAGATGTATGGCAGTATCAATTACCTTTTCTCTTTCTTTTATATATTATTTTGTATATGAATAGGGCAAAGGGCACATTTCAATGGATAAAATGAGTGGAAAAAATCCGTCCAGCATTTGTGTAGCGCAGCGCAGCTGGTCAGGCGGGAGGAGAGGGTAATGGAGGGGAGGTAAGGAAGGGAGGAGTCAAGGACAGGAGAAAAATGGCTAATTTGTCAACAGTGGATGGGAGTACAGGTGACATTAGCAGAACTGAGTATAGCTGGACACTGGTAGTACTGATAGATGATACAAACCACCATTTGAAAGCCCAGGCGAATTCAAAATAACACAGGATCACAAAAGTGATGCCCCGTGGTATGATCCCTTGCTCCCGAGCGTCACGAAAGTAACGCCCCGTGGTTAAGGGGTTAAGTGTGACTTCAGGGTTAAAGGACTGAACAGGGGGGCTGCAATAGATCAAGCAGCATGGACAGCCACCCTTAGGTGACCAAGGCCGATGCATGCAGGCATGTTGGAGGCTTCAAAAACAAAACGAAACAAAGTAGTCTCTTTAGTTATTGTTCATCAATTCTCGAATGTCTTTTTTTTTTTTTCTTAAGGCCCTGAAGATGGTACGTGTAGTCACCGAAAGGATGGCCAAATAAAGAAATATTAGACTTTGTAAATGGGTGTTTGAATGTAAATGAACTGCGAAGTGTTGAGTTATCTGCATATGAATGGATGGGATTGAGAGTGACATAAGAGATCATTAATATGAACCAGGAACAGGGTTGGCACCAGAACTGATCCCTGTAGCACACCAGGAACAATCGCGTGGAAACTGGAACATACATCATCTCTCTCTCTCTCTCTCTCTCTCTCTCTCTCTCTCTCTCTCTCTCTATATATATATATATATATACTGTATATATATATATATATATATATATATATATAGATAGATAGATAGATAGATATAGATATAGATAGATAGATAGACAGACAGATAGATATAGATATAGATATATGTAGTCTTGCTAGAAAAAGTAGTATCAACATTGTGATAAACAGCATCTTTATCATTCCATATGTTTCAGAGACACAGTCTCTATTATCACTGGATCTAAAAGTTTAAAAGACAAGAATCAGTGTCAGGAAAAATATAAAACCTGTTTTTCCTCCCCCCAAAAAAAACATTAAACAACCCCCCCCAAAAAAAGTGAGGAGTTATATAAAAGGGTTAATTATAAAAGTAGCACACTTATTCTTTGTCGAATTTGCAAAAAGTAAGCATGCTACATTTATTATTACCCCTTTTATATCACTTCCCTCTATTTTTCTTTTTTTTGGCTTGTGTACTGTCTGGAAAAAAAAAAAGTTTTTTTTATTCTTCATGACATTGATTGTTGTCTTCTAAACTTTTAGATTCACTGATGATGAAGATTTTCTCCCCGAAACGTACGGAATAATTAAGTTGCTTTTTACCACAAAGTTGGTACTACTTTTCCTGGCAAGACTATGGTTCCCAAGAGAATGATCTATTGCATATATATATATATATATATATATATATATATATAAATAAATGCACAGTATATGTTGGTAAACCCCTAGCCCATCCATGCTTATAAACTAACAAGAGACAGACCAGATACACCTGAAACTCAGTACGCTATATAAAAAGCAAAGATTTAGATTTTTTTTTATTTTATTGTACAGCGACTTTTCTCCCTGATCGTGACTTATCGTAATCCTCTTTCAGTATTAGAAAAGTTCATTTTAATTCCCAGTTTTCAGAAAAGTGTTAGCAAAAGCAACATGGCAACATTTTCCCAAGTGTTGGCTTGATAAAAACTACATTAATTCTTTCTGCTACAAAAACTGTTTATGAGAGAGCGATGTACTCGTATGAGAACATATGGATTTTACAGAAATGTTTTATTTAATATAAGGTAGGTGATGGCGACCATCATCCACTCACTTGATGTAGTGCTGCCTATTTCTTCCTTAGCCTTTATGATTCTTTTTCTGTGCCTGCCCTCCTTTCTTCCTATCTTTCCCATCGTTCCTGTCACTTCTTATTGTTTTTCTTTCCTTTACAGGTGGCTTTACATTCAGTGACAAGCCAAATGGTTTCCTGTAAGCCAAGAAACCATTTACAACGCTGGGTGGTTACCATATAACCAAACCATAAGTGCTCCCTACGTGTCAGCAAGTGGGTTGGTTGAGGGTTAGTGCCCCTCCCCGTATAACAAATAACTCAAAGTCAAATGGACACCCCTTTCGGGATTATGGTGTCTGGCAATAGCTAGATATATAGTTTTACTGAATATAAGGCAGTTGTGATGCCTGTTCCACTTTGACACTGCCACTCTAAAGGTAAATAGCAAGCAAAGTCCCCTATGTGCTCTGTATATTGGGACATGATGTAATGATTACTGCTACCAATACTGAAAGAGTATTCCTTGCTGTTGTTATGCATATGATCAACAATATAAACATTGTTCTCTCGATGCACTGCTTTTTTTTCTTTTTTTTTCCACAGCCTGCTCAGCTGTCAGTGAATCCGACTTCTTGCTCCCCTTCACCTCAGTATGG
Source organism: Coenobita brevimanus (assembly GCF_032717465.1). Taxonomy (NCBI): domain Eukaryota; kingdom Metazoa; phylum Arthropoda; class Malacostraca; order Decapoda; family Coenobitidae; genus Coenobita; species Coenobita brevimanus. The sequence goes on from NC_136979.1 coordinate 30,161,018, forward strand.
ATTTGGGGAAGGTGGAGGCGGAATCGGTAGAGGGATGGCCTGCAGTCCTAATGGACCCAGGTTCGAATCCCGGCTGGGATGGGGAACAGTTTAAGGATTTGAATTTCAGAGAGCAGACCTTACTGATCTACCAAAAGACCTGCCGACACGGCTTGAAAATACCCCCGCTAATAATAATATACAAGTCCCTTCTGAGGCAGCTCTAGCATATATTCAATATGAGTGGTGGGTGTTAGCGCCGAAATTGCGACATGTGGGAGTGTATGGTATGTAGGAGGATTTACTGGACCTTGAGAACAGGCTGCAGTCTATGCTCAGAGTCGGACACATAAAAAAATGCTTCAACATTTAATGATAATTGCAAACTGCAGTAAGGTAAGTATTTTAACTAGAAAAAGCGTTTTGATTCTTACCAGAAAGGTTGCTGAAGGTGCTCTTGCTATGGTGCTACTGACAGACCATCAGTATTTTTGTTATGGGAGGTAGTGTAGGACCTCACAAGTTATTTCTAGCTATAGTCTTGCCTACACCGATAAGACACTTACTTTTACTGTATACACAATAGGTACTCGTAGTCCAAGATCCTCCTTACTTCTGACATAGGGGAAAATGCACTTTAGGTACTCCCCTTGATTGTCTCAGTAATATGTCAGAAACACATAAGGACATAACTCTATAAATACTATAAAGCCATGTTTACATAAACCTGTATGAGTTTCTACGGTGTTTTTGAACCTCGAAATACAGCCCAAATTATGTACATCTTCCTGCATTACACGTTCTTATTTCCATTGTCCTATCATCTTTCCCATTATACCTTGTATACTCTATCATATGTCTCCTTGCGTTGCATCCTTCTCTCATCCTTTCATGGTCTCATTTACTATCGTCTTTCCATAATTCCCCCCGGTTCTTAACCTTCCATTATCTTTCCATCATCTCCAAAGTGTTCGTTCCTCTTTCCATCATCTTCCCAAAATTCCTTAATGTTCTCACAATTCCCCCATCTTTCTCCTATCCCCTCACGTCTCGTTCCTTTTATCCTTATGCTCTTATCATTCTCTTATATTTCCATTGTCCTCTTACTGTATTATTTTCTCATCTTTTAACCATCCCGGCATTGTTTCTGCCTCTTCCTAACATTCTATCATCTGCCCACTTTCCTCTTATTTTTCATTCATCTCTCTACCATTTACTCATCTCTTCCTCACCCTCTTATTATTCTTTAACGTTTCCATTATTCCAGACCTTTCCATTAACGTTCTGTTCTTTCATCTTTCCACCATCTCCTCACTATTTCTTCCAATCTCCCTTTCATTTAATGAATTGTTAACATTGATAATGAGTGTCATGCGAGTACAAGTGGCTGGGGAATGGCTGGAAGGAGACGGGAGGTGAGAAAAGAGGAAGGAATCAGTTGGATGGAGGTAATGAAATCAATGAAAAAAGTCAAAATAGGGAAAGCCCTAGAAAATGATAGTGTGTGTGGTGAATGCTGAAGTATGGGGGAGAGATAGTAGTAGAATGGATACGGAAGATGTGCAGATTGGCCTTGGAGGAAGGTACAGTCCCGGAGGGTTGGAAGTCAGGTATAATTATTACCCTGTACAAAGGAAAAGGGAAAAAGGAGTGTGTGGTAATCATAAGGCCATTTGTCTTCTTAGTGTAATAGGAAAAGTATATGGTAGGGTACTTCTTGATAGAGTTAGGTAAATAGCAGAGGAATTAGTTGGAGAAGAACAGGGGGGTTTTAGGAAGGAAGGAGGTTGTGTGGCTCAGATATTCATTCTTAGGTCTTAAGTGGAAAACTTTCTAGAGAAGGGAAAGAAGTTGAAAGCGGTCTTCATGGATTTGGAGATAGCATATGACAGGGTGGATAGAAAAGGAATGTGGAAAATATTAAGGATATATGGAGTAAATGGGAAGTTGCTGAATGCCGTGAGGAGTATGCTTGAGAGTGCTAAGGCTGCAGTGCGTGTGGATACTGAACTGAGCGAATTTTTCTATCTGAATGTTGGATTGAAACAGGATGTGTCATGTCCCCATGGTTGTTCAGTCTGTATATGGATGGTGTTATAAAAGACATACAAGGTAGGGCAGTGAATGTTGGAGCGACCCTAATAAGAGAGGGCAGTGTTTGGAAACTCTCTGTACTGTTGTTTGCAGATGATAATGTATTGTTAAGTGAAGATGAAGGCGAACTGCAATGCTTGGTGAATGAGTTTGGGAGAGCGCGTAAGAAACGGAATCTAAATGTGAATGTAGGGAAGAGTAAAGTTATGGTATTTGAGAGAAGTGAAGCTGCTGAATATACAGTGAGACTTGATGAGAAGTTGGAAAATATGAGTTATTTAAGTACCTGGGTAGTGTGATGAGTAAGGATGGAAGTTTAGAGGGTGAAGTGCTTGAAAGGGTACAACAGAGAAGAAAGGTTGTTGGTTCTTTGAAAGCAGTGGAAAGGAACAGGGAAGTGAGCATGAAAGTAAAAAAAAAAAAAAAAAAAAAAAGCACTGCATGACAGTATTGTGATACCAACTCTAACGTACGGAAGTGGAGCATGGACCTTGTTGGAAGGACACAAGTCAAGGGTGAGAGCAGTGGAAATGAGTTGTCTGAGAGGAGCATGTGGAGTTACATGGAGAGACAGACTGACAAATGAGGAAGTGCAGGAGCGATGTTGTGTGGATGTAACAGAATGCGTCAGGAGAAATATACTGAGGTGTTTTGGCCATGTAGAGAGGATGAAGAGCGAGAGACTAACGAGGAGAGTGTATATGAGTGAGGTGGAGGGGGGTAGAGGGAGGGGAAGGCCAAGGATGAGATGGAGGGATGGATTGGAGAGGTATATGAGAGAGGGGCGTGTGAGGTGGGAGCGGGGTAGTGAAGTGGTATTGGACAGGGCAACATGCAGGCGATTTGTTTGTGGCCACCCCTTACGGGGTTGAGGCGTTTAACAACAGACAGATAAATAGATCAGTCTTCTTGCCATCATTCCTTAATCTTTCCATTACCCTTATATTAGTGAATCATCTTACCGTAATCCCTTCTTTCCACTATCATCTATCGTTCTCTTGTCTTTCCATCGCCCCCTCATGATTCTTTCCCCTTTCCCCTACATTTCTATAATACTCATACTTTTATCATTCCATCATTTCCGTATTTTTCCATTATCGTCCAATTATTTTCATACTTTCTTCGCCATCTCAATTTCCATTATCCTCTCATCTTTCCATTATAAACTTCATATTTCCTCATATTTCCAATCACCTCTCAGTTCTGTCATGCATTCACCATTGATTCCCTCCCTCCTTATCTTTCCTTTATCCTTTTATTACTATAATTTTTCCACCTCTTCGTTTTCACTTCTTCCCCATCCTCATCTATTTATGCCCTTATATTTCCACCATTCCTTCTCCATTTATTTCTCTTTTCCTCGTCTTTCCATTACTCTGTCATAATTCCCTCATCTTTCCATCATCCCCCCCTCTTCCCCGGCAGCTCTCACCCTCATTAGCCATCACTCCGGCACTTCCCCATCCCTCTCAAGACGCTGATTAACTCGCTTCATCTTTTTCTTGGTAGACTTTCCGTTCCTCCTTCCTTTCATGAGTCGGCCATGGACGTCTCCTGCATCGTCATTACCTCGTCACCTCCTCCCCCCTCTCTCCCTCCCTCCTCCCACTCCTCCTTCCCTTCCTCCCGATATTTCCTCCTCCTCTTGCTCCTCTTTCCCATTCCTTTCTCATCCTCTTACTGTTCCTAGTCCTCCTCTTCCCCATATCCTTCCCATCCCCTTCCCAATTTCTCCTCCTTCTCCTCTCCTCGTATCTCCTCCTCCTCCTCCTCCTCTCCCCGTATCTCTTCTCCCTCCTCCTCCTCCTCCTCTTCTTCTTCCTCCTCCTCCTCCTTATCCTTCCCATATCTCCCATTCCTTCCTCTTCCCTCTCCTTCTCATGTCCATTCTCCGCCTCCTCCCTCTGCTCCGTTGTGGCCTGTAATATTCAACACCTTATTAATGATTCATTGTTCATATAGTCGTTATTGTTTGTTATGCACAAAAAGGCAGTAAACGCTGAAACCTGTATACGTCGCCTGTACCCGACGATGTTAAGCAGACAAAATCCAAAGGCAAGATTCCGGGACATATGGCTCTTCAAAAACTGGAGGTGGTAAGTTTTGAGAGAGACATACTGAGGAAAACTATTCCAGAGCTGTTGTTTTCCGTATGTGGTAAGTCTGAGAGTAGTGAATACCTCTTGCATTAGAGCTGAGCATCATATTTCCGTCTGAAGTGACATCCTGGTGAGACCCCGCTGTGATAACTGACATGTTACTGCTAAATACAACATGGAAAGATTGGATACCCCTTTAACTGACTATTTCAGTCACTTACTTAATCCCTTACAGGTGGCGACTTCTAACGCACTATATTTTGCATAATGTCAGATATTATAATCCTAAACAAACAAAACAATACCCCAAAAATAAAAACTTCCGTCTTCCAAGAGTTAACTGATTCAAAGTCTTTCATCATCAACAGTCACCCACAAAAGCCGTGTGCATTTGTCGAACCCCTTAATTGTTTGGGCAGGTTTGTCGAAGCTGCAGGGAGACTCACCCATATTTGAGAACAGTATCAGTGGGGGTTGGGGGTGTTTGGGACAGAAGGGGTGGTACAGTAGAGGGCGAGTTGTAGGCTACAGTCGTCATGTCGCTGTGTAGATTTTCCTGCTCTTGGCTTTAACTATATTCTATGCAAACAATGGAGATGGAAAGGGATAATGAAAATTATAATACACTACTGAATGCCAAAAAAGACATGCAGCTTCTAAAAAAATCGAGTTGTGCTGTAACAGAGAGGTTCCTCCTGCATTCTCCTCACACTACCCGTCGACCATAATACTGCCTTGATTCCCACCAAATGACTCTTTTCCTTGGGCAGCTGTATAGCACATAGTCGACAAACATTATGATGTAACGACAAAACAAAAGAACACATTGTCTTGTCGGTTCACATGTCTGTGTTATAAGACGATGTAGCAGAATATTATTTTGTGGCGACATCTGGAACCATTACAGTAGTTAAGTGTCAAACCACTTATTAACCAGAAACAATGGACATTGGTGATGGTGGGGAGTCCAAATTTAGGTGCAGACCCGGTATATTATTGTTATATAAAGAAAATGAAGACGAAGGATTGTATATATGACAAAGATATATCCGTGCTATATATCTATTGATCTGACTTCAAAGAATAATAAAGAGAGGTAATTGCTTGTTACTAATTGTTTACTTACTCCTTTTTGGCTGAAATTACTAGGGGAAGATTACTAAACATATATATACATCAGTGTGTGAATACTCAGCATAATGAAAATTAAATGCTGTTTTACATGACTAACACATTTTGGACCATAATGTCACTATATGACGTAGGTTTTGTCTCTGCACTACCTTCCTGGGAAACAACATTCCTATGGGTGGTCAGTTTCCATAAGCTGTGCATTGGTGATATTACCGTATCAAATATCTGCCTACAAGACATTACTTCTTATTAATCAGCCGTGTAAAACACTGAAAGCTTGATTAAGACAACATTTTTGTGCCACACTAATCATATGAAATGAATCGATAATAAAATGAACACTCTTGGCTCCCTTGCTTCGTGATCTTCCTGAGAAGTGAGGTACGTAGACATTACTTCACCATGCTTTATCACAATGCATCACAGCTGTGGTCTATACCCGAATTTGGACTCCTCACTATCACCAACCTCCACTGTTTCTGGTTAATAAGTGGTCTGACACTTACCTAACTATTGTAATGGTTCCAGATGTCGCCACAAAATAAAGTTTGCTACATCGTCTCATAATACAGACATGCGAACTGACAAGACAATGTTTTCTTTGTTTTGTCGTTGGTCGTAATGTTTTGTCGACTATGTGCTATACAGCTACCCAAGGAAAAGGAGTCAGTTGGCGGAAATCAAGGCAGTTTTATAGTGGATGGGGGGTGTGCGGAGTGGGCAGAAGGAACCTCCCTCTCGCAGCTCAACTCGATTTTTAAGAAGCTGCATGTCTGTTTTAGCATGTGGTAATATAGTTTTCATTATCCCATTCCATCTCCATTGTTTGTATAGAACAGTCAAAACCAAGAGCAGGAAAAGCTACACATCGACATGACGACTGCAGCATACAACTCGCCCTCTACTGCACCACCCCCTCCGTCCCCAATACCCCCAGCTCCCCCACTGACACTGTTCCCAGATAAGCGTGAGTCTTCCTTCAGCTTCAACAAATCTTCTCGAACATTTACGGGATTCGAAAAAATGACACGACTTTTGTGGGTGACTGTACAAAAAAAAAAAAAAAATCTCCCTTCGACAGGAGGTTAATGATGTGCAACCCAGTAGGTTTTTAAACCAATTAGGTTTTCAGATAGAAATTTTCTGTCCTTCTGTTTGAACAATAAAATACCTGTAATCTTAGTGCAAGTCTCATGGACTAAGAAAGAAATTGGAAAAAGTTACGAATTAAAGTGGACAGCCGTGAGAAATGGATTGGATGAAACCATACTCTTGTCAAGAAAAATAAACGAAAACTTTAGCGCCTTGACATGATAAATGAGGGATTCGACAGAGATGAACAAAGGCTTTCAAGAGACGAAATTAGAAACAGGAGTACTGGATGGCAAATTTAGAACTGCCACATGGCAAACTACAGAGAGGCACGCTACTCTCTAGCCTCTTGAATATTGTTTTCGGATTTAATTAGAGATCCCAACAAGAGAAGCCATTATGCGGACGTTGAGAGTACCAGCATCATATGAGAGGTGAGGTCCCCTACATATAATAATGAAGCAAAATGAAACTTTTTATTTCTTTTTATCACACTAGCACTTGCTTCGTAAAGACAGGCGTTGTATTGCATCGGCGCGCCTGCACGTGTGTGTGTGTGCGTGTGTGTGTGTGTGTGTGTGTGTGTGTGTGTGTGTGTGTGTGTGTGTGTGTGTGTGTGTGTGTGTGTGTGTGTGTGTGTGTGAACAAAATAATTCAGTTTTCATCCGATTTTAAATGACTCCCTAGGGTTTCCCTTGCTGGATGCCATGCCCACAGTTAACCACTTTCCCATATCCTTCTGCTTGTAGAGGGATATGGGAAACGCAGACAAGACTGAGTGAGAAAAATTTCTCTGTGAAAGATTTATAACTGAGGATGAACCGTATGTTGCATTATTTTCTTTACAAAAATACGCCATGGGTTAGTCATGCTCATGACTGATATGTGAAATGTAGGTTGGTGTCCCCAGATTAGTCGTTAGTGAAAAAACTGTGGCAGAAATACTCGTTGCAAAAACTGCCTGCATCCCTGCTTTTTATATAACACAATAAATACAAGCTCTAACTGCAGTCACTTCGCGCCAGGAAGATATGAAAATTCCATTATGATTGCATGTAATCTGACTTAGGCTATGATCCATCCGGTACAAGTATTTGTATATCAACAACTATGTTATTTAGACTATGGGTAGATCCCTGACATTTAGAAAATATGCTAGTCTACACAAATATTATGCTCATCTCTTCCCATCTAGTATGTAAAATCACAGCATATTTTGTAGCGTGGCTTTTAACTCTTAACGATGATATTATACCCTGTTTTTTTTTTTTTTTTTTTTTTTTTTTTTTTACTGAGGCGAAGATGCACTTGACAGGTTGATGATGACTGGCTGAATGCAGCATGTCCAAAAAATATTTACTAACCCAAATTTCCCTCTCACATATTTATTGTCAGTTAATAATGCTAGATTATGAAGCAATGTTGCATTCTCCAATAGTCACCAATCTGTCAAGTGAATCTTCGCCTCGATTAAAAAAAACTGAGTATAGAATTAAACCCTTCCAGTACAGCCGTTATGCTCCTCCCGTTTCATACTATAAATGTAGTAAGTGAAATTCCAGCAAGATTTTACAGCATGACTTTTAATTCCTGACAAGCATACTAGAATTACACACTGTCTAGGGGGCCCTATAATGTTATGCTCTCGTAACACTGTAATAATAGGGTAGGCTGACGACCGGCATAGCGCACCTCACACACTACACCCGAATCCTGCACTCCTGAGGGCAAAATCTACTTCATTACAGTCATTTCCACCTTTATAACCCCAGCTCTGACCCCACCGCCCCACCTCCACCCCACCAGCGAGGCCCATTACCCGACCATCGTAAAACCAGGACGTAGATATTAACTTACGGGCCCCAATTACACTAGAATTCCCCAGCCCCCCACAGAAGCGCCGGCGTCTGTGGCGTGATAGAATGGACAACTTTGCCATTTTGGCTGGAGAATAGTCGAGCCACTGAATGTTTACAATGTTCACTGGGATATAACGAGTTAAGCAGGGTCGGCAGAGGATTACGTTTCATCTATGCTAACATGGCATTCCTACATGCGTTCCGATACGAAGTTCTGGCTTTGGCTAGCCGGTTTAATCCAAAGCCAAAATGGCGGCGTTGGCCGGGCTCCAATCCGACAGCGCCTTTCCTCTCCTACCCCCACAAATAGTATCCGCCCCAGGGGAGGAATTTTCATGGCCCCGACAACGAAATTTCTAACCTCTTAACTCGATTTCGCGCAATTTTCACTCCAGCTTAATTGAATCTCGGCTTCGGCATCGTACTTCCAGGCCTGTTTATTTCCAGAGTGGTGAGCGCAGGTGTGTTTCGCCGCCCCTATGCACAGTCCTACTGCTTCCTGATCAAGGGCCTGCAAAATGGCGCGAGATTACCCAACTGTTTAGTTTGGTTTGTTGTTCTTTTTTTCCCCGTTTCTATTGCTTGAACTACTGTTAACCTCTACACTACGAATGGTCTATCTATTTCTGGAAATAGTAGTCTGATAGCAGAAAGAATAAGACAGAGAAAGTGTCACTGTGTTGAGTGGGGTAATGAAAACTTTCAAATTACTTCGCTATGAGACCCACCCAAAGCTGAATAAAATTGCATAGTGGTAGCAACACTAAAAAAATTAGAGAAAAATGGCATCCTACCGAAGGATTTCAGAATAACATATCCTTCATCCAGGATGTAGGTTATTATCACACTAAGAAACGAATCTGGGATCTTCAGTAATCATCACCAGTCACGGTTTAATATATCAAGGGAACCAGAAGCAATGATGTCTGATTAACGTATTTCCAGTTCGGTGTTTTAACGATAAAAGTCAGGATAAGAAATGATCCTCGAAACAACAAAACGATGCATTATATTCTTCTTGTAACATTTTATGAAATGACCATCACCACCGTACACATTGCATTATTATAAAGGACAGAAGCAAAGAACGTGATATTCCCTTCCTTCTGGTGGCACAGAGATGTGGCAACCCAAACATCATATGGAAGCAGTCTCATACCTCCTGTGATGTTAGGTGGTAGTTAAAACCAGGGATTTCCTTTATTTTGTTCTGCCTCTTAGAGATCATAGCCTTATTCAAGACCTATCCACTTCATGTGGCAAAGGAAGCAGGGTTACCTGGACGAAGGTGACGCTAATGATTTTTTTTTTTTTTTAATAACAGAACGGAGGAAGGAAAAACAAATGAGTAAAAAAAAAAAAATAATCAATACACCAGATTACTGGAGTCCTCGGTTCATAAAATATCTGTAACAGTTAGACTTGAAAAGTTGTGGGTTGAAATTTGGAGGGAAACAACTCTGGGGAAGCGAGTTCCAGAGAGATGCAGTTCGGTGAATGAAAGAATTCTGATAGGCAGAAGTTCTGCAATATGGCTGAGTGACATTCCAGTCATGAGCGCTACCAGATGCCCGTGTAGCACGGGGGAAAGCATGGAGAGGTGGCACCATGGACGCAACTTCGTCTGAGCATTTGCCAAAAAAATATCTGTAAAATAATGCAAGGGAGGCAACATTCCTTCTTACTTGCAGAGGAGGTAGTTTATATGTAATGGCAGGGTTGTTAATGATTCTAACAGCTTTGTTCTGAATTTTGTCTAGTTGTCTTAATGCAACCTCTCCACAACCATTCCACAAGGGTGAGCAATATTCAGGCTGAGAGCGCACATGACTCCTATAAATTATGGCTAACTGCTCATCGGCGAAGAAGTTACGGGCTCTGTACAATAATCCAAGTTTTTTTTAGGTAGTTTTTAGCAAGTGATCTGACATGAGGGGTCCAACTGAGGGCACTGTTGAGACGCCAAGAATTTCAATACTTTTGGAGATGGGAATGTTAGTAGCACTGAAGGTAATGTACGAATCTGGCAATATCTGTCTATTAGTAAACTGTATATATTTAGTTTTATTTCCATTAAAAAGACAAGGTTGTTTTGTCCCCATTCACTGACTGTAGATAGATCTTGATTTATGGAGATGGCTGCACTGAGTTGAGGGGTTGAGATATTTGACTTTGTAAATGGATGTGTGAGTGTGAATGAACTATGTAGTGTTGAGTCATCTGCATCTGAGTGAATGGGATTGTGGGTGACAGATAAGAGATCATTAATATGAACCAGAAATAGGGTTGGCTCCCAGAACTGGTCCCTGCGGCACACCGGCGTTAATTGAGTGGAAATTGGAATATACATCATCTACTTTTACTCTTGTTTTCCTGTCACTAAGATACAAAGAAATCAAAGGAACAAAAGATGTTAGTTCATAGCAAGGGAGTTTGGACAGCAGGGAATGGTGCCATACTCTGTCGAAAGCTTTAGAGATATCAAGAGCTACTGCATGAGTTTCTCCAAAAAGATCAATTGATTGATGGATGGTATGAGTTAAGAGATTGAGTATGTCAATGGTGGATCTTTCGTGGCAAAAACCATATTGTGTGTCACTAATTAAGTTGTTGGATTCAAGATGTTTAACAATGTGCTTATTAATTAAAGTTTCAAATACCTTACCAAGAGAAGATGTGACAGCTATTGGTCTGTAATTGGAGGGGTCAGACGAACTTCCTTTCTTCGGAACTGGGTGGATATTGGCTTCTTTCCATGAATTTGGGAATAAAGAAGTACGTATGCATAGTCTGAATAATTTAGCTAAGACAGAGGCAAGTTCAGGAGAACACTTTTTCAAACAATTGGCGGAATTCCATCTGGGCCTGGAGCTTTGTTGGTAGGTATATTGTCTAGGATGGATTTTACGTATCTTGTCTGTATTTTAAGTGGGGCAATTTCGGGAGAATGAAGTTCCAGTACTGGGACATTCTGGCTGCTATCGTCTATGGTAGAGTTTCTGGCAAAGGTAATGACAAAGATATCTGCTTTCCCACGTGGGTCATTTGTAATGTTGCCATCTGAAGATTTTAGTGGGGGAATGGAAGATGACTTGTTAAAGTTATTATTGAAAGAATTAAGAGCTGACCAGAATTTTCTATTGTCATTAGGGTTGTTAAGTAGTTTTGATGCTTGCTTTTGAAGAAAGCTTGTTTTAGATAGATTTAATACAGCTTTTGCATGATTTCTAGCAATTTTAAATTGGGAGAGTGATTCAAATGTTTTTGATTTTAAGTAAGAGTTATATGCTAATGACTTTTGGGCTGTTGCTCTGGCACAATTGCCATCAAACCATTTTGAAGAGTTCGATCTTTGAGTGAACTGTTGACTTGGTATGAATAAATCCATACCAGCTAGTATTAAGTCGCAAATATGGGACTGGGTAGAATTGGGATCACTAGAGAAGAAAGACTGCCATGGAACATCAGCAAGATAATTTCTAAATCCATCCCAGTCTGCCCTATCAAAGTGCCATCGGGTCACCCTGACAGCTTCAGAACGGGGAGGAGTGGGAGAGTTAACTAATGAGGCTTTGATGAGATTCTGGTCAGAGGATCCAAGTGGTGACAGTTCCTCTATCCTGTATTGATCTAGATTATTTGTCAAGAGCAAATCCAAGAGATGGGCATTATGGTCAGGATTATCAGGTATTCTGGTTGGTTGCTTTACCAACTGGGTGAGATTAAATGATTCCGCAAACAGCTCGCACTCTAGACCAGCATCGTCAGTCCGGGCAGAATGCAATAACCCTTCAACATTGTGTATGTTCAAATCACCCAAAATGGTAATTTCGGTGCCAAGGGCAAAGTCAAGGTTACTCAACTGAGTGGATATGGAACCAAATACACTGAGTTCCAAAGAAGCATTGGGGGAACGATAAACTACACAAATATACTTGGTAATGCTTTGACAATTTACTTTATATAATGAGTAATCAAAACTGGATGAAGTGAAGTTTAAAATAGCGTCAACTGCATATTGGGATTTGATATAAGAACAGGTGCCGCCCTTGTTACGGAAGTTTGTAAGGAGATGGTAACCGGGAAAACAAAATGGAGATATATCGGTAGAGGGTGAGATTTGTGGTTCTGTAAGGAAAAGGGCCAAAGGGGATATGGACTGAAGGAAAAAATGAACTGAGTTTAAATTTGTGGTAAGGCCGCGGATGTTGATAAAGAATATGGCCGCACTGTCACTTCTTCACTGACAAGCATTCCCGGAAATAGCAACAGTCGCTGCCGGCACAGTCACTTGATGGCGACCGGGAGAACCCTGTGCCGCCAGCCCTACCCTGCCGGTGGTGGCAATCCGAGGTACCACCTCATTTGATAGTAAGATTGCAGCGGCCATTACAAAAGACGTGAATAGATTGTGATATGTTATGCGCATGTAGTGTTTTTTTTTTTTTTTTTATGTGGGGAAGAAGGAACCAAAGGCAATGAGCCCGCAAAACTGGTGCAGAAAGTTGAAGGTAGAGGTATTATGAGAGCATGCTGGCCTACTCTCTGTGTAAATGAATGCACTGAAAATGTTCAGCAAAGGGAGATGGTCAGGATCAAGTCCTGAGAGCTGGTGAAACGGGAGCTCCAGCTCTCCCTATCACCAGCTTGCCATCAACCTCGGGAGTAATGCCCTGTTCGACTGGTGACACAGTCTACTCCACACAAGATTAATAGTACTGAAGAATATTTAGCTAAGGATATCGATCGCGAACTCTAAATACTGTTTTAAGGAATGTTACCGACTCTTTACCTCATCCTTAGGTGGGAAACTGGGCTAGAAAGTGATGATGTTATGATGATAAGTTATACTGCCCAGTGGGCAAGGAAAGTGAGAAAAATTGATCTTAATAAGATTCACTTATTAGATGTGAATATCTCTCAGTGCTCGGTATATCTCACTGCGAAACATTTATCCTCCAAGAGAGTAACTTCTAACGTTTTCCTGATTCTGAAAGGAACGAGAATGACAAATTGTTAATTAAAAAAAAAAGATACATATATTTTTTGAGGTGTACTTTATATAAATTATTAACCCCATGGACTGCAGTGATTTCTCTCAACTGAAGAAAATTATTTGCGGTTAACCTGAATTAAATAGTGAAGTGTGTTAGCAGAAGCAGGAGGCTAACTGAAATTCTGTTGTATCATTTGACTACTGATGTTTTTCTTAGCTGAAGAGAAAGGTCAATTGATGGCATGAATGCAGAGGAAAATCTTAGGGTATCACTAACGAAGAAAAGGGTAATGGTAATTCTTTGTTCGGTAATAGCTATGGTTGAGGTCGAGGTTGTGGCTGTGGCTGATTGTGGGTGTGATTGTGTTTATAACTGGTTGTAGGCACGGGAGTGGTTGTGAATGGTTGTGGGCGTGGGTGTGGTTATGACTGATTGTGGCTGTGATTGAGGTTATGACTGGTTGTGGGTGTGGATATGGGTATAACTTACTGTAAATGTGTGTGTGGTTGTGTTTGTGACTGGCTGTGGGCATGGGTGCGGTTATGACTGGTTATGGCTGTGGTTGTGGTTGTGACTGGTTGTGGGTGTGGACGTGGGTATAACTTCCTGTAGATGTGGATGTGGTTGTGACTGGTTATGAGCATGGATGTGGTTGTGACTGATTGTAACTATCGTTGTGGTTGTGACTGGTCGAAGGCATAGGTGTGGTTGTGACTGGTTGTGGCTGTGGTTTGACTGATTATAATTGTGGTTGTGTTGGTTGTGGGTGTGGTTTTGACTGATTGTAGGTGTGGTTGTGACTGGTTGTGGGCGTGGATGACTGTAGCTCGTTGTGGCTGTGGTTGTGGTTGTGACTAGTAGGGGGCGTGGGTGTGTTTGTGACTGGAAGGGGGCGTGGGTGTGGTTGTGACTGGTTGTGGGCGTGAAAGTGGTTGTGACAGATTATGGCTGTGGTTGTGGTTGTGACTGGTTGAGGGATAGGTGTGGTCATGCTTGGTTGTGGCTATGATTATGACTGGCTGCGGGTGTGCAGGTGACTGGTTGTGGGAGTGGCTGTAGTTGTGACTGTGGCTGTGGTTGTGGTTGCTTCTGGTTGTGGGTGTAGGTGTGGTTGTGGTTGGTTGTAAGTGTGGGTGTTGTGGCTGGCTATAGGGGTGGGTGTCGTTGTAACTCGTTGTGGCTGAGGTTGTGATTTGATGTGATGGTGAATGGTTGTGGGTATGATTGGTTGTGGCTATGGTTGTGACTGGTTGTAGGCGAGGTTGTGGTTATGCCTGGTTGTGACCGTGGCTGTGACTGGTTGTAAGCGTGGTTATGGTTGTGACTGGTTGAGGCTGTGGTAGTGGTTGTGACTGGTTGTGGTTATGATTGTGACTTGTTGAGGCTGTGGTAGTGGTTGTGACTGTTGTGGTTGTGGCTGGTTGAGGTTGTGGTAGTGATTGGGGCTGTGGTAGTGGTTGTGACTGGTTGTTGTTGTGGCTGTGACTGGTTGTGGTTGTGGCTGTGACCGGCTGTGACTGCGGTACTGATTGTGACTGGTTGTGGTTGTGACTGATTTTGGCTGTGGCTGTGACCGGTTGTAGGCATGGTTGTGGTTGTGAATGATTGTGACTGAGGCTGCGGTAGTTACTGTTTCAGGGCGTGGATGTGGTTGTGATTAGTTGTGGCTATGATTGTGATTGTGGCTGGCTGTGGGTGTCATTGTGACTGGCTGTGAGAGTGGCTATGGTTGTGATTGATTGTGGCTGTGGTTGTGACTAGTTGTGGTTGAGGCTGTGACTGGTTGTGGTCGAGGATATGATTGTGGCTCCTTGTGGCTATCGTTGTGGTTATGACTGGTTGTGGTTGTGGGTGTGGCTATGACCGGGTGAGGGTGTCCTTGTAGCTGGTTGTGGGTGTAGGTATCGTTGTGGTTGGTTGTGGTTGTGGTTGTGGCTGATTGTGTTTGTGACTGTAGTCATGACTGGTTGTGGTTGTGGTTGTGACCGGTTGTGGGTGTGGTTTTGGTGGGTTGTGGCTGTGGTTGTGGTTTGACTCGTTGTGGGTGTGAGTGTGGTTGTGACCGGTTATAGGTGTGAGTGAATGGTTGTGGCTATGATTGTGACTGGTTGTGGTCGTGACTGGTTGTGGCTATGACTGTGTTGTGGTTATGAATGCTTGTGGGCGTGGTTATGTTTGTGACTGGGTGTGAGTATGGTTGTGGTTGGTTGTGGCTGTGGTTGTGGTTTGTTGTGGCTGTGGTTGTGGTTGCGGCTGTTTGTAGGTGTGAATGTGGCTGTGGCTGGTTATGGATGGGTTGTAATTGTAACTGGTTGTGGATGTGAATGTGAGTGTGGTTATTTGTAGGTGTGGTTGTGGTTTTGGCTGGTGGTGTAGGTGTGGGAGTGGCTGATTGTACGTGTAGGTGCGTATGTGACTGGTTATGGGTGTGGGTGTGGTTGTGACTGGATAGGTGTGGGTGTAATTATGACAAGTTGTGGGCGTTGGTATGGTTGTGACTGTGGTTGTGGGTGTGGGTGTGGTTGTTATTTTTGTTGTTGTGTGGTTGTGACTACTTGTGGTTGTGTGTGTGGCCGTGACTGGTTGTGGGTATGGGTGTGGTTGTGACTGGTTATGATTGTGGGTGAGAGTGTGGTTGTGACTGGTTATGATTGTGGGTGAGAGTGTGGTTGTGACTAGCTGTAGTTGTGAGTGTGGTTGTGACTGGCTGTGGTGTGAATGTAGTTCAGCTTGGTCGTTGTGTGAATCTGGTTTGCGTTTGTGGTTGCTGGTGGGGATGTGGTTATAGGGTGCGGTAGTAGCTGTAGTTGTGGTTATGACCGGTTTTGGATGCGGTAGTGGCAATGGTTGCTGTTTTGACCGGTTTTGGGTTTGGGTGTGGTTGTGAGTGATTGTCGGTATGGGTGGGTGTGGGTATGGTTGTGAGTGGTTATGGGTGTGCGTGTGACTGTGGCTGTAGTTATGGACGTGGTTGCAGGTGTGGATATGGTTATGGGTGTATGGTTGTAGTCGTGACTGTGGGTGTGACTAGTTGTGGGTGTAAGTGAGGTTGTGTTCGTGTCTGTGGCCGTGATTGAGGTTGTAACTAGTTGATGTTTTAGATGGTTGTGGCTATATTTTTGAGTGGTGTTGTATGTAGATATTGGCCGTAGACTTGGGTGTAATTCTAGCTGTGTATGATTCTGCTTTTGACTGTGGTTATGGCTGTGGTAGCGATTATAATGGTAAATGTGGCTGTGGTTGCGGCTATGAATATGGCTATAGTTGTGACGGTGACTGGCTCTGATAGTGCTGTGAGAGAGAACTGGTGTGACTGAGTGTGGCTGTATATAGGGCAATAGGTATAGCTGTGGCTGTGATGATGGCTGAGGTTATAGTTGTCGGTGTGGTTGCTTGTGTGACTGTGGCTGTGGCTAGTTGTCCTTATGGTTGCTGGTGTGGTAATAGGTGTGACTGTGGCTGTGGTTGTGTTTGTGAGTGTGGGTGTGGGTATGGCCGGGGGTTTGGGAAGGTAAGGAGCAGGTAAAGCAATAGTAGTCGTGAGATTGTGGTACTAGTGATTGCAGTGCTCTGGACTTGTAACAAAGTGATGTACTGAAGATGCAATGGTGATAATGTGATGAAGCCTGGGGAGTGTACCGCAGTGTTGCAGTCTGGTGAGTGAAGTGGTGCTGTAGTCTGGCGAGTGGAGTGGTAATGTAGTGAGTGGAGTGGCAGTAATATGAATGAAATGGTAGTCTGGTGAGTGTAGTGGCAGTGGGATGATCGGTGTAGTAGTGCGATAGTGGCGAGTATAGTGATGTGGTAGTGTGGTGAGTAAAGTGGTAATGTAATAAATGGAATGGTAGTATGATAGTGTAGTCAGTGGAGTGGTGGTGTGGTGAGTGGAGTGATAGTGTCAGCGGTATAGTAGTGTGGTAAACAGAGTTATAGTATGGTGAAGACAGGTAATATCGTGAGTGGAGTAACAGTGTCGTAATATGCGGAGGGTAGCGTGGTGAGTGTGGTAGTTTGGTGACTAGAATGGTAATTTGGTGACTCTCCATCACAAAACCACTCCCTCACACTACTATGCCCTCATGCTACCACCCTCTCACGCTGCATCGTTCACAAAACTACCCTCTCATTACCATCCCTCACACTATCACTCTCTCACAGTGTCACGCCCTCACACTGCCTTCCTCTCACAATGAAGCCCCCAAAGTATCACCCCCTCGCATTACCACCCCCGCATTACCATCCCTTCAAACTACAGTACCCTCATACTACCATCCCCTCACATTACCATCCCCTCAACTGTCACCCCCTCATATTGCCATCCCCTTACATTACTAACCCCACATTCACCCAACCCCCTCCCCACTTCCTCATGCCCCCTTCTCCCTCCCCTCTTCCCCACCGCAATTAAAGCCACCAAGTCCACAAAAAACGCGGTTAAAGTACAACTTACCTTTTCCCGGGCCAGGAGAGCCTTTGTAAGTGGGTAATGGAAAAAGCGGTTTCTTTGCGCCGCTGTTCCCTGGACTCTAAGGTGGCTTTTATGGAATATGGAATTCAATTAGTTCTCCGAGGATCCCGCCCTTGAGGAGCGCAAAGGACGGCAATTGTCATTTTAAGAGGTAATTCAGAAAGTTTTATGAGGGCTGGAATCTTTACACGGGAGCAAAATGAAAAATTTTCTTGCTGCCAACGTGTGAGCAACACCGACGTGTATAACTCTGGTATTAATTCATGTTTGTTGCAAGTACATACGACTTTTCGTTGTGGGAGATAATGTCTTTACACGCTTGTGTAAAACATAATTGTGGTTAATGTTTCAAGCATATTCTGATATTTCAGTCAAGTATGTGGAGCTCCAACCATCCACTCACGTGATGCAGCACTGCACTATAAGTAAATGCTAAAAGGTCTTTTGTAGTCTGGGAAACCATTTGCTACCTCGGGTGATAACCATACAGTCAAAGAGACAGCTGGTGGTCTTGTGGGTTCAGATGCTCCCATTAGATGTGGCCTATAAGGACTAAAATCCGAGGGATGGTTGGGGTTTACTGTTCACTTAATGCCAGTCAGGAAGAAGTGACTGGTTACCCTCGCCCAAAATATCGTGACTAAGAAGCCCGGCCCCTGGCCCTTTCGCCCCTTATGGGGCAATGAAGGACTGAATGATAGAAAGGTGTACATGGATGTTTTTCGAAAGCATAATAGCTAAAGTTTTAAATTCATCTTAACCAACACGTTTCTATTCCACTAAAGTATGATAACGCATCCTCCGCCAAAATATACCTGAGTTTAACATCCTTCAACTGAAGTTGCCTGAGGTATGTCAAACAAGTGATGACATTTTCTCCACCCGCGGAAATTCGGGGTCTGTGAGAAGAACACACACAATGGTTGACAAGTTTACTTAGGACAGTTTGGGCGACTTTCTGGTTTCAGTGGAAAGCCAGAGGCACGCCAAACTAGTCACTAAGGAGGGTACCAGTTGTTACCCAAACTGTCTGAAGCCGATTTATTTTACTATACTTTTGGTTGAGTTACACCGAGGATCATTTTTCTAGTGAGGTTTCTCATTGAAAATTGTCATCTGTTTGGTTAAACAGCGGTCGGGTTACTGACGCTAGAATCCCACTTAACTTCCTCCAATATCGTGATTCAGAAGTTTCAAATGATTATACATTTTCTTCATACACTATGCCTGTAATTTTACATCACACAGTAGTCTATTCATAAAATGTACAGGAGAACCAAAGGCAAACAACAAAAAGTAATCTGTTAAAAAGAATAGGTTGAACTGTAGAGACCTGTGTTATGAGAAACCAAGCATGTGAGACCACTGCGTGCCTACTTTCTTCTTAGTTTACAGCTGGGAGATAACTATGAAATAAAACTCCGCCACGCCCCTACTGGGAAACCTTCGAATCCTATTCCTCTATTACCTCCACCCTGCCACACCACCCACCACCAATCCATCCCCTCCTGCCCACCCTGTCCTTTTTCTAAAACCCTTTCATCAAACTTTTAACAGATCTCTATGACTACCGTACACTTGCTCTTTGTCAACATATCTCATCACACAAAAGCACATCTTCACAAGGCGCACTCAGCCCCCGTAACCCCATCATCACCATCATCTTACATTCTACTGAACACCCATCTACACAGGGTGAACTTTCCCCGGCAAACCCAAAATCCACCGGTATCCCACAGCCCATTCTGCTCTCTTCACCCACCCATCATTGAAACACATCCTACCCACTCGCCACCATCCAGCCAGCCAGTCCTGGAAAACCCCAGTATATACACACACACACACACACATATATATATATATATATATATATATATATATATATATATATATATATATATATATATATATATATAGTATAGAGAGAGAGAGAGAGGAGAAACACACATTGCACATTACACATGCCTACATATGTGGAAAGTTTTGACGCTCCAAACGGAAATCGAACCCAAGACCTCTAGATGGAAGTCGGGCACCGTTACCACAACACCATGGCGTGATAAAAGCCAAGCCGCATGAATTTTCTGAAGACCAGGTAAATCCATTATGGAAGGATATTTTTTCAATCTCAACCCATATGATGATACACATTTCAGACACATTAGGATTTTTTCTTAGCCCCACGCAACTCGGTAAGTGACATAGTAATTTTAATCTATCTCAGACAGTACACATGCGTCTTCCTATATGTTGGAGAAGCACGTGCGTACGTAAGTGGAATGTTTTTGACAGTTCAGCCTGGTAGAGGGGTGATCCTAATGATGCCCCTCCTTATACATGGCCTTGGTGGAATTAACCTGACTGTGTCTGAACGTAGCTGATTACCCCAGAATGAACATGACGTGCTTTGATAGACGTAGATGGCCTAACGTGTCCCGAACTAGCCTATCTGGTCCTAATTTTTTATTGCCAAATTGATCTGAACAGACTGGACTTGGTGTGAAAGTTCGGTAAGTATCTTAGATGGACTGAATGAACCTCACTGATCCTGAATATCCTGAACCTGATTCTGAAATCGCACTTATGGGTCATCTTTGATCTAACTGGACTAAACTGGGAGAAATGGGTATGGAACTGTCTTGCATTACTTGAAAGAAATGATGTAGCAGGACCTGAAGGGATCTCAACTGTACTACACAGGCTGCAACAGATGTGATGGGAATGGAGAGATCTAAGTAACTGGAGCTAAAATTAGACTAATGTATTTCTAATTAAGCCAGGCAACACAATAATAAGCATTTTGACTGTTGTTCATCTAACAGTTATGCTGGCTTACAGTTATGGCTGTTAACATCTATGCCAGGTGACGGTTGTTCAGTAAAGGAAGGTGTTTCTTTCATAGTATACCGCAATAAAAATATGGAAAACATTTGACCCTTTGGAGTCCACTTACAGGTTTCCACAGCACAGGTTTATATATTTTATGCAGTTTTTGAAGTACCATGCAGCAGGGTCGAATAGAACTACAGAGCAACACTATTCTGAGCTTTCCTGAAGAAAGTACACAATTATATAAGAAGATACAGGATACTCGTTTACCGTGAAAGATCACTCTGTGACAAGCCCCTGCCCCTTAGAGATAACACAGTAAATATTATCAGAATTTGGGTTGCTACATGACACTATTTCATGGCATTTGTGGGATGGGTGAAAGTGGGGAAGGGGGAGTTCATTCTGCATTTCCTCCCACAGTGGGGTTGCTGCAGAGCACCCCATGCACTTCTGAAGTAGGATAGGTTGTCACTCCTGATCTCCGGGAACAGGAAGGGGGTCACAATGGTCATGACTGAGATGTCAATCTGTGCTATCTGGTGCAGGGTTCTATGGTGGTGCCTCTGTTCCTTCTGAGGGGTGAGGCTTCAGTCTGTGTCGTCTGATGCGGGAGGACGGTCGTGGGCTATATCAAATGCAGGAGGGTTCCCTACCAACACCTTTAATGCAGCCCATGCGTATACTGTAATATGGGTGCGTCTGGCAGCACAAAGGCCTTTAAAAAATGCAGCTTTGCGTTAATGCGGGCAAGATGCCACTAAGCTCTGTCCACCCATCTGCTAACAGCAGCAAAGCAGCAGTAAGGACTACAGGTGAAGACTGGACACTTAAGGGTCAGGTGGGGCTTGTGGGGCAGCTTTCAGAGAAGTTTAAACATTGTAAAGGGTTGTTGATCACAAGGCACAGCTGTGTCTGGTACATCTAAATTGGACTACCCTTTTGCAGAGCCTCCTTCAGAAGGCCTTGGGGTGTCACTGAAGATGTCACTAACGATTTCCATGAGCAAAGGCTGTGAACTTATACTCATTGTAGCTGTAGGATAAGCTGATAAGGTATCCTGTACTGTAGCACTTGCTGGATAGGAGGTAAATGGTGCTTCTCCTGCAGCACCATCTTCAGGAACCAAATTGTTAGAGGGTGGACTAGTACCATGTTCAGTAAGAGTTAGTTACTCCTTGGTTCAAATTAAGGCCTTTCCCTTCCTCTCTGCCTAACCTTTTAACTAGGTAACGGGGTAATTTTGCATTGCCTGAGACATGCAAGTGTATGTAGGGCATCTCCATGCCACCTCAAGTTGCAATGATGGTAGAGAAAACAGTCACACTGAAATTTATGATGAAAGAGAGTTCTTTATTGGTGTCTCTATTTCTTCCTGTAGGCGAGACGCGTTGCAACATATATCTACTGATGTAAGTGGGTGGTTTTACTGGGTCTCCAGCCCAGCTTAGAGCCGGGCAATGACATGGAAAGTGCTCACTCAACTTTTCTGATAAAGTCAGGCCCTTTCAAGTATCTTGTAAAAATGAGATTCCACAGTGACACTGACATACAACTGTTAAAACTCTGTGAGTATTGTGGTTCACTCTCCAGTCATTCCAGGGTGACAGCATGGTGGTTTTCAGAGCTGATGATGATGGCTGTGCATTGAGGGTCTCAATTAAGCTTAAGTGGCTATTCTAGGGGACAGCAATAAGCTCAGCCGGGTCGCATACTTCCCTCTTGTATTACAATTCAGAACCACCACCAGGACCGTCAGTCAGGAACGACGCTCGCCCCGTCGTTTCAAAAATAACCATAGGTTTTTCTCGGAAATACTGTATGCTCCATGTGTTTCCCAGACAAAATTACCTCTGTTAATCTAACCTAACCTCACCTAACCTAGCGTTAACCTGTCTCACCGGGGATGCCGGCTGAGGGAGGTGGTGCTAAACCGTAATACAAATGGGAATTATGCAGCCGGGTCCGGTTACTCAGAAGGTTGAAATAACAATAAAAAGTCCTTTTCTATTGACATCAACGTCTCTCCCTTCGGTGCAGCGATACATCTCTCCATCTGCTATCGTTGTTTCAGTGATCATAACTCTTCTGAATTATTTGCTTGTATCCCTCTTCCGTTACAACGGGTGTGCAGCACCCGTATACTAATGTATTTTTAATCTTTTTTGTCCAACGTTTTAATGCAAAAGTTATCCAATTCTGTCAGTCGTGCATGTATGGAATTGATCAGCTATGTAACTGTATTCCCAAATCTCCGTTTTCATCTGTCTTTGATCTCCGGTATTTTAAATGCTATGTGTTCCAGCACCTCAAAATAACGAGATAATATTGGCTCCTTTTCGGTTTTTTCCGTTTTCATTTTCTGGGAAGAACTAGCTTTGCAGGCTTGACACGTCTCTGGCTCTTTTTCTTTCCTTTTTTTTTTTTTTTTTCCCCTTACATTTGTGCTCGCGGAGCAAGAACAAGTGTTATGCTTTGAGCTGCGTACGCCAGCGCATGTGTGTGTGTGTGTGTGTGTGTGTGTGTGTGTGTGTGTGTGTGTGTGTGTGTGTGTGCGCTAACAAAATAACTCATATAATTTTAATCCGAATACCAAGCTTGGGTCATAGGTTGATGGACAGCTAGAGACTAATCATTCGTTTTTTATTTTTATTTTTTTAATTTATTATTTTTTTTTTTTTACGGTTAGTCAAATGTTAAGATCACAGGGCTAGGTCAAATATGACGTAACAAAATCGGCTTAGGTTCTTTTCATCCATAATTAGTTCAAACTTAACGAAAGCATTGATTTAGGCAAGAATGAAGGTATTTTATTGTTTAGAACAATCAGTACGCGTTGAGGTCACAAAGCCAAAACTGACCCCTCCCCGCGCGTGCGTGTGTGTGTGGTGTGTGTGTGTGTGTGTGTGTGTGTGTGTGTGTGTGTGTGTGTGTGTGTGTGTGTGTGTGTGTGTGTGTGTGTGTGTATACCAAATAACCAACTTCAATCAATCTTGATGGGCGGTTAAGGAGCGGTCAGTGAGAATACATTTTGTTTTTTAGAACAAAAGAACAGTGGTCAAGGTTACAGGCCAACGTCAGATTTTCACCGGGCAACAAACACATTAACACCTTTTTTATGTAAATTACACCAAACTTGAGAGAATAGTTGAGGGTAAGTTTTGCATGAAGTGATTCATTATTGAAAGCAATTAGTCGAAGGTCAAGATCATGGGGTAAGGTCAACATTCGACACGTGTGTGCGGCGCGCGTGTGTGTGTGTGTGTGTGTGTGTGTGTGTGTGTGTGTGTGTGTGTGTGTCTGTGGCTGTTGCCAGTTATATCAGAATCAAGTGGGCAAATTGTATATCAAACTTTGTGGGCGGTATCCTGGGATATGTGGCTTGTTTGTTAATACTTTTTCCGAAGCTGTGATGATATGCCTCCGATTGCTAGAGGATGTTGCACGAAAAAGATAGCATCTAAATTTTTCTTTCAGTTTGCCATTATTCACTATATTCTATCATACTCTCACCAACGACAACGGGTATTTAAAAAGTAATTATTAGTTCATAAAAGGCCTCTTATATTCAATGACCTTCATCAGCGTAACATCCTTGACTTCAGGCTTCTGAATGCGAGTGATATTTAATTTAGCAGAAGTAAACAGCGAAATCCTAAGACTTTTTTTTTTTTTTCGATCATGGCGAAGCTGAGATGATATGTCTCCGATTGTCAGAGGATTACTAATGTACTTTTTTGGTGATGCTGAGCGACACGCATTCGTGGGCAACTGCTTTGGGTTATAATATAAAAGTATTGGTTTGATTTGAACCAAACTTGGTGGAAGGGTTAAGGGTCAAGGAAGAATGAAGGGATTCGATTCTGAGAACAATGAGTCAAATGCCGAAGGCTCAGGGCAGGATCAAATTTCGACTCATGTGTCTGTGTGAACAAAACTACTAAAACAGCTTTGTTCTAACTTTGATCAAACTGCATGGACAGGTTGAATATCCCCCATAGGGTTGACCTATTGTTTCTGAGAACAGTAGGTCAAAGGTTAAGGCCACATGAAGGATTCAACATAGACAATTTTTATCCGATCTAGAGTAAACTTTGTGGAAGGATTCAGTTTAAAACAAGGAATAGATCCGATTTTGAGAACAAAGATCAATTTCGTAGGAAAATGTCAAAGGCAAAGGTCACTGGACAAAGTCAATTCAAAGAATTTTAATTTGATTTGAACTTAAGTTGGCGGAAGGGCTAAGGGGTTGACAGGAATGAAATGATTCAATTAGACTAATTTGTATTTGCCCAAGGGCACAAAGCAAAGTCAAATTCGATCCATAGATCAATCGGTGAGAGCTGGTGTTGGACTCTGTGCGTGCTTTTTACAATATTTAACAATTCTCTGCATCTACAGTAGTACAATGATAAATAAACTATATCAGTGTAGTTCTATGGTAATAAGACGAAATTATACTTGAAGCCCTACATGTGTTCTCTTCCATTTCTAAATGAGGGATGAAAAATGTCTTCTTTTTATCAACAGAGTTTTTATATAAACACTGCCAGTACATCAGACGTAAATCCGACTTGTTAATTATTACTTTCTAGGGATATAGAATTCTGAATATTACATGTAAGTCGTGATAAGCAGTATATCACTGGGTACACAAATGCCCTGTAATAATACATATATATATATATATATATATATATATATATATATATATATATATATATATATATATATATATATATAGTATATATATATATATATATATATATATATATATATATATATATATATATATATATATATATATATATATATATATATATATATATATATATATATATATATATATATATATATATATATATATATATATATACTGTATATATATATATATAC
This sequence comes from Coenobita brevimanus, assembly GCF_032717465.1. NCBI lineage: Eukaryota > Metazoa > Arthropoda > Malacostraca > Decapoda > Coenobitidae > Coenobita > Coenobita brevimanus. The sequence goes on from NC_136979.1 coordinate 30,186,465, forward strand.
ACACACACACACACACACACACACACACACACACACACACACACGAGCTTGGAGCATGGAAGTAGAGATTCATCTCCCTACATGGGGGCAGAGGTATGGTAACCCTAATGTCCAACATCTGAGGTGATTGCAGCAACAAAGCTTTTGCGATATTGGTATGGCGAAATGAAACTCGAATTTTCCTCTGTTATAACTGTTCATCGTTCATTATAAGCCGGAGGGTCTTGCTTAAGACCTCGATCCGCTGTTGTAAATGGAAAACTGAATCAGAATGACCGATAATGCTTAGAATAGTAAAAAAATCTATCTTTAAATACCTAAGCTGCTTCCCCCGAGGAAAGGGGGGTAGCCGAGACATTACGACACACTCCCAGTTTACTCACACACACACACACACACACACACACACACACACACACACACACACACACACACACACACACACACACACACATACTCGTATCTCAGCCCAAAAAATATACCTTGAGTATTATCCTTCATCCACTTCTGTTTATATTCTAACTTGCAGGCTTGATACCATGACAGAAATTCTCTCTCCTAAAGTAATGGAAATAGCATGTGTAGTTTCCGTATATTTCATCAGTTTTTACGCTCTGGACCCCAGCTCCATGGACAGTGAAATATTTTTGGTTTGTATTATGTAATTTATATTGTAGAAAAACAGGTTCCCTGCTGAGTCAGTGTTAAACCTGCTACCTATGGGAATGATTGTGACTGTGAATTAAGTTTCCACGAGTGAATCGATCCAAAATTAAATGTTTGTTAAGGGAATATTTCTTGTTCGTAATAAATATTCAACCTATTCTCTTGTTAATCGTGTAAACTTGAGATGTATTTTATAAGAAGAGGTAGTGATGCATAAAAATTAAATCTTGACACTAACAATAAATCTTCCTCCTTCGGAACTTAAACGAGCACAGTAAACACGGTATCTGAAAACAGTGGTCACTACGGAAACACACAAGACAGATTCGGTTATCCTAGTCATAAGTGATCGCCATGAACTGTGGTGATCTTTGCTAAGGTTACCCGAGTCCGTGGTACGCTGGAATTATCTGGTTTAACGTAATGAAAATCCAAACCAAGCGGAGATTGATCCCAAACCGCCTCTCATTGCCTACAGTGTCTTCAGTTGGTATGACAAAGAGCAGGACGTGAATGCCCATTGCGAATGATTTCTGATCGTTATTTTAATATTTTTTTCGGTGCTGATTAGGCGAACTAAGCCCTTACTAGCAAGGCAGATGTGAAATGGTATAAGTGTGTTGTGTAGGCTACTTATTTAAGCCATTGTGTGTGACTAAGGTTATTAGATACTTGGAATGGTGCAGGAGCTAACTAGCCCCAAGCAGGCCAGTCACCACGACATTAATAACAAAAACAATGCCAGGCAGAAAGTGCAGAGGAGAGGCTGTGTAAGTGAGCTCTGTACTTGACCGGCCATTGTGCAAGGCGAGAGGTGAGGCGGCCGTCCATCCCAGACTCAGGCGCGGGTCCCTGTGCCGTAAACCGGGCCGGAATGGCGGTGTCTGGCAGCATTATTACTCGGGGTTAATAGGTCCGCCTGATTTACTCACTGGGACCCTGCACCACCCTTGCCTTACCCCTGCACATCACCCCAGCAACACTCACCAACACCCAACGCCCCAGCAACACTCCACCACCCAACCAAAGGAGCATTATTGCACTGGGTTAATTGGTTCGTCCGCCTGATTTACTCAGTGGGAACTTGCACCGCCGTTGCCTCACCCAGGCATATCACCCCAGCAATACTCAGCAACACCTACACACCAGAAATGCCGAACCACTTCACAATATTATTAATCGAGGTAATAGGTCTGTTTGATTGACTTACTGGACGCCTGCATATCTGACGTGCCACCCATTCGTATCACCTCACTAACACAATCCAGCTCATCATCAGCAACACCATAACATTACCCCAAGATACCAGTATTATTACTTGGAGTTAATAGGACCGCTCTGTTGAATTACTCAGGACCCTGAGCGGCACTCACCTCACCACACCTCACCCTACGCATCACCTAAGCAACACCAGCCACCAAAGCAACGCCACATCATCAACATGACCACAGAAAAGGACCATCATTACCCGAAGTTAATATGTTCATTTGCCTTATTTAGTGACTGGGACCCTGCGTCACCCATACTTCATCCCTGCATGTCACCCCAGCAACGGCACGTCAGCAACACCATCCCATCAAAGAACCATTATTATTCGGAGTTCATAGGTTCATTCGCATGATATACCGGCTAGGACTGCACCGCCATCGCCTCATTTCACCCTGTAATCCTCACCACAGCAACCTCCGCCAGCCTGGCAACAGCACACTAGCAAAGTCACCCCACTGATACTCAGGGTTAATAGTTTCATCTACCTGCTTTCCTCCACTTCACCTCTCTCCCACACATCACTCCAATAATACTGGATAACACCAGCAACCTCACTAACACCACCAACACCACATCAACATTATATGATCCAAGCAATACCGTCATCAATGCAAAACACACGAAGCTACCCCAACAACACAACCCTAGAAACCTCAAGGCAGCATCATTATCGCCCGCCTTTACCAAGTTGGAGCGATAACGTTTTTGCCCGCCTCTGTGTGTGTGTGTGTGTGTGTGTGTGTGTGTGTGTGTGTGTGTGTGTGTGTGTGTGTGGTCCCATTATACCTCATGAACGGCTTGAGCTATCAACATGAAACCTTCAGGGAATCAAGATATGGCCAAATTCTTGAATAAGTTCGAAAATGGGCAGTCAAGGCGAAGGTCACCAAAACAGCTGCCAAAGCTTAACTAGTTATCATCGCCCGCCTTTAGCACCATTATATATCACGAACGGCTTGAGCTATCAACATAAAACCTTCAGGGTATCAAGATATAGCCAAAATCTTGGACGAGATCGAAAATGGGCAGTCGGGGTCAAGGTCAAGGTCGCTATAAATGCTGCCATAAGTCAACTAGTTTTTGTTGCTCATCTTTAGCACCATTATATCTCATGAACGACTTGAGCTAACATGAAACCTTCAGGGTATCAAGATATGGCCAATATCTTCCCTCCGTCCCCCAGTGTCCCCCCCGGGGAAGCGCAGCCCCCCGAAGGTGGCGCCGCCCCTGGGCCCCCCACCAGGAGTGGTCCCCCTGGCCCCCCAGGGAGGGGCGCAACCATCCGTCTCCACTGAGGGTGACGCCTCCCCCTTGTACCCCCGGGGCAACACCATCCCCCAAACCCAATGGGGTGGCCCCCGCCCCACGGCCCCCATACGGGAGACGCGCCCTCCTCCCCGGGGGAGCTCTGGCCTCCGGCACCCCCCGGGGGGGCACGCTTGTAACTTGGCCAACAGAATATTCTGGCTGGCGATTAGCATTCGGCTCCCGAATGCTTTTCTTTCATTTGTACTTAGAATCACCACATTAGTAACACTGCGCCAGAACCACGCTTCTTACGAACACCACTCCAGTAACATCAAACAGTAACACCATCCCTAAAATATTACGTCATCCCAGCAAAACTTCCACAGCAACGCTACCTCAGCAACACCACACCACCCCAACAACACGACCCAAGCCATACCACCTCAGTAAAACCACCTTAGCAAAACCATTTCACTACACAACACAGTATCATCTCATTGAAGGTACCACAACAACACTAGTCAAGCAAAGCCTGCGCAATATCACCAACTCAGCAACAGTTTTGCAGACACAACCAAAGCAACACCTTCGCAGCAACACCTCCCCAGCAACACTAATCCAGTGATGTCATTCCAGAACCATCGCTTTATTAACCTAATCCACGTAACATCTACTCAACAACATCACTCCAGCAACGTTAATCCCGCGTTGCCATGCTGGAACTATCACTCCAGCAACCCTACCCAAGCAACACCACCCCGACAATACCACTGCAGCAATATCACCCTTGCAAAATCTCCTCATAAAGACTACCACACCCCAGCAATACCAGTCACATAATTCCAGTAACATTAGCTCAGAGACACCACCCCAGTAACATCACCCAAGCAACAGATTACCCCAGCAACGCCACCTGACCAAAACCACACCACTGCAGCAACACTACACCACACCATAATACAACACCATCCCAGCAACATAACCGCACCACCAACACCACACCACACAGCAAAAACCACATTACAACTGCAACACCATATGACCACATAACACCACAGCCCGCCAGCAACACCACACCCAACAACAACGTCATTACGTCCACGCAACACCAAACCACACCACCAATACCACACCAATTATCACTCACACAGCCCTAGCAACACCACCCCCAGCAACACCTCACTCCAGTAACACTTCATTCGACCAACATATCACCCCAGCAGCACCACCACCAACCCATTCGAGCAATATCATCCAAGCAACACTACTACTCCAGTAACACCACACTATCCCAGCAACACCACATGATTCCAACACCACCACACTATCTCAGCAACACTACATGACACTAACAACATCAATTATCTCAGCAACACCGCACGATCCCAACATCACTACCCGGTTCTAGCAACACCAGCCTAAGCAACATTACTACCTAAACAACACCACACTACCCTAGCAATACCACTCCATTCCAGAAACATCAATGTATTCTTTTAGCAATACTTGATACCATGAACACCACCTCGTTCTAGTAACATCATCCGAGCAACACCACACTACCTTTGCAACACACTTCCCGACCTCAGCAACAATACAAAACCCCAGCAACAATACACAACCTCAGCAACACCAAATAAAGCCAGTAAAACTACTCCACCCCAGCAATACGCCACACCCCAGCTGCACCAGTCTACTCTAGTGATAACCCCTTCCCATCAACACCTCACTACACCAGCAACACCATACTATCTCAGCAACACCGCACCACTTCAGGAACATCACACCATCCCAGCAACAGCACTCCATTCCAGCAACACCACACAACATATGCAACACCACACTACTCCAGGTTCACCTCACCGCTCCATCAACACACATCTTCCCAGGAACACATCACTCCATCAACACCACAAAGAAACAGCACCCCGAAACAGCACCCCGGAACACCACTCCATTTTACCAAAACCACCCACTCCTCCAGCACCATTCCACCCCAGCACCACCATCTCATACCCCCTGCACTATACTACCCAACTAACACAACACTAAGTCAGCAACACCCCACTACCACAGCATCACACCAGCTTAGCAGCACCACTCCACTAATGTTTAATAATATCCAGCTCAATCCTCCATCATCCTTGAACATGCTTGGGGTTTCATTCACTCGGGACTTATCTTGCAAAGATCATATTGCATTTCTTGTAAAATCTCCATCCAAGAGATTAGGTGTGCTAAGCCGACTCCGTACCTTCTTTACCTCCGCACAGTTGTTGACTTTATACACGGGTTTTATTCGCCCCTGTTTGGAGTACATCTCTCATGTGTGGGGAGGCTCCCCACATACAGCTCTTCTCAATAGGGTGAAGTCAAAGGCTTTTCGTCTCATCAGCTCTCCTCCTCTTACTGGCTCCCTTCAACTTCCGTCTCTTCGCCGCACTATTGCATCTTTATCTCATTTCTACCGCTACTTCAATGGTCATTGCTCCTCTGAACTCTCTGCTTGCATCCCTCCACCTCTTCGACGGGTGCATAGCACCCGTCTAGCAACAAATTCTCATCCCTTTTCTGCCCAACCCTCTAACGCAAGAGTTAACCGTTACTCCCAGTCCTTCATTTATGCAGCAGGTCAGCTCTGGAACTGTCTCCCTCTGTCTGTATTTCCTACTTCCTATGATCTTCAGTCTTTCAAACGCAGTGTGTCCAGGCATCTCGACATGAACGGATCTTGAATTTGGCACTCTTTTGTATTGTTTTTGTTTTTTCTTGGATGGAACAGTTTGCGGGCTCCGACCTTTGGTTCCTTCTTTCTTGCATAATAAACCTAATAACAAAACCTCACTCTGACATCACTACCTCACTCTAGTTACACCACCTCTTTCTCTTTACATCAACCAACTCTTGAAGCACCACATTACTGAAGCAGTTCCACGCCAATCTTGCAACATCATCCCACTCTAGCAGCATCACCTTACACTTGTAACATCACCCCTCTTAAGCAATACTACCCCACTCTTGCAACAACAAACCACATCGCACTTTAGCAACACCATCCCACTTTTGCATTACCAAGTCACTCTAGCAACAACACCTCATTATAACTAAGCTACCACCCCTTTCAAGCAGTACCATACCACTCGAATAGGGTCTTCTCACTCTAGCACCACCACCCCACTCCAGCACTACCATGCCACCCCAGCAACACCACCCTACACTACCAACACAATCCCACACCAACAACACTACTCTGAATCAGCAAAACCACCTCATTCCAACAACATCACCCCACAGCACACAAGCAACACCACGCCACTCCAATAATATCACCCTGCTCTAGCAATATCATATCACCCCAGCAACACCACTCGACATCAGCACCACCCACCCCATTACCTCAGCAACACCAGCCCAGCAACACCACTTCAGTGACACAGGCCTAGCAGCACCACCCCACGAATACTATACGCTACCATCACAACGCCAGCAACACCATCCATGCAGCACCTCCCCAGCCGCATCATCCAGCAATACCAGCCAGGCAACACCATCCCAGGAACACTAACATCAAGACACCAGCAACAGTGGTATCACAACCTCAACAGGCCAGGCAACACCATCCCAGCAACACCATCCCAGCAACACCACCTTGGAACACGAACACCATTTCAACAACATTACCCCAGCAATACTACCCGGCAACCATTCCAGTAACATCGTCCCAGCAACACTACCTCGGCAACACCATCCCAGCCTCACCACTTAAACTTCCAATAATTTTCAATTATTATACCCGCACTCGCAATGCAAGAGCGATAATTAAATTTTTACTGGTGTGTGTGTGTGTGTGTGTGTGTGTGTGTGTGTGTGTGTGTGTGTGTGTGTGTGTGTGTGTGTGTGTGTGTGTGTGTGTGTGTGTGTGTGTGTGTGTGTACAAAACCCTTGATTGAAGTGTTGAAGATCAGCCAAGGGGTTGATGAATCATTATTTAGAACAAGAGGTCAAAGGTTAAGGTCATATGGCATGATCAAACAGTTTTTTCCGATTTAGGCAAAACTTCGTCGAAGCGCTTATGTTCAGACAAGACCAAAGGGATTCGATTTTGAGAACAATCAATCAAAAGTCAAGGTCACACGAAAAGATCAAAAGTCAGAGTCACAGAACCAGGTGAATTGAACAGCACACCCGACATGGATGAAACCTGGTGGAAAAGCTACGCATCAGCGAAGAATAAATAACTGTAACTCAGATTTTATAACTATAGGAGTAGATTGATGGTCATGGTCACAATGCAAAGTCAAATCTTCGACCCTTCGACAAATTGATGGGCGAGAGTATTACATTCTGTGAGTGCTCCATCTTGATTTATATTAACGCTTTGTACCCACACTAACATATTTTTAGGCATTACTCCGTGATCTATGCATTCTGAATATTTATGTCCATTCTTCACTAGCAGAAGCAACAACCTGCACTGTCAACACTATGATTCATCACTACCACTGTAAACTCTGACACCATCAGAAGCAGGACAGTGATTACATCTAAAACCTGAACCACCAACAACACTTCTCGTAGATGCGTGCAGTTTGCAAAATAAATTTTCTGGTTTGTGAGCTCTTGTCTTTATTGAAGACTATGGCGTAAGTGGTATAATAGAATCGTGGCTGAATACCATTCAAACAGATTATCTATCATACTGTAGCCTTCCAGGTTATTACAGGCCTATTTTCACTAGTGAAATGAAGAATGGTGTGGAGGGTGGCGTAGTGTTATACATTTAAGTATAACTTCATTGTAATTACAAAGCCATCACCTGCAAACATTAACAGTATTTACCTCCAGCATAGAAATGAATCCCGTCATGAAATTCACGCTTGGGTAAATTCATTATCCACCTGGACAGCCACTCGACTCTGACAATGAAATAAACCAAATTACTGAAATCTCTTGTTCCCAAAGTACTGTAACCTTTAGTGATTTTAGTTTGCGAGTTTCCAAATGGGGAGAAGCCCTATCATTGTACACCTGTATACACCTGCATATAAGCTTGAAGAAAAATTCATTGTATCCATTCATAAATTATCTAACAAGTGGAGCAAATATGTTAGCTTTCGTTTTTGCCTCATCAGAAAATTTAGTGTGTAATGTTATGGCTGAAGAATTTAGTACAATCAGTAATTATGAGACATGGACTGGGAGGGGGGAGGAGCATGGGGGACGTACACTTCCACTACTTTTGGCAAACCAATGAATACTTATAAGAAAGCAAAAATATATGCACTGAATATCTTACTTCACTTATGTTTGCCTGTATTATTGTACCTACATCGTTATAATTACAAAAATAAGTGCTATTGATTTTTATTTTTATTTCTATTTTTCAAATGCATTAAGTGACAATTCGGTTAGCGATCACGTCCTTTATTTTCCAAATTGCTGGATCCGACCGTGATTGTAATGTCACATTAAACATTAAAATCAGTGAAGACATTGCCAAGGTCAGTTATGAGAAAGTGCCCAAGTACAAGAGAGCTAAAATAAAAATATTAAAGACAATTTTAGGTACTAGTGATTGCCTTCCCATTGTCGACATGTTAGATGCCAATGATGCAAGGAAATATTTCACAGTAACTCTCAACAGAGCAGCAAGTTATGGACTGTAATGGGCAACAGAAAGCTTGCAAAAATGTTTTCAAAATCGTAGCTTACTGATTTTATTTATCCCTTATTTTTAAAAAATGCTCACACAAAAATGATAGTGACACATGGAATCAAAACAATAAAACAAATATGCTGATCTTCATTGAAAAGCCCCAAATTAATGAAACAAAGTAAGAAAAACCATGAAGCCCAAGTTGCTAGTACCATTAAAACAGACCCAACAAAATATTTCAGCAAAATAAGAAGGTGATAACATTAACAAGCTCCCTAGTCACAGGTAATGGAGAACATATTAACGATGAAACTGAAATCGGGAGAATTAAAAAAAAAAAATGTCAAATTTTTATTGGAATTTAAAAGTACAATTACTGCAGCTTCTCCACTTCCTATAGAAAGTTCATAACCTTTCTTTTTGTTCTCACCCCGTTCAAAGCAGCAGACGGTTCTCGCACCCCTACCACAATAAAATAAAAAAAAATCTCAAGGGTATCCAATAACAGATTCACCACGGTCTTTAATATTTATTTACAATTTTACCTAATGGGCAACTAAGTGATTCATTACAAGGAATGACTCATTCATTTATTCATTGCATGGTGTGATAAGGCTTATCGTGCAAACTCAGTTTCCTTTTATGGCATTGAACTTCGGCTTCCTGATGCTGGTCATCCAACCAATTTCTGTCTATAGTTTTGATATGAACCAGCCATTAGATATCTCAAAGATACGTGGCTGTGAATGGCACCAGCACAATGAAAGCCTTTCTTGCTAGAATAGGACATGTTTCCAGCTAAGAAGCCCAGAAATGCTGCAGATGGATCTCGGTAAACTTCGTTTGGATTGCAAGATTGTTTCTCAGATCAATGAACTCTTCTTTTATGTCAGTGTCATCATCATTATTTTGTAGATCCAACGGAAAGGGTGTGTGATCCAGTTATCATGGGTTTGCAGCTATCCAAACGAAAAGTAGCCACGACTGAATGAACTGTGGAGAATTTGCAGATGCTCAACAATATCTGAAGCAAAGTCAGGATGCAAGGAAGTATCTCCCATAACTATTCCTTCAAGAGATGCAAGATTTACTAAATTTCACTTCCTAACACTATTATTCAAGAAAGCATGTTTTTCTTTGAATGCAGCCACCTTGTTTCTTCCAGTTGCTTTAGTGAGTTTCCTTCCCTGTTGAGTGCGATTGAGCTTACTGAGTGTTGTGAATTGTTTAGTCAAATAGGCAAGCATTTGAACAGATTCATGGGCATCAAAATATTCAGCCAGATCTTGTCCCTGTCAGCAGAGAAACTGCTGAATTTCATACCTCAATATAAACACACGATATAGCACACGGTCAGGTGAAGGTCACCTCATATCATTGTGGTACAGAATCAAAATGTGTTCATGACCCATTTCTTCGCAAAACAACTGGAAACAGTCGATGATTCAAAGCACGGCCACGAATTTTGTTCATATTGTGTTCGTAACTTTCACACAAACACCCAAAATCTTCCTCAGGCATGGATCTTGGTGTCAGCAAGTGCTGGTGAAGAGAACAGTGGGTGATCTTTGTCACGGGGTTTTTATAATATCTCAGTAATTTTGATATAAATGGTTAAATATTATTTAAATTGATAATAATATTCAATAATATTGAAGAGCAGAGACAATGGTTGTCTTGCTACATCAAGCAACGATTACTTTACGCTGGCTTAGCACGATTCTCTGAGAACGAGAATTTATAAACTTCCTCAACAGTACACAGCAGAGACTAATTACTCACAATTGCTGAATTACTGTACTGTTAGCCTCTGGAGAAAGTTACATCACCCCTGACAATAAATAACTAATACTAATAATAATAACATCAGGTTCTTGCTGATGCATTAACTCCTGGCACAACGGATTTTAAGTTAATACAAGACTGGTCTAAGTACCAGATATGAATAGTAAAACGTTTATGCAAGCTAGGAGCTATATGGGAAATAAGCTTAATTATGGAGAAATGAAACAAGATTTTTACTCTACATTAAGCTCAAGAAATAGAACTGTTAAATTTATTAATCACAAAAATAAATTCAACATTACATTTCAAATCAAATCAATGAGACGCACTCGCTCACTCGCACAAAAGCTAAATACTTACGCCTAGGAAAAACACCTTAACTAAGCTCTTAAAACTACAAAATACACAAAAGAAATACCAGTCGATGAATACTTTGTATCACCACTAAGGTGGGAGTTTGAAGAAACTGATACTCTGTGGAGCTTGGGATGCTAGCTGACCTCTCTTCACTTCTGAGCACAGTACCTCTCTCCGTCAAAGCCGCCACTAGACTGAATTCAAATAATGCCTAAGCAGGACGCACAGGCCACCGGAAGAAGGCGTGGCTAACGGTTGAATGAAGCAGAGGCAAACGATAAAGAAATAATTGTATCGCTCAGTAGCGCACTTAGTGACGTGCATTAAATCGGTCACTTTTTGAAAACGGTGATTCTTAATTATTTGAAAAGTATACCCCGGAATGGAGAGAGAAACGGTTAACTGAGCGATACACAGTGAGTTTTCCACTAATAGTTCGTGGCTTCTCACAAAAAGGAAATGTCGCGAATTGATTCGTGACATTACGCCCCATGAAAATTAAATCTTTCTTCCTTCAGAAGAAAGATTTCAATATACATATATGTAAATCCTAACTCAGTCACACAAGATTCACATTGTGGTGTGTGTGCTATCCTGCTACAGGAGAAAGTCGCAGTCGTCAGTGAGCGAAAAAACCTCGTATTTACGTTAATAGAAGCAAGCTTGAGGGAAAAACTCCGTGACGACGGTGAAAATCCTGTACTCAGGTCAAACTGAGCGAAAATTCGCTACATTTACACTGACAACTAATTGTTGTGTAGCGTGGTGTATGTAATACACGGTGTAGGTGTGACAGTTGTAGTGTAACTGTACCTACGTGTAAAATGACACAGTAAATAATATGGCGACGACGAAGGCAGAGGAGAAGAGGCGGCAGCGTGCGGCAGACGATCAGCTGGCCCGCACAGCAAAACTGCTACACCCATTGCTGAACCTGCAAAACCAATTAAGGTGGAGCATCAAAAGTGTCAATGAGACAAAATTCTTATTATGTTACAATTACTCTCTCTGGCTAGCAGTCAGTACATGCTATGAAAAGTACACTCGAGGTCGCCATTAATTATAGCACACGATTATGGTCGGCAAGTTGAGAATCCCTGTGCAAACTCGGGTCTTCCATAGCCTCGAACTGCACACGGGTCCTCAACCTGTGCCTCAACCTACAGTACTTATATTAATATCGGAGAGCTGAGAAACCTTGTGCAAACTTGGGTCTTCCATAGCCTCAAGTCGCCTCTGCAGAGTTCTCACTTCCCCCTTAACCTACAATACAATACTTATATTAGTACCGGAAAGCTGAGAATCCTTGTGCAAACTTGGGTCTTCCATAGCCTCAAGTCGCCTCTGCAGAGTTCTCACTTCCCCTTAACCTACAATACAATACTTATATTAGTACCGGAAAGCTGAGAATCCTTGTGCAAACTTGGGTCTTCCATAGCCTCAAGTCGCCTCTGCAGAGTTCTCACTTCCCCCTTAACCTACAATACAATACTTATATTAGTACCGGAAAGCTGAGAATCCTTGTGCAAACTTGGGTCTTCCATAGCCTCAAGTCGCCTCTGCAGAGTTCTCACTTCCCCCTTAACCTACAATACAATACTTATATTAGTACCGGAAAGCTGAGAATCCTCGTGCAAACTTGGGTCTTCCATAGCCTCAAGTCGCCTCTGCGGAGTTCTCTCTCGAACTTCCCCTTAACCTACAATACTTATATTAGTATTGGGAAGCTGAGAATCCTTGTGCAAACTTGGGTCTTCCATAGCCTCAAGTCGCCTCTGCGGAGTTCTCTCTCGAACTTCCCCTTTAACCTACGATACTTATATTAGTATTGGAAAGCTGAGAATCCTTGTGCAAACTTGGGTCTTCCATAGCCTCAAGTCGCCTCTGCGGAGTTCTCTCTCGAACTTCCCCTTTAACCTACGATACTTATATTAGTATTGGGAAGCTGAGAATCCTTGTGCAAACTTGGGTCTTCCATAGCCTCAAGTCGCCTCTGCGGAGTTCTCTCTCGAACTTCCCCTTTAACCTACGATACTTATATTAGTATTGGGAAGCTGAGAATCCTTGTGCAAACTTGGGTCTTCCATAGCCTCAAGTCGCCTCTGCGGAGTTCTCTCTCGAACTTCCCCTTTAACCTACGATACTTATATTAGTATTGGAAAGCTGAGAATCCTTGTGCAAACTTGGGTCTTCCATAGCCTCAAACCGCACACGGGTCCTCAACCTGTGCCTTAACCTACAATACTTATATTAGTATCGGAGAGCTGAGAATCCTTGTGCAAACTTGGGTCTTCCATAGCCTCAAGTCGCCTCTGCAGAGTTCTCACTTCCCCCTTAACCTACCGTACATAATATGTATGTAAAGGCCCTGGACATAATGTGTCCTGTGGGGCCAATGGGCGAGACGTCAGGTCTGCACCCACTTCACCACTACCCTGTCTCTCAACTGACTCAGAGATTACAGGTGTAGTTACAAATGGCACAGGAAGGGCATGTTCCTGATCAGTGGTGATACTTTGGCACACACTGCAAGAACGGACAAAACTATCTATGTCCCGTCCCATCCCTGGCCAGAAAAAGTCAGCTCGGATACGGCCCTGGGTCTTCCTTTTGCCCATGTGACCTCCTGAGACTGAACAATGACCCCATTGTAACACTGCTAGGCGGTACTTGGCGGGAACGACAAACTGCAGTCGAACCTCGCCCTCGGGTGTTCGTGACTCACGGTAGAGCCGTCCTTGTTTACGAAGGAACTTGGCTCGACCTCCCCGTGAATACTTTATCACTCGACCCTTTTGTCTGTTCCGCACGGTAGCAAGTGTCGGGTCAGAATGTTGTTCTTGTACAACAAATTGACTACACATCAGATCTTGCGGCGATTCAATGATCACTGGGGTGACACAGTTTGGAGCCTCAGTCATGGCTCGTGTTACCGCAGCAGCCGAAGTCTGAGTAGCGTCATCGGAGCAACTATCCTTGACTCCTTGAATATTGCCTACTATTAAGTCAAACAGAGGCTCTGGCATGACAACTGCAAGTGTCAAGCCAGTGAAAAATGGAGACGCGACCTGGATACATGCCTCAGGGAACAATCTCACTGATCCATCAATAAGCTTTGCATGGACCTGTCGACCTGTATACTGCTCAGGCCGAACTAGACTCTGCTTAACAGAGCAACCTGAGGAACCATTGTCTCTCAGGACCTTCACAGGAATGTCTCCCACAAACCCTTGCTGAACAAGGAAGGTACTGTCACCTGTGGGAGGGCCTGTGGAGGAAGCAGCTAGCCACTCATGAGGCTGCTGAATTGATGTGGCAAACATTGTGCCTTGAGAATTATAAGATGGAACATTGGCCATCTGTGGGGGGGGGTTCACTGTCACTGTGGGACTAGTGAACTGTGGGGAAGTACCCACACTGGTAGGGACGTGACCACCATGCTGCTGCTGAGGAATGAAGGCTGCATTCGCTTCCTGCCTCTTTTGAGCTGGTGGTGAAAAAGTTTGTCCCGACGTTCGGTCACGTGGCTGATACTGCTGCTGGTTAGGGTACTTGTTGTACCTCTTCCACTCAGGTTTCTGAGTGTTTTGCCCCTGGTCCTTCCACTGCGGTTTTGGACCTTGACCATTACTCTGAGAACGGCCTTGGTGCTGGGATTCAGTCTGAGACGGCTTCCCAGACTTGGCAGTATCTTTTCTGCTCCAGGTGTTTTGCTTACGAGCTTGATACCCGTATGCAGTAAAGAATGCGTCAGCCTTCTCTGCCATTTGGCTGGCATCTTTCACCTGGCAGATCTTAAGCTGTGCTATGAGCTCAGCAGGCCACGACCTCTCTAGCTGTGTACGCAGCATAAGGTCAATTATCCCCTCACGCGTGGAAGGAGTTTCATCTTTCTCCATCCACTCATTTAAGTAAGCTGTGAGACGATCAAGGAACTGAACAGCTGTCTCCTTGTCTTGGAGACGAGCTCGCATGAACTGAACTTTGGCGTCGTCTACTGTGAGACCATACGCCTTAATGAGCGCAGCTTTCATCATCTCATATGTGAGATTGTCTCCACGAATTCTGTGGAGAATATCGAGGGCAGGGCCCTCAAATAGGCTAAGAAACTGAAGCCGCTTAGCTGCCTCATCCAGTTGATATAAGTCTGCCATGTCCTCAAAACGAGCTATGTACGGCTCGATTCGCTCGCTTTCCTTGTATGAAGGAAGCTTGATGCGTGGGGTCGCCAGGACATGTGCAGGGAGAAAGCTCGTGGAGCTTGGACCAACTGCAGCAGACGTGTCTGAAGCCAAGGAATCTCGCTTGAGCTTCAGCACTTCAAGTTCATGTTTTTCTCGTGCTTTGTCTCGTTGTTCACGCTCGTATTCGCGCTGTTCTCGCTCGTGTTCGCGCTGTTCTCGCTCGTACTCGCGCTGTTCTCGCTCGTACTCGCGCTCTTTCTCACGCTGCTCTTGTTCATAAGCACGCTCTCTTTCACGTTCCTCACGCTGTTCTCGCTCGTATTCGCGCTGTTCTCGCTCGCATTCGCGCTGAATCCTACGCTCTTCACGAGCATCTTTCTCACGTTCTTGCTCGTAATTGAACCGTGAGAGAACGTAACTCTGTATTTTCTCTGGGTCTGTGAGACCAATATCTTTGGCTTCCTGTACATATACAGCTGTAGCCATGGCGCTAATTTATTAAGCAAAACCGAAATTGAGTACTGACTGCTTAGCGACGAATACTAATAAACACAAGTAAAGAGTACAGACACAAGCTAGTGGTGACCAGTCTTATCCAGTTAACTGGCAAAGAATAAATAAAAAATGTAAATGACTGGGAAGACTCAATAATAAACACAATGGGTACGGCGACTTCCCAGGAGCGAATAAAATCGTCTGGCGTTACCAAGAATAAACTAGAGTTAAGTATTCTATTGATTGATAAAGCAAAATTCACTTGCTAAATTAAGGGTAAACACCAGTAAGCTTGTGCCTATAAACTTTAATGATAAATACCTAAATATGAATGAGTGAGCACTATCTCGTGAATAGCTTTAGAGCTAGGAGTTAATATCCTGGAATGAGGTCGCCAATTGTCACGGGGTTTTTATAATATCTCAGTAATTTTGATATAAATGGTTAAATATTATTTAAATTGATAATAATATTCAATAATATTGAAGAGCAGAGACAATGGTTGTCTTGCTACATCAAGCAACGATTACTTTACGCTGGCTTAGCACGATTCTCTGAGAACGAGAATTTATAAACTTCCTCAACAGTACACAGCAGAGACTAATTACTCACAATTGCTGAATTACTGTACTGTTAGCCTCTGGAGAAAGTTACATCACCCCTGACAATAAATAACTAATACTAATAATAATAACATCAGGTTCTTGCTGATGCATTAACTCCTGGCACAACGGATTTTAAGTTAATACAAGACTGGTCTAAGTACCAGATATGAATAGTAAAACGTTTATGCAAGCTAGGAGCTATATGGGAAATAAGCTTAATTATGGAGAAATGAAACAAGATTTTTACTCTACATTAAGCTCAAGAAATAGAACTGTTAAATTTATTAATCACAAAAATAAATTCAACATTACATTTCAAATCAAATCAATGAGACGCACTCGCTCACTCGCACAAAAGCTAAATACTTACGCCTAGGAAAAACACCTTAACTAAGCTCTTAAAACTACAAAATACACAAAAGAAATACCAGTCGATGAATACTTTGTATCACCACTAAGGTGGGAGTTTGAAGAAACTGATACTCTGTGGAGCTTGGGATGCTAGCTGACCTCTCTTCACTTCTGAGCACAGTACCTCTCTCCGTCAAAGCCGCCACTAGACTGAATTCAAATAATGCCTAAGCAGGACGCACAGGCCACCGGAAGAAGGCGTGGCTAACGGTTGAATGAAGCAGAGGCAAACGATAAAGAAATAATTGTATCGCTCAGTAGCGCACTTAGTGACGTGCATTAAATCGGTCACTTTTTGAAAACGGTGACGAATTATTTGAAAAGTATACCCCGGAATGGAGAGAGAAACGGTTAACTGAGCGATACACAGTGAGTTTTCCACTAATAGTTCGTGGCTTCTCACAAAAAGGAAATGTCGCGAATTGATTCGTGACAATCTTCACGTCAGGAATTTATTTGTCGTTAAGGCAGCGAACTCTAAACGTTTAACCAACATGGCTTGTGCCCAAACAGTACATATCAAACCAGTAATGCTGTGATGAGGTTAGTGTTTTGTGATGAAGTCTGTCATACTGAACACTTCTATAGCTTGTGCAGTTGTCTTCAGGGGCAGACAGAAGAGATCATTTTCTTCCACTTCATTGCACTTTACATAGTGGACCACAACCAGGATATGACAGGAGTCTGATACATCTATTGAGTCATCCATCTGCAGGCTGATCCTACTAGACTAGCCTTCATATCAATGACAACCAGCTCCAGAACATCCTGACTCATGTCGATAATTCGTTTATGGATCACAACATTTTAACAGTGCTTGTAACTTTCTCTGTCTCCTTACCATAAACAAACTTCGCCGTTTCAAAAGCACACAGCTTGATCAGTTCCTAGCCAACTGTGTGGACTTTTTCTGACTTAGCAACCTGATATGGAACTTGAAAAAAAAAAAAAAATAGCAAAGGCTTCTTTGCTGGTGAAAATCCTATTATCGGCAATGTGTCAGCATGGTGAAAACTTCCTCGTTTAACCTTTTACGTTGTGATGTTCGCTGCATCCCAGCCACAATGTTTGTTCTGAAAATCTTCACTGAGCATTGATGGTTTCAAATTTGCGTTCGTGAAGATGATACTGCACAGGTTACACTGTGGACGCTGTGCACCATCCTTCTATGTGATACAACTGAAGCCATATTGAACATAGTCATCAATTCCACTTTAGAGTTTTCGACATGCTGAAGACAAATGTAGTAGAAAATCTAACAAGAATTAGTTAATAATAAACAAATATATAATAATATAATGCACAGAATATATTGTGTGTCCCATAGGACACGATATGATGGAATTATTAACATATAATTGCAAGTTCATATACTCGTAAACAGTGAGTGACATGGCCTAACCAAGATTACATACATAAAAACACTAATGAAAACTCACTTCGGTGCATGACAGCACTTCTAGCTGCAGGCCCATCTATACTACATCTTAGAAACAAAGAGAATGGTTCCCCTATCACTTTTGGCGACTATTTATATGTGTGTAAGCCCCACCCCAGCAGTAACTCCACCCCTATAGTCGCGGCACATGAGTCTGAAGGTGTCATTATCGTACCTTGGCAACCTACCAGTCAACAATGCCTCAGATTTAGTATCATATTATACAGAAATCATATTATTATACACAATATCATTTTGCATGAACATACTATACACGAATCACATGGTATCATATTATACACGAAATCGGACGCACTTTTGACGGGTAGGTCGCTAGGGTTCGATAATGACAACTTATACGGGCGCCGCGACTATACTGTAGAACCAATTACAAGCCATTATACTCGCCGGTGGCGTCCACTATCCCTCGTTTAACATAGCACGCCACAAAATATAGTATACACACTGTTATAAATAAACTTATATAACAGTGCGTATATCGCTCCTTATATTATCCTATTCCATCCATCTTGCCTTACGAATCTCTTGGCTTTTTTCAACGGTGTTTTGAACATGTGTGACAAGCCTAATCCGTTGACATTATCCGCCTTGATGTTCAAATGGCATTTAGCGAAGCTCCATACAAAACTCCTTCAGTACCCGGAGGCATATGGTTAAAGTGGCAGTGTGCTCTACTGGATCGATATTTGGCTTACAGGACGAAAGCAGAGAGCTGTACTAAACCGAAAAAGAATCAGACTACTGTAGATAGATGTTACAGGTGGAGTGCCGCGGGGATTAATGGTCCGTCTCCTTTACTCTTGATACTTATAACTGATAATGATGAAGGGTTATTTTGAAAGATTTCTAACCTTGCCGATGATACAAAAACTGGTAACGAGCAGACACGGCATTACAAAGGCAGGTACTTCAGAGAGATCTTGATCAACTATTTATCTGTTATGCTGACCAGGAGGCCAACATTGGTTTGTATGTAAGTTCTGGTAGCCGTTGGAGCAGTAGGTTAAGTTGGACGCGATTCACGCACAAGCAAAAGCATACGTACACGCTCACGTACACACACATGCACCCACGTACGTGCTTGCACCCAGACACACACATGTTTTATTTTCTGTGTATAAAGTAAAAAAAAATAAACATTCCACAGCAGAACTTATTCTCTAGGATGTTCTTTCACTATCAGTGCCATATTTTGGTATTCATTGTCTCTATGGCAATGATTTTATGGTTTCTATGAAACAAGTTTAGCACAGAGCTCATGCAGACTTAGTAGCTTAAGTTCGCTAGTATCTCTTCCTTACCGATTCAATCAGTTTTCTACAATGGCATAGTTTTAAATTTTGCCAGGCCGTAAGCAGATAGGTCTGTGCAAGTTTGTAAGGTTCTCTTATAGCAAAGGAACTAATCTTTCTCAAGTAGAAACATCTCTCCCAGTCCGAAATACTTGCCTGGTCGTAGCAAGAACAATATAGAAAAAATGTCATCGCAGTGAAAGGGATCAAGTTGTATTCTGCTTAATGCTATTCATATCTATTTAACATCGATCAATGAATTTTTCTTAAATAATCTGCAACAGAATATTAGGTCAGGGGAAAGCTTCCTGGGAGCCTCCTAAGTTTACGAAAATAGGAGCCTTGATGATTTACAAATAGCCCAGTGATCATAATTTGGTAGTATCTGTAGTTGTGGTAACCCTTCCCCTTGCTTCATGTCTGGATTTCCCTGAGTAATTGAAAGTGCAGGTATAAGGCCCTCACGGCGGACGTAAAATCATGCATGCAGTTTACGAGCACCATAATTGAAGACTGAGGGTCACTACGGCCTTCCTGAGTCAGATTATGGAGCAATGACCACTAGCCATAGTTTACAGCGGTCGTAAAGCAAGTTTATGAATATACTGGTGTCCAGCCACTGATTCCTGCTTCTTTGGAAAGGGAGGTATCCTAAGTTTGCTCCGGAATCTGAGTTATATATCAGATTTTTTTTTTTTTTACACTATTTCCATACAGCACTGTATTCTTAAGTTCGTAACAATTTATTTTTTTCTCTCCTAGATATGCTAATAGGCTAATCCTTTCAGAACAACGACATCTAAAATCTATTCTTATAATTGCAAGTCATTCTATCTGGTATAAAGGGAACCTCTCGTACTAGAAGTGCTAAAAACAATACTCTTGCAAATATTATCTATTAAGCACTCGAGCAGAAAAACGTCTTGCTCATTCTATTCATGTAACCGCCAGACGATTTTATTCGGCTTAGGAACAATCTCTCGTAGTGAAAGGGTAAATTATAGGTGACAGTTAATTCCTACATAAGCTAATAAAGTTTGTTTCTTTTAAATATTGTTTTAAAATTAACTAAAGCTACCTAGAAAATGAAGCATAAAGTAAATACTATAAGCCCTAAAGACTGACTGCAACACGCAGAACATGACACGACATCCTACACGTCAGTGTCAGTACGGTATAGTAAGATGTAGTACAGTACAGTAGGAATGGAATATTCTTTTCAATCCTTTCGAATTAAGAACAGAATCAGTATTTCACTTCCTACCAGAAAACATCAAAGCATTACATCTGATAACAGCACAGCAAAACCGGCCGTGGCAAGAGAAACTAATAATTAAACACTTTTGCTGTAGAACCAAGTTAGACTCTCTTTCATACTTAGACCAGACGATTTTCTTTAGGTGTGAGAAATCCAAGTAATAAAACGGTGAAAAACGATTCCCATTAAACACTATGGACGCATCTACTGTAATTAATCGGTTAATGTAAACCTCCAACAGCTTTTACCCAGCTGAAAGAAATACAGTTAATCAAACTATTATGGGAGAAGTGTATATAATATTTACTACAAAAACTCGTACGGTACATACTGCACGTTGCACAGTAAAATACATAAACTCTCTTCTTCTGTCCCAGTGAAGGATTCTTGATGTAGTCGACAGGCATTGCTAATATATATATGTCTATCTATGTATCTATGTCTATCTATCTATCTATCCACATACATCTATGTCTATCTATCTATATGTTTCTATCTGTCTATCTATCTATCTATATATTTATATACGTACATACCTACAAATATACCGTATATTCATATACAGTATATATATATATATATATATATATATATATATATGGATGGGATGATGACAGAAGTGAAAACACGAGTAATGGAGAGAGGGATGGCGTTGGTAATGAACGGTGATGGATGGAATATCTCAAATTTGTTATATGCTGGTGATGCAATACTACTTGCAAATACCGGACAAGAACTTGGTAGGCTAAAGCAGAGTTTTGCTGACGTCTGCGAGCGTCGTGCCTTGAGAGTAAATGTAGAGAAGAGGAAACTGATGGTTACTGAGAAAGAACGTGACTCCCAGTGCGATGTTACAGTGAATGGAGAGAGACTGGAATTGGTGAGAGAGTTCAAATACCTGGGTACAGTGATAGAAAAGAGAGGGAAATGTGCAAAAGAAGTGGAAAGTAGAGTGACACAAGGAAGAAATGTAGCTGGTGCAATGAAAGCCTAGATAAGAAACAGAGGCTTGAGTGTTGCAGTTGCACGAGGCTTACATGAAGGTGTGTTAGTGCCAACTTTAACATTCTGATGTCAGACTATGGTGTGGCATGAATATGAAAGTCAAGGGTATAAGAGCAGTGGAGATGGGACTGCTGAGGAATGTATGTAGAGTACAGATAGTGGATAGGATACGAAATAATGTGATTCGTGAAAGATGTGGAGTGAGGAAGTATGTGGACACCAGAATAAAAGACTGTACTGAAATGGTACGGTCATGTGATGAGAATTGATAACAAGAGAGTGGTGAAAAAATTACATCTGAGCGAATTTGAAGGAGGGAAGAGGCGAGGTAGGCCAAGAAGGTTGAGAGATACATATATATATATATATATATATATATATATATATATATATATATATATATATATATATATATATAGAGAGAGAGAGAGAGAGAGAGAGAGAGAGAGAGAGAGAGAGAGAGAGAGAGAGAGAGAGAGAGAGAGATAGATAGATAGATAGATAGATAGATAGATAGAAGATAGATATATAGATATAGATAGATAGATAGATAGATATAGATACAGATATATAAATAGATATAGATATATATTTTTTTCAACATATATATGTATGTCTACATGTAAGTATATATACTTAAACAAATATGTATGTCTATAAAGAAGTGTAGTATAAATAAAAATGTATATAAAAATGATTGGTTAGTTTATTGTATCAGTCAAAGAGCGAATAATCCTCCTGAGC
This sequence comes from Coenobita brevimanus, assembly GCF_032717465.1. Lineage (NCBI taxonomy): Eukaryota > Metazoa > Arthropoda > Malacostraca > Decapoda > Coenobitidae > Coenobita > Coenobita brevimanus. The sequence continues at coordinate 30,208,899 of NC_136979.1, forward strand.
CAACGAGAACACGAGATATAATGTAAGCAAACATTGACAACAACATCCTTAATATCAATATTCACTCAATGCACTGATTAGTGGAGGACACCCACTCGACACACATACAGTGTTCTCCTTTTTCACACTCCATTCGTTTTAGGGAATCATTCGGTTTGCTATGCATCCTACCTGCAATCCTTCTCACTGCTCCTAAGTCATGAGTTTTTTTTTGTTCTCAACTAGTGCTCTACGCTGCGGCTCTCTGTCAGTCCTTACCAACTCGTACTCCACTGTGATTGTTCCTCCCAGTTCCTAATACATCTTCATTGACTCTTTCAACTCTGCTTCATTCGTATAATGCAAGTCATTAACATAATGTGCATTCGACGGTAGTTCTCTCTTCCACCACAACAACTTCCACCCGAAACTCCACCTTTCTCCATCCAGCTTTTGTATTTCTGCCTCACAGTGCAACCTTCTTCCTTTATTCCCTGCTCCATCTCCCTTCTGATCATCAGTCTCTATCAGCAGTGTTTATCCTTAACACAAGTTTTGCTTCATCATGTCTCTCTGTTCTTAGTCCATACGCACCTTTCTTCGTAAATTCACCATCTCTACATGTACAATACGTTGTACCTTGCTTAATCATCTTCCTCTGTTTTACACGACACTTTACGCCTTCCTCTACCAGTTCCCCTGTTTTTACTCCATATTGCACCTTTGTCTATCAACTCCTCCCTCTGTTTCCACTCCACACTGCAGCACCCTTCATCAACCCCTCGCCTGACATTTGCCTCCACACAATATGCTCAATAAAAATGTAAATCAACTTTACTAGCAATTCTGGAAGTGAGAGAGGAGGCGTGTTAGGGTGAGGGTGGAATGTATGAGAGTTATTACACGAGCGCGGGTCTTGTAATGGAGACTTATACGCGGCTTTGGGGGTGGCAGGGTGGAACCTTTTATACTGAGGAGTGACAGGGGGGGATTTCGAAAAGCACAGAGCGAGGGCGTGACTATGACATCCCTAAATGAAGAAATATGCGAGGCATAATTATTTGCTTCAGGGGCTGGTGAGATTCTGTGTATAACTGCAGAGAAACAGGTTACGATGTTCTGATCAAATATGGTGATAGTGTTGTCTATCTGAAAGGAACTGATATTTGAACCGTTCTTTAATTTAGCGTATATTTTATTTACTGCGTTCGGAGGTAAACTATATTTTAAGCGTTTTAGGTCAAGTGTTGATATATGATTGGTTACAAACTAATCCTGCACTTGGTTAACTGAGGTTCCTTTTACGCAGGTCTATTTAAGTTTGTGTAAATAACTCTGGTAAGTGGGCAAGGGTAGGTGGTACTGGGTGTTACGAAAGGCGGGTTAATGTAGAAATAAATAATTAAAAGAGAAAAGTATTGCTTCATTTATGCCACATACGCTTCACAGAACAGAAGTTGCCCAGTTGTTGCGACTGATACAGTGTGAAGGGTTGGGATAACACGTGATGCATAGCTGCTTTGGGGTTGGAATGTTAAACTGTCCCTTAATTTCATTTCTTTGTAATTGCTTTTCAGCAAAGGAGGCTGATAAAATGGACGTTAAGAACAGCCAAAACAGCTTACGAAACCGATCAGTACCGTTTCAACAGTTCTGTACGAAATATAACATAGTATAATTCTCTTCACCAGCAAGACGTATTCATATATAATTTTTGCTGAGGAACAAATGATTTGACGCAACTTAGAGAAGGCTTCGTGGAGTGAAATGGCTAATGCAGGCTACAGTAAACCCCATTTACTTCCAAATGTATCTCCTATGCTGAATAATATCGTCTGAAGGTTGAAAAAAGACCAATTATATATATATATATATATTTATATATCGTCAGGCTGAAGGAAGGGGTGAAGGGCCCTCAACTGCAAGGATTACACACGACACCATAGATTTTTAAAAATTGCCCCAGATGTAACCCCATCAGAGCAGTCCAAATAGCCTACGAGCCACACAGGTAAAAGTGTTGCAATTTTCTACAAAAGGCAAAAAGAAAATTAGATCTCCTGAGGGTCCTACAATGCAAGGATCACACACGGTCCTGCAGGTTCTTAAAACTTGCCCCAGATAAGTCAGGCATCCCATCAGATAGCCCCAACGCCAGAGCCCTGACAAGCTGATTACAACGGAACACTCGCCGGCAGAGAAAAGTAGGAAGATTCATTCGCGAAAAAGTGCCGCTTGATGGTGCCATGTGTCTTCATACAGGCGCGAGGGTCAATTTTTTTACGGGAGGCGGAGATCAAATTAGCATATAGATCAGTAGCAAGGCCATCTCCTCTGACGCTGAGGGGGCCTGAGCTGGGAGGGAGGTTAGGAGATGAGATGAGGAGAGAGATGAAGTGAGGAATTAGCTCGGAGGCAGGTAGGTTGGTGAGGTAATGAGACAAGAAGGAATAGAAATATTGTGAGGAGAAAGCAAGGACAATGAGATGAAAGGAGGATAAGAAATGAAAATATGGTAAGACTATGGCGGAGGAGAGCCAAACAATGTGGATGGCAGCAAGAAGAGAAGAATGAAGGTGAGGATGAGAGACTAAAAGAAACAAAGCTGAAGTGACGAATAGGCAAGGACGGTGAGATGAGAGGAGAATGGGAAATGTATGTAAGGTGAAACTGTGGTGTAAAAAAAAAAAAAAATTCAGATAAACTAAAATGTTAGACAGAGAGGGAAGGAGTCGAGTATATGGGACGAGAAGAAATATAACTGCGGTGAGGCGAAATAGCACTGCGGTGAGGAGACGGTAAGCATAGGGATACGAGAAGAGAAATGAAAATGAAGAAGAAACGAGATAATATTGGTAAAGAACTTATGATCTGATGGGTAGTGAGAGAGGGAAGTGAGGACATAAAATGAGGAGAATGAGGAATGAGACGAGGGCAAGGCAGAAATGGAGAGATGGAAGGAAAATGGCGAGTAAAAGTTAGGTGAGACTATAAGATATTGGATAGGAGGTGATGAACTGGTTGGTACGGATTAGTGATTAGGAAAAGAGAGGAAGAGGAAGAGAAATAAAATGAGGGGGAGGCAGAGAGAGGGAGGTGAAAGACTGATGTAAAATGAAAGAGATGAAACTAGAAAGACTGATGTAAAATGAAAGAGATGAAACTAGGAGGTAAGAAAGTGACAAATCAGGTCTCTCACAACCATATCAGGTAGAGAAGAACGGCAATGAGGATAGGAAAAGAGGTTATGAGAGCGAAATATGAGATGAATAAATTAGACGGCATAGTGAAGTCACGAGTTAAGGTGGGAAACAACGTGAGCAAGTGGGGAAATCGAGATTAATAAGTGACAAGGTTTGAAAATTAGGCTTAAAGGAAGAACTATCAAGATGAGATGATTAGGAGGCGGTATGAGTGACGAAGAGGCATATGTAGATTGAAACAAGGACAGGAAATGAGAACAGGGTGGTGACTGATACGTAAGGGTAGTGAGGTGAAGTGGGGCTAGGAGATGAGATGGGAATGGCAGATGAAACAAGGCGGGAGATATGTGGAAGGGAAATTAATATCTGAGAGCGACAATAAAGGTGAGGATAAGATATGAAAGGAGAATATTAAAAAAGGGAAAAGGAAAGTGAAGTATGAGAAAATAAAATAAAAAGAATGGTAGAAAGAGGCAAGAGAGACGAGAATATGGGCGGATGATGACAAATGTGAAACGATAAATGATAGTCCACAGGGTTAGGCAAAGAATGCTACAGAACAGACGAGGAAGGGACGAATGAAAATGTAAGCCTATGAAAATGTAAGTTGAGGATAAGAAATAGCAATCAAGGGGAGTATTTTTGCCCGTGAATTAAGTGTATGGGAAGAGAATTATTAGAATAAAGTGAGGAATTTGGCATTGAAGTGGAGCTAAGAACAGAAAAAAAAAGGATTAGAATAAAGTAAGGAATTTGGCACAGAAGTGGAGCTAAGAACCCCCCCCCCAAATAAAATGGAAAAGGAAAAAAAAAATAGGAAGTGAAGAGGGAGGGGAAGGGCGGAGAGATTAGGGGAGCTGAGAACGTAGGACGAAGATATCATAAGATAACAAGAAGGAGAACTCAAAGAGTACAGCACTCGTGACCACCAAAAGGACAAAGGGTCGAATATTTGCCTTGCCCTGTGACCTTAACCTTCGACTAAGTACTCTCAAGATCAAATTACTTCATTCTTCCCTGACCCTTAACCCTTCTTATAAGTTTGGCTTAAATCGGATCATAACAGTTCGAGTTGATTTTGCCCATATACCATTTAGCGTTTGACCTGTCCCTCTGCTCTTGATCTTTGACTAATTGTTTTCAAAATATATTTGTTTAAAATCTGTACTGTAATGTAAAGGATTCCAAAGGTTCAGTCTACACTGCTTACAAACTGTTTAGGTTGACCTTGTTATATGACCCTGACATTTGATCTACGGTTCTAAAAAAAGAAATAGGTTAACTTTTGAATGATCTTCAACTCATCAATCTATTGTAGAATATATATATATATATATATATATATATATATATATATATATATATATATATACTGTATATATATATATATATATGTGTGTGTGTGTGTGTGTGTGTGTGTGTGTGTGTGTTTGTGTGTGTGTGTTTGTGTGTGTGTATGTATGTATATACATTGTGGTAGGTGGGTGCACTCATCATCCACTCACTCGATGTAGTGCTGCTTTGGGTGTCTGCCCTTTCCTCTCTTCCTTCATTCCTTCCTTTTCTGTCTTTCTTTCCTTCGTTCTTTCCTCTTCCTTCTGCCTACGGGTGACTTTACACTCCCTCTTCTGTCTTTCTTTCCTTCATTCTTTCCTCTTCCTTCTGCCTATGGTTAACTCTGCACTCAGTAACAAGCCAAATGGTTTCCTGTTCACCAGGAAACCATTTACTGAGCTGGGTGGTAACTAGACAACCAAATAATGGCGCCTGGTAGTTTAGTGGGTAATTAAGGTGCTCCAGTCGAATTGAGCCTGTGTAGGTTTATATCCAAGGAGTGGTTGGGGTTTATTGCTCATGTAATGGTACTCAGGGATGAGTGAGGCTGGTCACTCTCATCTTAAATGTCAGGACCAACTTGCCTAGCCCGGGCTTCTACGCTCCTCATGGGGCAGCATAGGACTGGATGATGGATGGATGGATGGAAATATACATAACCCCTGGGGGTAGGGGGGTTTTCAAGAATACTCCCCCAGTATCCCTGCTTGTCGTAAAAGGCGACTAAAAGGGTTGGCGGAGGGTTAGTGCCCCTCCCCGGAAAACAACTAACTAAAAAAACAAACAATAAGCCTCGGACAAGGACTGACCAAACGATGACGACTCAGGACCGGACAAAGGACTTGGTAATGGGTACTTGGAATGTAAGAGGAGCGAATGATGAGGTGAGAGAGAGATTGTCCAGGTGCTTGAGGGTGCGAAAGTGGATGTATGTGGAATAACTGAAACAAAATGGAGAGGAGAAAGTGTGAGAGAATGGGAGTATGGATGGGGTATATGTGCAGGAGTAGGTGAGAATGAGAGGGCGAAGGAAGGAGTATGTATAGTTGTGAGTAAAAGATGGAAGAAGAGCATAAGACAGTATGGATCAGTTGGGTCAAGGATTGTGTGGGTAAAGTTGAAAGTTGGAACACAAATGTGGGCGATTGTGTGTGTGTGTATACGCCAACGCAAGATCGTGCTAGAAGAGTGAGAGAAGAGTTCTGGACAAATGTAGAAGTGTGCATGGAAAAGTTTGGAAGGAATGAGAGAGTGTTTTTGATTGGTGATATGAATGGTAAAGTTGGGAATGCGAAGTTGGATGGAATAGTTGGTGAGTGGGGTGTGCCTGCTGAGATAGATGAGAATGGGAGTGCGTTAGTGGACATTTGTGCTGGGAGGGGGTTGGTGGTAGCCAATACCCTCTTCAGGCATAAAATGATCCACAGGTATACATGGCGAGTGATGAGAAGGGTGGGTGGTGAACTGAATGAAAGGAAGGCAATGATTGATTATGTGTGTGTGGATGAAAGGATGCGAAGATGTGTAATGGATACAAGAGTTTATAGAGGTTGGGGGGGTGGACTTTCTGACCACTACTTGGTGGTGGCCAGAATCAAGGTCCAATTAGAATGGAGAAATAGAAGAAGGGAAAGGCGAGAGGAAGGAGTAGTTGCAAGGGGAGTGGAAAGGTTACAAGAGGATGAGAAAAAGGCAGAGTATAAGAGAGAAGTGGAGGAACGATTGGGCAAATATGAATTGGAGCAGACGGGAGACGTGGAAGGTGTGTGTAGCATATTTACAGAAGAAATATGTGCAGCATGTGATGTGGTGTGTGGAAGGAAGAGAAGACGGAGGGGGGGTGCAAGGAACAGCGTGGTGGACTGAAGAGGTGAAACAGGCTGTGGCACAAAAGAAGAAAGCATACAATGAATGGATGAGAAATAGGGGCGTGGAAGAAGTTGAGAGGCGGAAGAGAGAGCTATATGTAGAAAGAAAGAGAGAGGTGAAAAGATTAGTAAGAGAGAGTAAGAAGAGAGTGGATGAGGAATTTGGAAGGAATTTGAGTGTAAAGTGGAGGAACTGTAAGAAAATGTTCTGGAAAGTGGTGAAAAGAGTAAGACAGGGTGGAAGTGAAGTTAGCAGAGGAGTGAAAGATAAAAATGGTACATTACTAGTGGAGAATGGAGAAAAAGTGAGCAGATGGAGAGAACACTTTAAGGAATTGTTGAACGTAGAGGATGGAAGTAATGCGAGTATAAGTGGCTGGGGAATGGCTGGAGAAGGAGGGAGGTGAGAAGACAGGAATAAATCAGTAGGATAGAAGTTGTGGAAGCAATGAAGAAAGTTAAATCTGGGAAAGCCCCAGGAATTGATGGAGTGTGTGGTGAAATGCTGAAGCATGGGGAAGAGATAGTATAGAATGGATGTGGAAGATGTGCAGATTAGCCTGGGAGGAAGGTAGAGTCCAGGAGGATTGGAAGTCAGGTATAATTATTCCCTTGTACAAAGGAAAAGGGAAAAAAGAAGTGTGTGGTAATCATAAGGGCATTTGTCTTCTTAGTATAATAGGAAAAGTGTATGGTAGGATACTTATTGACAGAGTTAGAGAAAAAACAGAGAAATTAGTTGGAGAAGAACAGGGAGGCTTTAGGAAGGGAAGAGGTTGTGTAGATCAGATATTCATTCTTAGATCTTTAGTGGAAAAGTTTCTAGAGAAGGAAAAGAAGTTGTATGCGGCTTTCATGGATTTGGAGAAAGCATATGACAGGGTGGATAGACAAGGATTGTGGAAAGTGTTAAGAATATATGGAGTAGATGGGAAGTTGTTGAATGCTGTGAAGAGTATGTACGATGGTGCGAAGGCTGCAGTGCGTGTGGATGGTGAACTAAGTGAATTTTTCTCTTTGAAAGTTGGGTTGAAACAGGGATGTGTCATGTCTCCATGGTTGTTCAATCTGTACATGGATGGGGTAATAAAAGAGGTACAAGGTAGGGTAGTGGATATTGGAGTGGCCCTGGTGAGAGAGGATAGTGTTTGGAAACTCCCTGTACTGTAGTTTGCAGATGATACTGTGTTGTTGAGTGAAGACGAAGGGGAGCTGCAAGGCTTGGTGGATGAGTTTGGGAGAGTGTGTAAGAAACGGAATCTGAAGGTGAATGTAGGGAAGAGTAAAGTGATGGTCTTTGAGAGAGGTGAAGTCAGTGAATGTACAACGAGGTTGGATGGTGAGGAATTGGAAAATGTGAGTACGTTTAAGTACTTGGGTGGTGTGATGAGTAAGGATGGAGGTTTCGAGGGTGAAGTGCTTGAAAGGGTACATCAGGGAAGAAAGGTTGCTGGTTCTTTGAAAGCAGTGATAAGAAACAGGGAAGTGAGCATGGAAGTGAAAAAGTTACTACATGACAGTATTGTGATACCAACTCTAACGTACGGAAGTGAAGCTTGGACGTTGTTGGAAGGACACAAATCAAGAGTGAGAGCAGTGGAAATGAGTTATTTAAGAGGAGCCTGTGGAGTCACATGGAGAGATAGGCTGACGAATGAGGATATAAAGGAACGTTGTGATGTTGATGTGGTTGTGATAGGGAGCGTTATGAGGAACACACTGAGGTGGTTTGGCCATGTGGAGAGGATGGAGGGTGAAAGACTGACGAAGAGAGTGTATGTGAGTGAGGTGGAGGGGGGAAGAGGGAGGGGGAGGCCGAGGATGAGATGGAGGGATGGGGTGGAGAGGTTTATGAGAGAGGGGGGTGTGAGTTGGGAGCAGGGCAGTGAAATGGCGGGGGACAGGGCGACTTGGAGGCGATTTGTTTGTGGCCACCCCAAACGGGATTGAGGCGTCTGGGAATAGATAGATAGATAGATAGACAAACACACACACACACACACACACACACACACACAGGCAGGCAAAAACATTATCGTTCCGCCTTCTAAAGGCGGGCGATAATTACAACAAAGTAAAAGGAAGTGAGGTAGGAAGAGAAGGAATGACAGTGGAAAGAAATGATGTGAAATGACAGAGAGACTGGGATGAGTAATGATGAGATGAGGAGGAAAAAGAGTACACACGAGTATACAAGGAAGCACAGATAGCAGGAGGCCCGTTGGCCCATGGCCCATGACGAAGTTATCTGTTTGAAAACTGAGAGTTAAAGCTAACCAACGTGTAAGAGAAATGGACAGAAAAGAGGAAAAGAGGATAGGAGGAATATCAGTAGAACCTTTTATGGTGTGATGAGTGAGATAATGAAACAATCTGAGACTATGCTATAAGGAAAGACTGGGAAACATCATTTGAAAAATGCGATAATGCATGAGACTGCGAAATGAACAAATGTGAGAATACAACGAAGCGGTATGAAAATAAAATATGAGCAGTATGAGCATCACACACACACACACACACACACACACACACACACACACACACACACACACACACACACATTTATTTATCTATCTATCCATCTATCTATCTATCTATCTATCTATATAACACAATGAATCAGCTAATTGCAAAAGCTATAAAATTTAATAAACCGTCGTGCTTAGGTTTTATTATAATTTCATTGCGTGAAGAAGGAGTAAACGAGTACATTGTAAAACTTCTCGAAAACATTTATAAAGAGGGACCTGCTATAGTTAAATTACATGAAGACTAGGAAAAAATTAAGGCTGAGAAGGGCCTGCGTCAGGGAGATATAATTTCACCAATATTATTTACAGCATGCCTAGAAAGTATTTTCAGAAAGCTAGATTGGGAGAACAAAGGAGTAATCATAGATGGAGAAAACCTAAACCATTTTAGATTTTCAGATAATATTGTCCTAATCTCATAAACAACAGATATATTGCAAGTAATGTTAAATGATCAAAACAGATAAAGTCTCAAAGTAGGTTTAATGATGAGCCGGAGTAAAACTAAAGTAATGTTTAATCCAAATACTCCAAAGAGCGTCATCAGAATAACTGAAGAAATTCTTGAAGAAGCTGAGGCGTACAATTGCTTGCGGCAAATACTAAAACAAACGAAGGACCATGATGGCAAAATAAAATGACGCATTTGAAATGGGTGGAAAGCTTTCGATAAACAGATACATAATGAAAAGTAGTTTGCCAATATGTATGAAACAAAAAGCTTATAACGAATGTATAACCCCAGGTATGACGTACGGTTGAGATCTGGAAACTGACAAAACCGATCCAAAATCAACTAATCCGTTCTCAAAGAGTAATCGAAAGATCAATGTTGGGAAAAATTTTAAGACAGGAAAAGATAACCTGGGTGAGAGAGCAGACTAAAGTCAAGGACATTACAGAAGTTATAACAGAAATGGAGGTGGGTAGGTCATGCATCAAAAAGAAGGGATAAACGACGAAGCATGAGATTGACTGAATGGATGTGAAGATATTGTAAGCGTGGCAGACAAAGGCCAAACAGGAGGTGGAGAGATGAAGCACAGAAGTTAGCAGGCAAAGCATGACAGAGACTGGCTCAGTCAAGTCAATCGTGGAAAAGACTGGGGGAGGCCTTTTTCAGCAGTGAACTTGAAATGGCTGATCATATATGTATATAGATAGACAGATAGATAGATAGATAGATAGCTAGATGGATCGACAGATAGACAGATAGATAGATAGATAGATATAGATATATATACTGAAAGATAATGTCTAAAAGGTAGTTGGCTTTATAGTTTTATATTCAGGTATAGAGATAATAGATGCTGTCAAAGCGGCAATGACTGGGTATCAGAGTAAAAGAATAAGACAACAAAATGAGTTTTTCATGTCTAATGATAAACTGGAATTACTTTATTAGCATCGCACATAAATACTTTCCATTAGGATCAGGATCAGGAATGAACATAGATAAGAGATATGAACTGGAGGGGTGACGTTAAATAATTTAAACGAGATATGAACTTACCGGGATGGAAACTTATGTGAAAAGAGGTTAGGGAGCCATCGTGAATTCGTAAAATGAACGAGAGGTGAATGTAAGGCAAACATAATAATAGTACCAAGAGTTAGGATAGGAGACACTGTCCCTTAATTCACACAATAGGTTGGCTTCCCAGTATAATTCTCCTCGTTTCCAAGCGATATCACATGGCTTAATATATATATATATATATATATATATATATATATATATATATATATATATATATATATATATATATATATATATATATATATATATATATATATATATATATATATATATATATATATATATATATATATATATATATATATATATATATATATATATATATATATATATATATATATATATATATATATTTCAAACAGGAGGGGTTAAACACGGAGTGCATTAACCATTCAGTGGAGGCGGTGGCTCGATCGGTAGAGAGGTGGCCTGGAGTCCTACCGGACCCAGGTTCAAATCTCCGCTGGGGCAGGGAACAGTTTAAGGATTTGAATTTCATAAAATGCAGACTTTATCGATCTGCCAGATGACCCGCCGACATGTCATAAAAATACCCCCGCAAATACCAGTACACCAGTCCTGAATGAGACAGCCCTAGCATGTATTCAACATGGACGGTGGGTGTTAGCGCCGAAGTGGTGACATGTGGAGGTGTGTGGTATGTAGGAGGACTACTGGGCCTTGGGAGCAGTCTGCGAAGCCTATGCCCAAAGTCGGACACATAAAAAAAAAAAAAAAAAATTGGGCACTTTCTTGAGATAGCCTGCGCAAAATCTTCATTTAACTGAAGACTTTACACCGACTGTGCAGGTTGGATAAGATAAATGAAAATATATGCTAATAGATTACCCAAATATTATGGATAGAGGAAAAGTACAACACCAGAACTTTTTAGGTAGGGCAAGGGACAGGTATTATTAATGAAGAAAAAGTTGAAGACATAAGTGTGTGTGTGTGTGTGTGTGTGTGTGTGTGTGTGTGTGTGTGTGTGTGTGTGTGTGTGTGTCCACGGGAACCACCTTGTCGTGGTGGGGGGCTTGCGTAACCCATAAATCTGGTGGGCCATACCAGTGGGAGAAGATCCCCGCCGGACTCAGCAGGAAGATGGGGTTACTCATGCTGAAGAAGCTATCCCATCCACTCATACGCAGATGACTCAACACTACATAGTTCATTCACACTCAGACACCCATTTACAACTCACTACAGCCATCTCCATAAATCAAGACCTATCCACGATCAGTGAATGGGGACAAAACAACCTTGTCTCTTTTAATGCTAGCAAAACTTAATATATACAGTTTACTAACAGATAGATATTGCCAGATTCGTACATTACCTTCAGTGCTACTAACATTCCCATCTCCAAAATAATTGAAATTCTTGGCGTCTCACTTAACAGTGCCCTCAGCTGGACCTCTCATGTTAGATCACTTGCTAAAACCGCCTCAAAGAAACTTGGATTATTGTACAGAGTCCGTAACTTCTTCGCTGATGAGCAGTTAGCTATAATTTATGAGTCATGTGCGCTCACAGCTTGGATATTGCTCACCCTTGTGGAATGGATGTGGAGAGGTTGCATTAAAACTAGACAAAATTCAGAACAAAGCTGTTAGAATTATTAACAACCCTGTCATAACATATAAACTATCTCCCCTGCAAGTAAGAAGGAATGCTGCCTCCCTTGCATTATTTTACAGATATTTTTTTGGCAAATGCTCAGACGAAGTTGCGTCCATGGTGCCACCTCTCCATGCCTTCCTTCGTGCTACACGGGCATCTGGTAGCGCTCATGACTGGAATGCCAGTCAGCCATATTGCAGAACTTCTGCCTATCAGAATTCTTTCATTCCCCGAACTGCATCTCTCTGGAACTCGCTTCCCCAGAGTTGGTTCCCTCTAAATTTCAACCCACTGCTGTTCAAGTCTAACTGTTTCAGATATTTTATGAATAGAGGACACCAGTAATCTGGTGTATGGATTATTCTTTTTATTTTATTCATTTGTTTTTCCTTCCTCCGTTCTGTTATTAAAAAAAAAAAAAATGAATTGTCAGATTAAGTGTTCCCATGCTCACTGCCTTGAGGATTAACCTTGGATGGTTTAAGGCTACTGGAGTACACCCCGAACGACAAGTCCGTGAATAGAGTCTCACAGAAGGCGGGGCTCGACAGATAGAATTGCCGGCACTCCAGCGATCCTGCTCAGTAGATGGCCGTCGTGAATCATCATGCCACGATCAAAGGTTGAGAAGGGCTAATTCATTAGTGGTAAGGACTGTGCGCCCTCCCCATCACACCAGAACCATTCATTGCACAAGCGCACTGCTATACTCACCTCCCATTTCAACCTTACACACACACACACACACACACACACACACACACACACACACAAAAACTATGGTGATAGGATATGGTGACGGTGACCGGTCATAGACATGGCTGGAAGTCGCCAATTCTAGTCCTGCACCAATCTGCACTGGCCTGGTGGTTGCTGGCAAGATAGCATAGGAGCATGTCATGCCTTTGGCAGCATCCAATGCAACTATGCAGCTGGAAACGAACACCCAACTGCTTACCTCTGACGGGGAAGGGTTTAGAAGAGGTAACCTAAACATTTGCTGCTCTGCACCACCTGGGCAGACAACCATGTCTGTCAAGGCATCCCACAATGCGGTCTCAAAAACAAAAGAATCCCTCTGACTCTTGCTACCTGGAATACACGAACCTTGATAGATACTGACCAAGACACATGATCACACCTGCTATGGTGTTGGTAACGTGAACAAGAATGGTCTTAGGCTACTTTCTTTATGCTCATAGTCTGGTCATCACCAACACCATTTCTTAACTTAAAAATATACACAAGACCACATGGATGTACCAATGATCAAGATACTGGCACCTAGTTAACTGTGTCATTGTAAGGCAGCGAGATCGAAGAGTTCTTATAACCCTAGCTATGAGAGGTGCTGGGTGTTCAGTAGACCACAATCTTATACACAACAAACTGCAATTAATCACTTAATCACTCCTTCACAAATGGGCCGTAGACCATCCTTCCAAGAAACTAAACTGTAGTATTTTAAAGGATGTGGCAACTTGTGACACTTTCCAAAGCACGATTACAGACAAACTTTCTCAGTGCCCCCCCCCCCTTTGATCCACACAACAATGCAATAGTCCTTGACACAGAGTGGTTGACCATTAATACAGTACTTCAAAGCACTGCAGAGGAAGCCCTAGGCTTCTCCACTCACTGCCATAAAGATTGGTTTGATGAAAGTGCTAAGGGCATACATGACCTTGCAATGAAAAACAGAGCACATAACAACTGGTTGGCGCATCTTACCTACTGAACAGAAAATACTAAATTCCAGAATCTCAGAAGTAATACTCAGATAAAACCGAATTACACGGAGAAAAAATGGTGGATTAAGTAAGTAAAAGAGCTGCAAAGACTGGCTGATATTAATGACCAGCATGGGTTCAACAAATTCATAAAAACCACTTATGGGCCAACCAAACACAAAGCAGCCCCTGTTCGATTAACCAAAGGAGAGCTCCTGAAAGACAAGCAAGCAATCCTAGAAGATGGGCGCATCACTTCAACACCTTACTGAATCGAAGAAACTCAGTGGGGCACAATATCCATGATCACATCCCAAATGCTCCTCAGGCACCTGATCTCGATATCCCACCTACACTTGCAGAAACTGTTCAGGATATCTGATCTCTAAAAACAACAAAACCCCTGGCCCTGATGGCATACCATCTGAACTAATAAAAGTGGGCGGCCAGTTACTTCACCAACACCTCCATAATCTCATACAGACTCATTGGAACCGAGAACGAATTACATCTGAACGGCTTACTTCTGATACTGAACCATCTACTAGAAGAAAGAGGGCTCCTCAAAGTGTGACAACAGCAGAGCTGTCTCCCTTCATGTGAATACTAGAAAAGTACAAACAAAAATAATGTTATTCAGACTGACAAAACATCTGACTGCGTCAACATTTTCTGAAACACAATGTGGATTTCGGAAGGAATGAAGTACCTGTGAAATGAACTTTATCGCCCAAGACATACAAAAGAAATGCCATGACCAGAACCGTGACTTATACATTGCATTCATTAATCTTGCAAAAGCATTTGACACTGTCAGTAGAGAACTTTTACAGGATTTTTTTTTTTTTTTTTTTTTCAAAATTTGCAGTTCCAAGCAAATTTCTTACCATCCTGAAGTGCCTGCATGGCAACATGAATGCTCACGTGTCTATAGGTGGGAGCAAATCCGAATCCTTCAACATGGACGTGGGAGTAAAGCAAAGATGTGTCCTAGGCCCAGTCATTTTTAACATCTATCTCACTGCAGCCACCTTTTTAAGTCACCAACAAATGGACCAAGACGACGGAATAAAAATCCTGCTCCGTGTAGACGATAACTTATCTAATCTCAGACGTCTTCAATCAAAAACTGAACTGGCTCATTTCCTAGAGCTACAATACGTTGATGACCGTGCTATCCTTGCACATACCCCAGAAGGCGTACAACAGATTCTCAGCATCGTTTCCATCACATTCCATACAATGAGAGTCCGAATAAATGTCAATAAAATAGAAATAATGTCTCAGAGAAATAACCCAGCAGAGCCTCTCGTATTTCGAACAAATAGCGAAAATATACAGTGGGTGGGTAAATTTACCTACCTTGGACTTGTGCTCACAAATAAACATAACACTGATACAGCAGTCCTTGCATGAATCAACAACATCTCAGCTACTTTTGAGCATCTCAGATCCAGAGTCTTTGAAAACAGCAACTTGACAATCGAGACGAAGGTATCAGTATATAATATGTCTGTGTACTTCTCCATCCTCTTATACATTGCTGAATCCTGGTCAGCTTACGAGCGTCACATCAAATAGTTTGGGTCATTTCACCTCCGATGCTTATAGCCCATCCTAGGACTGACATGGGAGGATAAAGTCCCTCATCAACAAATTTTCCAGTGGGCAAAGTTAACCACCGAACAAACCATGCTTGCTGAAAAAAAAGCTGAAGTGGGTTGAACACGTGTTATGCATACTAGAGCATCGTCTTCCCTGTTGGGTTCTGTATGGCCAACTCCCTGCTGCTCATCGCAACCCAGGTGTACAGACGGAGAGATATAAAGATCACATAAGTACAACCCTAAAGATATGAAACATCATACCCATAGATCTTGAAACCAAGGCCTCAGACAGAAAACAATGGTGAGCCCTCCGCACCAAAGGAATCACTTATTTCAAAGAAGCTCGGAACCTGGCCAGCGAAGGGCGTAGACAACAGAGACACAACCAAAACCGAGTTCTCCTAGCAAACCCGAATTTGACAATGCCGACTGTGTGGCAAATTTTTGCTGATCCAGAATTGTTCTGCAAAGTCACATACGTTGGCACCAGAGACTTAGAAACACGTCATCCCAGTGAGTGTAGTTGCTGTCATCTGTATCACGACAGCTTTAAGTAAATGTTAATGACTTCATTTGTTAATGACTTAATACTATCTGATATGGATTTATTCATACCAAAACATCGAACTCTCCAAAATGGCTTGATAGTAACTGTGCCAGAAAAACGGCCCAAAAGTCATTAGCATATAACTTACTTAAAATAAAAAACCTGAATCACTCTGTCAATTTAAAAGTGCTAGAAACCATGCAAAAGCTGTAATAAATCTCGCTAAATCAAACTTTCTTCAAAATCAAGCATCAAAACTACTAAACAACCCTAATGGCAATAGAATATTCTGGTCAACTCTCAATTCTTTCAGTAATAACTTTAACAAGTCATCATCCATTCTCCCACTGAAATCTTCAGATGGCAACATTGCAAATGATCGGCGTGTTAAAACGAATATCTTTGCCAGTACATTTGCCAGAAATTCTACCGTGAAGGAAGTCAGCCAGAACGTCCCAGGACTAAAGCTTGACTCTCCCGAAACTGTTCCACTTAAAATACAGTCAAGATACGTAAAATCCATCCTAGTCAATTTACCAACCAACAAAGCTCCAGGCCCAGATGGAATTCCTCCAACTGTTTTGAAAAAGTGCTCCCCAGAACTTGCCTCTGTTCTAGTTAAATTATTCAGACTATGCATACGTACTTCTTCATTCCCTAATTCATGAAAAGAAGCCAATATCCATCCAATTCCAAAGAAAGAAAGTTCCTCTGACTCCTCTGATTGCAAACCAATAGCTGTCACATCTCTTGGTAAAGTATTTGAAATTTTAATTAATAAGCACATAGTTCAGTTGTTTCCAACCTGTGAGGCGCGCCCCCCTAGGGGGGAACGAAGGGCTGCCTGGGGGAGCGTGAAGGCTTGATAAAGAGGGTAATTATATTTGAAAACTAGGAATTATGATGGAATTCAGTAATTTCTAGATATGGAGAAAATATTTCAGATGTGAATAAGAAATCTAGTTATCTGAATGTATAAACACTTTCAAAGATTAAGAATCTATGATATTTATTGACAAGCGCCAAATATGATAGTAAAATACAGTATTTGAGGAAGGGGGGCGCAGGGAAAGTGTCATTCAGTTGGGGGGAGGGGCGAGAATTAGAAAAGGTTGGAAACCACTGACATAGTTAAACATATTGAATCCAACAACATAATTAGTGATAGGCAATATGGTTTTCGCCACGAAAGATCCACCATTGACATTCTCAATCTCTTGACTCATACCATCCATCAATCAATCGACCAACATGGAGACACTCATGCAGTAGTCATTGATATCTCTAAAGCTTTCGAAAGAGTGTGGCACCGTTCCCTGCTGTCCAAACTCCCTTGCTATGGCCTAACGTGTTTTGTTCCTCTGCTTTCTTCATATATCAGTGACAGAAAAATAAGAGTAATAATAGATGATGTATATTCCAATTTCCATTCAATTAACGCCAGCGTGCCACAGAAATCAGTTCTGGCGCCAACCCTGTTTCTGGTTCACATTAATGATCTCTTATCTGTCACCCACAGTCCCAGCCATTCATATGTAGATGACTCAACACTACACAGTTCATTCACACTCAATCACCCATTTACAAAGTCTAATATCTCTAACTCTCAACTCAGTACAGCCATCCCCATAAATCAAGAATTATCTACGATCAGTGAATGGGAACGAAACAATCTTGTCTCATTTAATGCTAGTAAAACCAAATAATAATAGGAAAAGTGTATTTTAGGATACTTATTGACAGAGTTAGAGAAAGAACAGAGAAATTAGTTGGAGAAGAACAGGGAGGCTTTAGGAAGGGAAGAGGTTGTGTAGATCAGATATTCATTCTTAGATCTTTAGTGGAAAAGTTTCTAGAGAAGGGAAAGAAGTTGTATGCGGCTTTCATGGATTTGGAGAAAGCATATGACAGGGTGGATAGACAAGGATTGTGGAAAGTGTTAAGAATATATGGAGTAGATGGAAAGTTGTTGAATGCTGTGAAGAGTATGTACGATGGTGCGAAGGCTGCAGTGCGTGTGGATGATGAACTATAGGTGAATTTTTCTCCTTGAAAGTTGGGTTGAAACAGGGATGTGTCATGTCTCCATGGTTGTTCAATCTGTACATGGATGGGGTAATAAAAGAGGTACAAGGTAGAGTAGTGGATGTTGGAGTGGCCCTGGTGTGAGAGGATAGTGTTTGGAAACTCCCTGTGCTGTTGTTTGCAGATGATACTGTGTTGTTGAGTGAAGACGAAGGGGAGCTGCAAGGCTTGGTGGATGAGTTTGGGAGAGTGTGTAAGAAACGGAATCTAAAGGTGAATGTAGGGAAGAGTAAAGTGATGGTCTTTGAGAGAGGTGAAGTCAGTGAATGTACAGCGAGGTTGGATGGTGAGGAATTGGAAAATGTGAGTACGTTTAAGTACTTAGCTAGTGTGATGAGTAAGGATGGAGGTTTGGAGGGTGAAGTGCTTGAAAGGGTACAGCAGGAAAGAAAGGTTGCTGGTTCTTTGAATGCAGTGATAAGAAACAGGGAAGTGAGCATGGAAGTGAAAAAGTTACTACATGACAGTATTGTGATACCAACTCTAACGTATGGAAGTGAAGCTTGGACGTTGTTGGAAGGACACAAGTCAAGAGTGAAAGCAGTGGAAATGAGTTATTTAAGAGGAGCCTGTGGAGTCACATGCAGAGACAGGCTGACGAATGAGGATATAAAGGAGCGTTGTGGTGTTCATGTGGATGTGATAGGAAGCGTTATGAGGAACACACTAAGGTGGTTTGGCCATGTGGAGAGGATGGAGGGTGAAAGACTGACGAAGAGAGTGTATGTGAGTGAGGTGGAGGGAGGAAGAGGGAGGGGGAGGCCGAGGATGAGATGGAGGGATGGGGTGGAGAGGTATATGAGAGAGGGGGGTGTGAGTTGGGAGCAGGGCAGTGAAATGGCGGGGGACAGGGCGACTTGGAGGCGATTTGTTTGTGGCCACCCCAAACGGGATTGAGGCGTCTGGCAATAGATAGACAGATAGAAAACCAAATATATACAATTTACTAATAGACAGGTATTGCCAGATTCGTATATTACCTTCAGTGATACTGATATTCCAATCTCCAAAAGTATTAAAATTCTCGGTGTCTTAATTAACACTGCCCTCAGCTGGACCTCTCATGTTAGATCACTTGCTGAAAACCGCCTCAAAGAAATTTGGATTATTGTACAGAGTGCGTAACTTCTTCACTGACGCGCAGTTAGCTATAAATTATAAGAGTCAGGTATGCTCTCAGCTTAATATTGCTCACCTTTGTGGAATGGATGTGGAGAGGTTGCACTGGAACAACTAGACAAAATCCAGAACAAAGCTGTTGGAATCATTAATAATCCTGCTATTATAAACAAACTAACTCCCCTACAGGTAAGAAGGACTGTTGCCTCCCTTGCATTATTTTACAGATATTTTTATGGTAATTGCTCAGACGAAGTTGCGTCCATTGTGCCATCTCTCCATGCCTTTCCTCGTGCTGCACGGGCATCTGGTAGCGCTCATGACTGGAGTGTCACACAGCCATATTGCAGAACTTCTACCTATCAGAATTCTTTTATTCCCCGAACTGCATCTCTCTGGAACTCGCTTCCCAGAAGTTGTTTCCCCCCAAACTTCAGCCCGCAGCTGTTCATGTCCAACTGTTACAGATATTTTATGAATGGAGGGCCGGTGATCTGGTGTAAGGATTATTTTTTTTATTCATTTGTTTGTCCTTCGTCTGTTCTGTTATTTTAAAAACAATGTGTGTGTGTGTGTGTGTGTGTGTGTGTGTGTGTGTGTGTGTGTGTGTGTGTGTGTGTGTGTGTGTGTGTGTGTGTTTTGAAATATAAGTGTAAACATGGATATACATACAATTTCAAGTGTAAATGAAATATTGTGTGTGTGTGTGTGTGTGTGTGTGTGTGTGTGTGTGTGTGTGTGTGTGTCTACATCTTTTTTTAAATGACAAAATGTATGCACATGTAGGGATAGCACTGTGTCACAAACCACCAGGACAAGGGAGAGGCAATAAAACGACACATAATCCCATCCCTACATATTTTTTCTTTTCATTTTTATGGCATTCTTCTATGTACTACAAGGTTACTTAACAGTTCCTTCAGTATCATGACACTTTTGGGCTGTACTTATCTATATACGGTAATAAAGCGAAGCTGTGTATGTGGGTGGCTGTTTGTAGGTTTGTTCATTTCTTTCATGACAGCGGCTTTGGATAGCGGTGGTAAGCCTAGAGAATATCAGAAAAAAAGAATGGTGATCGCACGTGATGCGAAGGCGTGAAATTGTCGGAAATGACGATGCATGAATATATGTCTCTGCGTTTGTTTGTTTCTTTTAGAAGAATGGTAATAGATACTAACCTAATTCTTTTTGCATTAGTCCAGTATAGGTCCAGAAAGCATCAGAGAAAATGGGGATCGCGCGCGACGAGAATGTCGTGAAATTGTTAGAAACAGCGACAGCAAAAATAAGCCAAAAAAATAAATCTGGGGGACTTTTTGTACAAAATGGGTTATTGTGGGCTCAATAACGTAAGGAAACAAATTATATCTGCAAATATATTGTTATGGAAACGCTATTAGTTAGTCCCGCAAAAATTGCTGGCAAGCACTAGAGTTATTTAATGGTACGCACTTGAATAAAACAAAACAGAGATGGGATTAGGCTACCTGTCGTTTTACTGCTCCGGTTTTTCCCGATGGCTTATACTGATTTATCTCCACATATATCTATAGCTCTACCTATCTATCTATTGCTCTCTGTGTATATCAAACCGTTTATGAATGCTCCAACATGCTTGCATGGGTCGGCCTTGTCACCTAATGGCGGCTGTCCATGCTGCTCTGTCTCTGGAAGCCTTCCTATTTAGTTCATTACCCATGATATCACACTCTATTACCTTGTCTCAGGTCTTTTTCGGTTGCCTCTCGCAGCCCTACTCTCTTCATTCACACTTCTCTCTTCCTGCACCCAACTGTCATCCTCCATCCTCTCCACATGCTCAAACTATCTCAGTCTGCCCCTCCTCATCACAGCATCAATTCACTCGAGTCCCATGTTTCCTCTCAACTCTAACTGTAAACCTAGTCGCCCAAGGCCTCACATTCAACGACACACTACACATCCATCTAATCACTGTCGTTTCTGTATATTTGAACCTACGAATATCCTCTTTCTTTACTGCCGAGATCTCACTAACATACAGAATTAAACTCGTACCACATGGCACATACAATTATATATATATATATATATATATATATATATATATATATATATATAAATGTGTGTGTGTGTGTGTGTGTGTGTATATATACGAGGTGCTACCAAAAAGTTCCCGAAATTTTAAAGCAGGACGGAAACTGCTTGTACGGTGCAAGGCCAATAAGACTACCAGGTCTCTTCATCCAATGGTACAATGCAGACGTGGTGACGTCACGGTGTGGAGGACCATGTGGAGGACTGTCTCCTCCTATTTTTCTCTCCACTCCCCCCACTCACTCCCCAACCTCTGCTTGGGGATGAGTGGGAGGAGCTGCTCTTGTGACAGCTATGGGAGAGGGAGGGAGAGACAGACATACCGTGACTCCAATTTTTTTTTTTTTAATCTGTTCAGTACCGTGTCGGCCCTTATTATTTTGTTCTAGTTATCATCAGATGAATTTACCCAGATTAGACAGAAACTGAGTGAAATGGGTAGTGGAGTTATCTAAAGTATAATGAGAAAGATGTAATGGTGATGAAGAATATAGCTCTTTATAATGCTCTCACCATACTTTCATCTCTCTTAAGCTCCTTGAATAGTCATGTATTCCATGTTTTGATATAATTAATTGGAGCATGAAAGCTGAAGTTAGGGCATATAATTTGCCTGTTAAACAGAGACCTGAGAGAAAGGGGGTAGAAGGAAAAGTGGGGGGATAGTTGCCAAACACTTCCAGGATACTGAACACTCCCAATCAATATAATCCTATTGATGCAAATATCTATCAGAATGCATATCAGGTCGAACAGTAAAGATGATTCCTAAACTTATCATTTAAAAGCTACCTTGACATGGGCGGGAAATAAAACAATTATTATTGTGGAAAAATATAAACATTAGCAACTCACTTGACCAGTTACTCATTTTTAGTAAAATTTTGCTAAATGAATGCATGATTAAGTGATTATTCATTCTTTTTAAATGTTATACTCCACAAATATATGCATGCACAGCGATGCACAATAATGCTATTACAGGACATAAGATGAAACAATTTATCACTGTTTATCACTGTCTGGCAACCTCCTCTCAGGTTTATCCACAACGTGACGACATGCGCGAGCTGGACACAAATTTGCCCTTATATGACAAGACCTGATAGTCTTATTGGCCTTGGTACGGTGTATAGATGCTAGGTGGTAATGCATGCTCCTGTAGTTTGTTAGTGCGTCAAGTGGCGTTGTGTAGGGTGGATGCATTTGCTGCATGTGTGCGTTTTTTTTAACATTGTATTTGGGTAGGTTTGCGAACTTTGTGATTTAAAAAATGGAGAATGTGAAAAAACGATGTGTGGGCATCAAGTTTTGTGTGAAACTCGGGAAGAACGTCAGAAAATGTTAAAACAAGCATTTGGTGACAATAATTTGAGGGTTACACAAACATTATGACCGGTTTAAGCATTTTAAAAACATACGAAAATGAACAGATGACGACGCTATTTTTGCTCGTCCTTCCACCAGTTGAAGTTCCGACAATGTGGCCAGAGTTGAACAAGCACTCTCGACGATCGCAAGAGGACAGTCCATGATGTTTGTGACATTGGAACTTGCCAAAGCATTTTGTCTGGTTACCTTGACATGAGACGAATGGCCGCCAAGTTTGTCCCCAGGCTCCAGACTGATGAAGAAAGCAGGATCGTGTGGAGGTATGCACGGAGCATAAGAAAATGGACAGAAATGATCCTAACCATCACCAAATGCATATTTTAACATTTTATGAGTTTCTGCAGCATTCTTCCCAAGTTTCGCACAAAACTTGATGCACACGCAATAGCTGATTCACATCCTCGATTTTTGAAATCACAAAATTCCTAAACTAACCCAAACACAACGATAAAAAGAGACACACACGCAGTGAGGGCATCCACCCTGCACAACGCCACTTGACACACTGACAAGTGACAGACAAGGGTGTTTGCATTGCCACCTATCATCCACACACCATATGACAAACAGTTTCTGCCCTGCATTCAAATTTCGGGAACTATTGGATGACCCCTCGTGTTTGTGTGTGTGTGAGTATATATATATATATATATATATATATATATATATATATATATATATATATATATATATATACACGAGAGAAGATTCCTGCTGGCGATCTCAGGCATCGCACCTTCCAGAGACGTAGTAAAAATGTGGAAAATGCTCTGAATAACGTACTGAACTAACGAATTCTCGGTCCACCTGAGGCCGTCATTAGGGCTTTAGTTGTCCTATACTGAAAGGATTACTAACAGAAAAAATAAAAATAAGTTTACTATATTTCAATACGGTCCTTATTATTATGTTTGAATAACGTCCTTATTTGCATATTTACTATTAGTCATTATGACAGTAGAGGGCAACTAAAGCACCTTTGATGGCCAAAAAATCGTTAGTTCAATATGGTTTTCAGAGTATTTTCCATCTTTTTACTACGTTATATATCTACAGTGTGAAGATAAGTTGTGTATGTGGGTGTCTGTCTGTGCGTTTGTATATTTCTTTCACGAGAACGGCAATAGATTGCGACCTATTTCTTTTCTGCAGAAGATCGGGGCAAATCAAGGGAGTGTCAGGAAAAAAAAAAAAAATGGCAATAGCACGCGACGCGACGTGCAGGGTATATATGCGGGAGTACGTGAGAATAAGAGGGCAAAGAAGGGTGTATGTACTGTTATGTGCAAGAGACGGAGGGAGAGTATAAGAAAGTATGGATCAGTTGGTTCAAGGATTGTGTGGGTAAGATTGAAAGCTGGAATACAAGTGTGGGCGATTGTGTGTGTACAGTATATGCGCCAATGGAAGACCGTGCAAGTAGATTGAAAGAAGAATTATGGACAAAAGTGGAAGCGGGATGGAAGAGTTTGAGAGGAGTGAGAGTATTTTAGACTGAAGATATGAATGGAAGAGTATGGAATGTGGAGGTGGATGGAGTAGTTGATGAATGCGGTGTGCCTGCAAAAGTGGATGAGAATGGTAGTGCTATAATGGACATTTGTGCGGGGAGGGGGTTGGTGACAGCCAAAACCCTCTATAAGCATGAAATGATCCACAGGTATATGTGGCGAGTGATGAGAAGGGTGATTGGTGAACTGAATGAATGGAAGGCAATGATTAATTATGTGTGTGTGGATGAGAGAAGGTATGTATCTCAGGAAATGAAGAGACAGAAAGGGGATCACGAATCTGAGAGTAAATGAGGATAAAGCAAAAATAAAGATATTTTGTTCTCGTGGCGGTACTGTCAAATCACAGGAGTATGGCTATGTGTGATTTGCCACAAGGGTAGGGGAGGTAACTCCATTCTGTTCTGTATGTGAGATAAGTGGGTGCATGAGAGCTGTAATGGTACTAGAGGCAGGTTGCGAAATAATGCTGGTTTTGTGTGTGTCTTGTGTCAGGGAGAGCATGTAGAGACTCAGGTAAAATAGATTGGTCTTGCTAGTGAGGGTCTTGAGCGTATGGAGGAGTTTTGTTATTTGGTGGACGCGTTATGTGCTGGAGGTGGGACTGGAGGTAGCTCTTTGGCTAGGGAAAGGAGTGATTGAAGGAAGTTCAGGGGATTGTTGCCTCTCCTGACAATGAAAAGGCTCTCCCTCAATGCTAAGGGATCTTTGTATGCGGCATGTGTTAAGAGTGTAATGCTTTATGGTAGTGAGACCTGGGCAGTAAAAGAAGAGGAGTTTCGTTGGTTCAAACGTTCGGAAATGACAGTGATTAGATGGACGTGTAGTGCGTCCTTGAATGCGAGGAGTGGGGACCTAGGATTACAAGTGAAGAGTTGAGAGGAAGGATGGGACTGGAGAGTACTGGTGTTGTGATGAGACGGGGGTTGATTGAAATGGTTTGGGCAGGTTGAAAGGATGGAAGATGACAACTGGATGTGGACAGTAAGTGTGAATATATATATATATATATATATATATATATATATATATATATATATATATATTATTATTCTACGACGACATCTCCCAGATTATGGAAGAAAAGGCCACATATACAATACTCATGGGTGACTTCATTGCAAATGTTGGGAAATAAGAAAATGGAGAAGCATGTACGGGAAAAATTGGAGCGGGAGAAAGGAATGAAAGAGGGGAAATGGTGGTAAATTTTGCTGAAATGTATAACATGAGAATAATGAACACATTCCTTCACAAACGAACACGGAACAAATGGACCTGGAGAAGTCCAAATGGAGAAACAAAGAATGAAATCGACTTCATTATAACAGATAAGAATAACACGATCACAAAATGTGCCACAGTTATCAATAAATACACCAAGCCCTCTTTTTTTCGACCAATCGTTATTCGACAATTCGTTGTTTCGACATTTATAAATCTATACCCTTTTTCGTTGTTCAACGTGGATATCACCGCCATTTCCACAATTCAAACTGCGCACCCTCAGACAGACCGGCTGAGCTGCCTGTCTCCTGGGCTCTGCTCTGCTGATCGGTTGCCTTGTTATCGGTCTGCATTTCTTTTTGGCCTCGTGGAATACTACAGCATCACCTTGGCTCCACCCAAGACCCCTACTATTACACCTGTCCAGCGCAATCATGTGTTAGTGAGTGTTTCGCCATCGCATGGTCGGGTGACGATCAGGTTGCCAGATCTAAACTCGGTCGGCCACATTACCAAACTCTTCAGTTTTCATTACCAAACCTAATTTTTCCTTACCAAATTCTTAAAACCGGCATTTATTCTTCACTAATTATATAATTATAAAAATGAAAATAATCACTCTCCTTTTAATTCGCAGCATGTTGATTCTTTTCGCACTATGTAGGCTAGCGGATTAATTAAAGAGAGCAGACAATCCACCGTCTCCATCCTCTGTATCTTCATACACGTGAAAAACCCGTTTGGTAATGAACCATGCTGATTCATTACCAATCGAATTTTTCTGTACTAAATTGGCCCACAGTTGGTAATGAAAAATACCACATGGCAACTGGTCACGATTGTGCCAATTATTAACGAACGCTCTTAACGCACGGTATTATTTTGGCGCCTTTTTAACGGAATGTACATCTTAGTTTGCAGAAGGCTAGGTAGGCTATAATCATTGGGGGGTCCTGGGGGCGAAGTCCCCCAGTTAGGTTTCAACGCATCCAATTAGGCTTCCACTGCTATTAATGGTTTTAAATTGAATACATTTGAGTTTGGTGTGGTGACGTCATGTCCAGTCGGCGGGATAGGCAATAAACAAGCTATCGAAGGCGTTCAGGTGGATTTCTTTATTATCGCTAAGGTTATTTCCTTTGTTCTCCAATATTTTTTTAAATCGAAAATCACATATCAATCATCTGAGATGTATGTAGTACTATAATGATTTTCCTTGAGAACATAGGTCTATAAGAAAACAGCTCAAATGTCTGTGTCACTTTCGTTCATGTTTACCGGTATTTTTTCCATCTTTTTTTTTTACATTTTTTGAATGACGAAGGTGGTCAGGAACCTAAACCCCAAATTTCTTAACAATCTTAGGTGAAAAATCGGCTCGTTATTCGACCAATTCGTTATTCAACCACTTTTTACGGAACGCATCCCTGTCGAATAGTGTTGAACAGGCAGGAAGTGACCATAGAATGATGGGTTGCACAGCCAGATTCATTTTGAGAAGTGAAAGATAATTAAAAATATAACGATACGCCCAATAAAAGTAAACGAAAACAAAGCAGCCTTTCAGTTGGAAATTACCAACAAATTTCAGGCTAAAAGTAAAGCTGAATGTGACACTGATGAGCTGAATGACAGACTAACAAAAGTGCTTAAAGAATCAGCGGAGGTAGTAGGGACACCTAACACAACCAAAGCCAAGAAGTATTCGGAAAGACACTCGAGCTCATGAAAAAACGAAGGGAAATGAAAATAAAAACAAAGATGAAACGGAACTAGCAGAATTTAATAAGTTTATCAACAAGAGACAAAGAAAAGAAAAAAGAAAGAGAAACATGGATCACATCGAAGAAACCATTAAAAAAGGAGAAAGTCTGAAACAGGTCCGAAGTAAAATGGCACTAGGAAAACAAATTATACCACTGAAAAACAAAAACGCTGAAGTCATTAAATGCAAAGATAAGATGGTGAAAAGAATTGAAGAATTATACAAAGAACTACGTGCATCAAAGACAGTAGTACCAATGGCTAATTTTTCAGCTGACACAAGTGAAATACCTGAGGTATCACCAGACGAAGTAAATATTTTTATATAAAATATGAAAAGAGGGAAGGCTCCGGGGGAAGATGAGATGGTAGCAGATTTACTGCTGGATGCAGGAGCAGAAGTACAAAACAGGCTTGCCCACTTATTTATTCAATATAGTGTATATAATAAAAGAAAATTCCCAAAACATGGTGTAATGCAGAAGTTATTTTACTTTATAAATAAAGACAACTCAAAAGATCTTCGTAACTATCGACCTATTAGCTAACTATCAGTCATTTACAAACTCTTCACTAAAGTCCATACAAAAAAAAAAAAAAAAAAAAAAAAACTGGAAGAAAACCAACCTCGTGAACAGGTAGGATTCCGAAGCGCGTATTCGATTACTGATGATCTACACACAATGAATCAGCTAACTGAGAAAACCACAGAATATATATAATAAACCACTGTGCTTGGGTATTTTCATTACGAAAAAGCTTTTGACTCAGTGGAGCAAATAGCAGTTATAATTAATCGCGAGAACAAAGAGTACATGAGAACTCTGTAATACTGTTCTAAAACATATATAAAGAGGGAACCTATCTATCTATCTATCTATTGCCAGACGCCTCAATCCCGTTTGGGGTGGCCACAAACAAATCGCCTCCAAGTCGCCCTGTCCCCCGCCATTTCACTCCCCTCCTCCCAACTCACACCCCCCTCTCTCATATACTTCTCCACCCCATCTCTCCATCTCATCCTTGGCCTCCCCCTCCCTCTTTCCCCCTCCACCTCACTCACATACACTCTCTTCGTCAGTCTTTCACCCTCCATCCTCTCCACATGGCCAAACCACCTCAGTGTGTTCCTCATAACGCTTCCTATCACATCCACATCAACACCACAACGCTCCTTTATATCCTCATTCGTCAGCCTGTCTCTCCATGTGACTCCACAGGCTCCTCTTAAATAACTCATTTCCACGGCTCTCACTCTTGACTTGTGTCCTTCCAACAACGTCCAAGCTTCACTTCCGTACGTTAGAGTTGGTATCACAATACTGTCATGTAGTAACTTTTTCACTTCCATGCTCACTTCCCTGTTTCTTATCACTGCTTTCAAAGAACCAGCAACCTTTCTTCCCTGCTGTACCCTTTCAAGCACTTCACCCTCCAAACCTCCAGCCTTACTCATCACACTACCCAAGTACTTAAACGTACTCACATTTTCCAATTCCTCACCATCCAATCTCGCTGTACATTCACTGACTTCACCTCTCTCAAAGACCATCACTTTACTCTTCCCTACATTCACCTTTAGATTCCGTTTCTTACACACTCTCTCAAACTCATCCACCAAGCCTTGCAGCTCCCCTTCGTCTTCACTCAACAACACAGTATCATCTGCAAACAACAGTACAGGGAGTTTCCAAACACTATCCTCTCTCACCAGGGCCACTCCAACATCCACTATCCTGCCTTGTACCTCTTTTATTACCGCATCCATGTACAGATTGAACAATCATGGAGACATGACACATCCCTGCTTCAACCCAACTTTCAAAGAGAAAAATTCACTTAGTTCACCATCCACACGCACTGCAGCCTTCGCACCATCGTACATACTCTTCACAGCATTCAACAACTTCCCATCTACTCCATATATTCTTAACACTTTCCACAATCCTAGTCTATCCACCCTGTCATATGCTTTCTCCAAATCCATGAAAGCCGCATACAACTTCTTTCCCTTCTCTAGAAACTTTTCCACTAAAGATCTGAGAATGAATATCTGATCTACACAACCTCTTCCCTTCCTAAAGCCTCCCTGTTCTTCTCCAACTATTTTCTCTGTTCTTTCTCTAACTCTGTCAATAAGTATCCTACCATACACTTTTCCTATTATACTAAGAAGACAAATGCCCCTATGATTACCACACACTTCTTTTTCCCCTTTTCCTTTGTACAAGGGAATAATTATACCTGACTTCCAATCCTCCGGGACTCTACCTGCATCCCAGGCCAGTCTGCACATCTTCCACATCCATTCTACTACTATCTCTCCCCCATGCTTCAGCATTTCACCACACACTCCATCAATTCCTGGGGCTTTCCCCGATTTAACTTTCTTCATTGCTTCCACAACTTCTATCCTAGTGATTTCTTCCTGTCTGCTCACCTCCCTCCTTCTCCCAGCCATTCCCCAGCCACTTATACTCGCATTACTTCCATCCTCCACGTTCAACAATTCCTTAAAGTGTTCTCTCCATCTGCTCACTTTTTCTCCCTTCTCCACTAGTAATCTACCATTTCTATCTTTCACTCCCCTGCTAACTTCACTTCCACCCTGTCTTACTCTTTTCACCTCTTTCCAGAACATTTTCTTACAGTCCCTCCACTTTACACTCAAATTCCTTCCAAATTCCTCATCCACTCTCTTCTTACTCTCTCTTAACCGCTACGGTTAAATTACAGAAAGACTCGGAAAAAATTAAGATTGAGAAGGACATGCTTCAGGGAGATACAATGTCACCAAAATTATTTACAATATACAGCATGCCTAGAAAGCATTTTCAGAATGCTAGACTGGGAAAACAAAGGAGTAAGCACGGATGGAGAAAAGCTAAATCATTTACGATTTGCAGATGACACTGTCCTAATTTCAGAAACAGAGCAGACACTGCAACAAATGTCAATTGATCAAAGCAGTAAAAGGCTCAAAGCAGGGCTAAAGATGAACCGGGGGAAAACTAATGTTTAATCCACATACACTAAAAAGCTTCATCATAATAATCGAAGAAATTCTTGAAGAAGTCGAGGAGTACAGTTACTTTGGGCAAAGACTAAATTTAACGATAGACCAGGATAGCAAAAGAAAACAGCGCATTATGATTGGATGGAAAGCTATCGGTAAACAAAGAGATATTATAAAAAGTAGCTTTCCAATACGTATGAAACGAAAAGTATATAACGAATGTATGATTCCAGCTATGACGTACGGTTGTGAGTCCTGGAAACTGACAACATCGATGAAAAATAAACTAATCCGTTCTCAGAGAGCAATGGAAAGTCCTTGCTGGGAGTATCTTTAAGAGACAGGAAAAGATCAACTTGAGTGAGACAGCAGACTAAAGTCAAAAACATTACAGGAGTTATAAAAGAACAGAAATGGAGGTGGTCAGGCCATATAGCAAGAATTAGGGATACCCGATGGAGAAAGAGGCTCACTGACTGGACACCAAGAGACAGAAAGCGTAGCAGAAAAAGGTCAATCAGGAGGTGGAGAGATGAGACAGAGAAATTTGCAGGGAAAACGTGGCAAAGATTGGTTCAGTCAAGGAATTCGTGGAGAAGGTTGGGGGAGGCCTTTGCTCAGCAGTGGACTTGTAATGGCTGATGATGATGATAATGATGATGATGATGATATACGTGTAAATATGTACAAATTAATAAGAAAACAAGTAAATAAATCTCTCTCTCTCTCTATATATATATATGTCTATCTATATCTGTCTATCTATCTATCTGTCTATATCTATATATACTGTAGATATATCTATCTCTCTCTCTCTATATATATATACTGTACACACACACACACACACACACACACACACACACACACACACACACACACACACACACACACACAGAGCGGTTGTTTATTTGTGGAGAGTTGGATTTTGACAGGAGTGGCGATAATGCAAACACAGGGGCCAACTTTTGACTGGTCCCCTGGCGGCTCTCGGGCAGGCTGGCAAATTAAAAGGATTGGGTGGCTTGTGTGTGTATGGGGGGGGGGTGAGGGGAGGGGGAAGAATGTATGAAAAAGAGGGTAGGGTGAATAAAGAAATTTGAGGGGAGAAGAGGATAAATGGGGAGGGAGGAAGAGGTTATAAAAGGGACGTAGGTGATAAAAAGGAGTAAGAATGGGAGCAGGTTACATTAAGAGAAAAAGAGGCTGTGAAAAGGGAGTGGGCATGTACAAATAAAGGGAGGGGTAAAGAGGAAAAATGAGGTGAAAAGAGGGGAAGAGAGTACAAGTAGCAGGAAACGTAAAAAGGGGGTAGAGGTATAAAAGGGGGAAGAGGTACAAAGAGGGGCTATAATAAGGAGAGAATATTAAATAGTGTGAGGTGGTAGAGGGAACCATAATGTTAAAAGGAAAAAAATGCGGGGGTGGATGGAGGGTGGACCAGAGGTAAAAGGAAAGAGGGGCTGAGGGAAAAAGGAGGTAGTGGAAGTAACGAGAGGGACAGTGGGAAGGGGATGGGATAACTGGGGTAATGAGTAAAATGTGGGGATTATAAAGGAAAGAAGACGTATAAGTAAGGGAGAAAGGAACAGGGAGAGCTGAAGTGAAATGAAAGGTCTTCGGTGATGTAAAGTGAGAGATGTGGATAAATAAAGCGAGAGTGAATATTAGGACAGAGATTGGAGGAGAGGACCGTGGAGTAGGTTAACAAAGGACAACGTTAAGGAGGAAGAGGAAGGAAGAGAAAGCATGAGGAGTGATGGTTGGAGGTATGAAGTGAGGAGAGCTGAAAACTGGGGAGGAGGAAAGAGAGGAGGAGGAGGAGGGAAGTGGAGGGGGTATTACAGGGATATTTGGTGGCAAGGGAGGGAGAGGGGATTGACCGGCATTCCTGACCAAATATATGTATGCATTTTTACACGAGTGCCAAAATATTATGACAACGGCGTACGCGTGTCGTTGAGCGCTGTATATTAACTCGTTGGGCGAATTTCAATTAAATATGTGGCCTATTGAAAAATGAAATAGCTAAATACGACAGGGATGATGTCATTACGGTTGTTTAGTGGCCAATTACAAGCTGAATGTTCTTGTATATTGGTGGTTCTCGTCTTTTATGTTGAAGTTATAATTCCAGAATCTATTATGGCTAAGATTACCGAATGAACATTAGTAGTAAAAACTTTAGTAGTTAAAACAAAAAAAGACTTCTCGGAACCTTCAATGATGAACTAACTCTACCAGAAAGCCTAAATGAGGATTTATCTGAGTAGCATACTTTCTTGTCTATTAACCACCCTGATGTTCTGGGGGTACATTTTCACTTTCCCAGTTTTCATAGACCTTAACTTCACGTAGCCTAATACAGATATCCGTTTTCATTACCGCTCACCCATCCTTATGTACTTCAGTTTTAAACCTTGTGTCACTGCTCTGCTATTTAAATAGTAGGTATTTCACCGCGTATTTGCCATATTATGTAAAGTGGCATATTCTACTAACTCCTACCAAATCTTCAGTGATATCGTTCTCCAGAGAGTTGGGAGTTGAGTATTCCACAGAGTATCTAAATGAAAAGTTCTTGTCCGTCACTCACTATAACTTGGCATTTACAGTCCGTAAGGTAGCTACTAAGTTTCATTCCCTATTAAAAAAAATAAGTAGAATAGAAATGGAACAGCAGGTTGTCTGTAGTCCCCTTTTCTCTCACGATGGATATAGACTCTGGTAACTCTTACCAACTGGAATTATAGTAGCTGTAATAAGAAAAGAGTAAAGATTACGAGGTGTAACTTATCGAAACATAAGAGAATAGACAGAATCAAAAGGAAAGCAGAAAGTTGTAGGGAAATTTTCAATTGTTAGTAAATATTGGATCTATTACAATGACAGACAAGTGATGTGTAGAAGCAAAACAGCATTTCATATGTCGATCTACAAAACATATAGGTACATAGTACATAGCAATCTCGAAAACACACAAGGAATACATGAAAAACAAAAACAAAAAAACTCTCGATGAATAACTTACCGGTATCATTTATCCCAACTCAGGTAACCATGGGTCTCACAGACCCGGCCCGTCTCTTCCGTTTTCTAGTTCAGTAACTTCTAGATGACTGGGATGCCTGTCCTTCTCATTACCTTCCTAAGATTTTGTGCCGCAAAGGGTGGGGGGGGGGTTAGTTCCAAGACTCTGCTCTATTTCACTATAAAAGGGAGGTCGGGTCTGAGAGACCCATGGGTACCTGGGGACGGGGACAGTAGGCTACTTGTTCTCCTCTGTTCCAGTTATGGCAGCCCTGTTCGGTGTTACATCTTTACAGTATCAACACTGGTCATCACAGAAGCTGCTTCAGCATTTCAAGCCTCATTAAGTAATTGTAGTTTTAGTGATAGTCATGCAAAAAAGAATATTTTTTTGTCTAAGTTTTTTATTTAAAAAATGTTAAAAATATATAAAATGAAGAAAATTTAATTCTGCTTGCATATTGTGAAAGAAACATCAAATTACTTATAATATATTCAGGAACTCATTAAGCAAAACACAAGTATTTTTTCTTGAATTCTTTGTTCCCGGGTTTGACAGAGCTGTGGTTAACTTATACAGCGCTCACTGTTCCCTGCCTAGGGCTTTCACCTGCTAAACAACGGATTCTCAAGTCATTTATAACATGTGATGGTAAATTATCTGCTGTGGCTCTATAATCAAAGTGGCTCACTCGGTTGCTCTAAATACCGACTCCAACGAGGTTGAAGTTTTGTATTCATCTATGTTCGTTTGTGTACAAGATAACTCAAAAAGATTTAATCGGATTTCAATGAAATTTGGTGAACAGGTGGGCACTGGGTAAAGGAAGAGTTGATTTGATTATGAAGAACATCTGGATCCAGTTCAAAGGAGTAAATAATAAATTTTATTGGCGATGGTGCGGGCATGCCTTCTTTGAGAATGTTTTACAGGACTGATATTGGATGAATGCTGGTTTCTAAATCATATTTCACATTGGCACTGGTGGATGTATGCTTTCTTTGAATGCCTGTTTCATATCTGACGTTTTTCTTTTCGCATATTATTATATCACACGTCTCCAAAAAGTATTATGTTGAAAGATGTTTCAGTGATTTTTGCTTATTTAGTATATTTTGGATTGTTAATTTCAAATTTAACACTGGTTTTCCTTAATCACATAAGGAAGAATAGTATTTGAGAGTATGCATGAACTGGCATATAGACAATGAAAGATCAAAACTTAAAATATTTATAAAGTTGGAAATATTAAAACAAGGTAAACAAAACGCATATCACTGTAGGCCATTTAATCTGATCAGAGAGGAGACGAGCCTTGAGCGCTTGAAAGCTGGCAGCTGGTGGTTTGTCCAAGTGCATTCATTATTAACGAAGCATTTTAAATTATTATTATTATATGGGTTTCAATAACCATTTGATAATAAGACTGTCCAAATAAAATATTATATATAGTTGTTTGCATATTTTAACTTAAAAACGTTGTCTTACTAAGTATATCAGGTAACCTCGATAAATGTGAAATTTTGAATTCTCGGAACAAATCAAAACACATCCAGGTAAAGATTTACGAGCACTTTGACTTTTTTTTTCCCCCTCAGGTTCAGGCAAGTAAAAGTAAATTATGTCATTATCGTGACAGTTTGTAAAATATAACCTAGTAAAACATCAGAATCCCAATGAAATATAACATATTCCCTGACTTTCGATAAATGATAGGCGAAAGGGGGATAGGGGGGTACGCCGTTCATAGGATGTTCCATTTGACTAGGCAGACGATTATTCAAATTTACTTGAGAATGTTTTGATGGTTTACCAGTTTGTATTATGCCTTATATTTTCACATACCTAAGATTAGTTTTCGAAGATGCAGTGAACAGTCTCCACTCATCAATACTGTAAATGGCACCAAACTTTTCTATTAACCCCTCAATGGTCGTGAATTCAGAAATTTGCCTGCACCTCTAGCTGACCCAGGAACCATTTTTCAGGGGTCTAAAATTGATTTCTTTTCCTCGCGGATGTGAAGAGACTCGTCTGGAACACGTGGCAATGTGTTTTTAGCTTCCTAAAACCATCCTGTGATTCACTATGATTCTTGGAAGGAACGATTTGCAGGCTCCTTGCATTTCGTTCCTTCTTCCTTACATAAATAAAAAAGAAAGAAAGAAAAACAAACTGTCTGGATAGGTAACCCAACGTCGTGTAGCCAATGGGCGATAAACTACAGCTAACCCTGAAACATGTACTGAAGTACACAGAACTACTCTACAGAAATAAAACTCATATAATGCGCCTGAGGACAGTACTGAAGCTAATCACACTGGTACAGTGTTTGTCCGAACATTACTGAGGAAATATGTAAACTTGCACACTTCTGTTTCCTCTTCCAAACCTCTTTTTCCCCTACTCATGTTCATGTCCACTCCTTGTAGAAGGTAAACAAAAGTGCCGGATTCACGTTTAGATCTGCAGTTTAATGAGAGAACCTATGTTACCTTGTGAGACTTAGGCCTCAATTTGATCTGCTTATTTTATTATTATTTTTTTTTTTTTCGTGTCCATGATTTCAAAATCTTATTTTGTGAACAAACTTTATTAAGCTCTGCATTTTTTTAATTCACCGTATGGAATCTGATAAAAAACAGGCATTAAATATTTTTAAAAATTTTGCTGCACACATAATAATAATAATCATCATCATCATCATCATCATCAGCATCATCATCATCATCATCATTATTAATATTATGATGATAATGATGATGATGATGCAACTACTACTACTACTACTACTAGTACTACTACTCACTGTTATTACTATCATTATTGCTACTACTATTATTATTGCTTGCCAGAATATTTCGATTCAGCAATCATGTTGGTTAGTTCCGTATGTTGCTTGCCAGAATCTTTCGATCTGGCAAGCATTCTTCCCCTGGAATACGACATGCAACAATCGATCTTACATATATGTCCCTATTTGTAGGGTGATCTGGAATAATGGGACATAATTTTCCCCAAGAATCTGACCGATCTGAGAACCGAACTTGGGTTTTTCCAGTAGTGAGCTAGGCGTGCTAAGCCATGCACTGCTGGCTACCCATAAAACCTACGTAAGAGGCGTCAAGCAGTATACTTCACTTTCATACAGCTAAGCAGTTGGCTTGGATCGATGAACCATTTAATTTTTCCACGGCCTGTACGGTACGTGTCCGATGCAAAAACTCGACGAACTTGAGAGATTACTGTAAAGTCTGTTTATCCATAGCCAGATGTCTTATTCCCAGAAGAGGCGGTCACAGACAAATTACCTTCAAATCATTGTCCTCCGCCATCAGGCAGACCTTTCCCTAACTCACAACTCTCTCATGCAAATACCTCTCCACCCCGTCCCTCCAACTCCTCCTCGGTGTCTGTCTTCCCTCCCCCCTCCACGTCACTCACATACACTCTCCTAGTCATTCTTTTATTCTCCAGTCTGTCCATAGGTAAATCATACCCACATTAACACTACAATGTTCCTTCACATTTGTTTTCTGTCTGTCTCTCCAAGTATTTTCACATGCTCCTCTCATGTAACTCAGTTCCACCCCTCTCACACTCGATTTCTGTCAAGTTAATTTCGAAGTATACCGTGCAACACATAAGTACGCACAATGCATAACATAACTGATATGTGCAGTTTCTCTTTCTCTAGTCTCCACAATAGCTACATAAAACCACACACTGCTACATACCCAAGTTAGAGCATCCACTGCCAGCACCTTAATTCACTTATACCAGTATTTTGTTTTCGAGATAACACATTTGCTCTGTAAACATTTAGCAACAAATGACCACTCTTCAGACATACAGTAGCATATGAAGCAATGCAATGGGAGGGCCGTCAGGTATACCGTATGTGAATACTGAAAGAGCATCATCACAATCGTTATACCCACAGAAATTATGAACACTGAATTATATTTATAAAATGCAAAGTATAAAGTACATATAAGCGCACACACGCAGCCATTTATACTACGCTAATAATGTTTTATGCTTGAAATATTCCGCCATTATAGACAAAGGAAAGAGCCATTTACATAAACCAGTTGGCATATGGTAAGCCACTCCACGCGATACCAGCCAATCACTCACACGCCGTGCCAAAAAACAAAGGAGCATCACATCCCACTGGCGCCGCACCAAAGCCCAATCAGTTTTTAATAATTTGCCTGACGACCAATTTGTGGATTTGCATTCCTGTTGATCCCTTTATCAGAGGAGGACGGACGCACCACACAGGCACAAGGCCTCCACTCCTCTCCAGGCACATTGTGTACTGTATAGCCCACCACCAGTCTCTGTACCATTGTTCATACCAAGAACTGAACTGAGGACTTGTATTATAACCTGCCTTGGTCGGTGGACTATTGAAAAAAAATAAATAAATAAATAACTGCCTGGCTAAATGATCCTCCTGTGTCTAGCGGCATAAATTCCTCTTTTTCCTGTATCATACTGGAAGCAGTCTTCAGTATTCTACTTGATCATTTCCTCCATTCTTTCCTTACCCTGCTGTTGGTAATGTGAACGATATTAAGTACTTAAGTACCTGTAACTGTAATCTGTCATCTACTTCAGCACTGATCCATTAGGAACGTAGGACCCATGGGTTAGGTTTCTCACTTAAGACATTTGAAGCAGGAGTGACCAGTTACTCGTTCTTGTCGGCATAATGTGAACAAAAACCATCAACCATCTCTCTGGATAAGACCTCCCAGGTCATAGCTGGTTGGAACGCCATAACTCATTAGACTGCCAGGCATCTAACGAGGCTAATGAACCACAGCAGTACACAGCACGAATTCCCATCCTTGCTTTTGCTGCCTGCACCACAAAATTGTTCCACCAAGAATGCACTCAAGTGCTGCAAGAGGAAGTAATTTTATTGCAAACAAGGAGTCTTCAAAGACTGCAATACCCTCGCCCACCAACTGGTCTAATGACTGAATATTCGACTCTCCCTATGACCATCACCAACTAATTACTTTCAAACTCGAATAACTTTTCTTGCCTCATCCTTGGTTTCCATAACTTTGCTTCATATCAGAGTAAAATTGCTTGAGTTTGCCCAGAGGTTTGACCTCTGAAATTTTCCCATGACCTTGACCTTTAACATATTATTTTCGAAACAAAGTTTAGTCTACAACGGAAACAAAAACTTTACGTTGATCCTGACATGCTACATTGACCTCTAATCTGCTATCAATATCAAGGTTGATGATCTTGGGTGATCACCAGTCCATCCGTCAAGTTTTATCCTGATCTGATCAGAACCGTTTTAGTTATATATTTTGTTTACATAGACATATCGATCGAACTCTGACCTAACCTTGTGACTTGGATCCCTGACTGATTATTGTCAAAACTGAGTCACTTCGTTCGTGCATGACCCTTAACGCATCAACCAAATTCGGTTCAAAGCAGATCAAACCTGAGTTGACCTAGTTTTGTGACGTAAACTATCCTATTGTCCCCAAAAGCAATATATTTACTTTTTTGTTAAACTAATTTCGGGTAAAACTGGATGAAATATGTTTGAGTTATTTTATTAACGAAAACACACACGGGCCGAACTTTGCCCTGACCCTGCGTCCTTGGCCCGTAATTGTTCTCAAAGTTAAATCGCCACATCCGTGTCTTACTGTCAACCCTTCCCCTAAGTTTTGTCCAAACTAGATAGGCTAAAGAATGTGGAAGTTGATTTTGCTAGGTCAAATTCTGACCCAGTCCTGCGACACTGATCTTTTTTAAACAATATGTTTACTGAATGACTGGCCCTCAACCCTTCCACAAAGTTTAGTTAAAATCCGATAGAATCTGTTTGGGCTATTTTGTTCACACACACACACACACACACACACACACACACACACACACACACACACACACACACACACACACACACACACACACACACACACACACACGAGCACACCACTCAAAACATAGTACCCGCTCTCACTCCATGAGCGCGATTGTAAACATGCTGTGTGGTGTACTGGAAAAAACTGTCCGCCGCAAATGCCTCCATCTCTCAGAAAAAAAAAATAAAAAGGGAGTCGGCAAAATCGAATGTTTTGCTAAACCGCCAGGTGGCAAAACCATCAGAATAAGAGTAAATACATAGTGATGCTTTTGTTGTGCCTCGAACTTAACGGATGTTGATGATGGCTTTCTTTTGTTTACATTTTTTTTTGGAAGGAACAGTTTTTGCAGGCTCAACTTTAGAATATATCTTTGTCTGCATAAAAAGATTTATCTCCGAATTAGCGCAGTTGTCCGGGTAAGCCATTAGGGTTTTGTTCAGGCAATTTCACTCCTTTTAGGTCCAACCTGCCCAGTGGGCTTCCCAACAATTGCTCTCTCCTGGCTGTGACATGCTGGAGTCTTGCATATGTTCAGTTCATTCAAAGAACTCAGAAAACGAGAGGACTTGCAACTCGTTCTCGAAAATGACAGGGACAAAAAAATATGTATATCAGTTATCCTATGATGTTATCTTTTATTTTTTGGAGGGTGGGGAAGAAACTTTTGCCTAGCAGATGAAAACACAACTGTACATGACAGCTGCATGAGAAGCGTTATCCATGTGCCCATCTACACAACGTATACTTCCTCTGCCATATTTACAGTTCAATACCATCCCACCCCATCCCACACACTCCTGTCCATCCATTCCACCCAAACCTGAAAGACCTGAATCGCCATATCTCTAAATCCATCATACTGAAAAGACTGACTTTGACCTGGAGGCTACTGGAAGACCGTAACTGTTATACAGTAATCCCTCAGTTATCCGGATGATCCATATCTGGCCATGCTCCATATCCGTTCATTGGGCCTTGGCTCTATTATATACCTGTATCCAGATTTAATTGTCCGTAACCAGACATGAAAGTTCCGGCTTCAGTGGCTGGCCGACCTAGAAAGTCAGAATAGTCCATTGGATGGCTCACCAGCCTCCCTGTTCACACGGAGGTAACAGATCATAACCCACAAGCAGAGCTAAAATGGCTATCCAGCTCCCTACCGAATTATCAAAATCCCCCGGATACCCCAATCGCTGGTAACATACCGGCAGTGCGCGAGAAAGACAAAGCGTAACCGACAAGCTGAGCAAGAATGGCTGTACAGATCTCAGTTGTACGGTTGAAATCCCCCAGCCACCCTGGCCAGCCTACACAGTCAAAAAGGTCTGTTGGGTGACTCACCAGCCTCTGCCCATGTGCGGGTAATAGAAATTAACCCACAAGCTGAACGACAATGGCTGTGCAGATCCCTACTGAATGGTTGAAATCCCCCCGGCCACCCACATTAGTCAGAAACTCCCAGCCACGTACAGCCATCCACCCCCCTACCGAATAGTCACAGTCACATCACCGTCCAGATTACTCAGCCACTCCTTATACCCAGGATGTATGGGGACCCAGTGTTTCTGCCACTTTGTGATATTTGTCTGGATGAGTGAAAAAGACCCTTACGCTAGTAGGTCAGTGTGCCGCGTTTTGCTTGCATGCTCATAGCCATGCTTGGGTAAAGTCATGGCAATGCTGTACATTCCTAAGTGCTACTGCATCTCAATTCCCGCCTTTGACTGTCCGCATGTGGATGTGCTTGGCTGAGGTTAAACAATGGCAGCTTCTACTGTTGTGTTTGTGATGCTGCCCTACCTTCTGCAGGCGTTAATTCTCCTCTGTGGTGTTCTCGTGTGTGTGATGACGACCCCAGCTCGACCCGAGAAATGCAAGAGGAGGGTTTTGACTTTGGAGAAGAAGCATGAGATATTGGGCAAGGCTGATGCAGGCCAGCGAACTTCATGCATTCTGTGTGAATTTGACTTGCCCAGCTCAACCTTGTCTGATATCAAGAAATCACGGGACAAGCTGACTCTGGACGGGACTACGACAATACCACTAGGAAAGGTGACCAGAAGGTGATATCCCAGCCCTGCTATGCCATCATCGACCAGTCGACTTTGGTTTGGTTCTGCCAACAACGGGGTGCCAGCATAATTGTACATGGGACCGAACTGAAGGCTGCAGCTGAAAAGTTTACATGCCCGAACAACATGCACAACTTGAAGGCATTTAAGGGTTGGTTCTTCTGGTTCAAACTTTGACATGGACTTACTGGCCGTAAGACACATGGCAAGGCCTTGGATATGACAGTGGAGGATGTTGATCACTTTTGTCAGATTACAGTACTGACGAAACTGGCCTGTTCTTTCACTCCTTGCCAACCAACACCCTGGCAGACGAAGCTGAAAAGACTTTGCCTGGTCGGCAGATGTCCAAACAACGTGCCTTGGTGTTGTGCTGTGCCAGTGCTAACAGGATGCACTGCCTCAGACCCGTTATTGCTGGATGTGCAAAACAGCCACGTTATCTTCGTAGGTTGATGGATAGCCTTCCTGTTGTGTGGTACCATTTTGTGAAGGCCTGGTTTAGTGCAAAGATCTTCTGAGATTGGTTCCACAGGAACTTTGTCAAGGAGGTTATCCATTATCAGACGGAGGAACCTGGTATCCCTTGTAGCCGGGTGAAGGCTCTCCTAATCCTTGGCAATGCCCCTGCACATCCGTTGAAGAAAGGTTTGGTTGCTGATGCCGTATTAGGTGCACGTTTCTGCCACCTAATATGACTGCTCTCATTCAACCAATGGACCAGGGTGTTAGTGTGGCAGCCAACAGACTGTGCCATCGGAGAGAACGAAGAAGGGGTCGACACATGTGGGGAGCAGATCTTGGAGATTCTGTGGCGTTACAACACAAAGTCTGCAGTTTTCAACTGGGACAACACATGGAAGGAAGTGTCCATAAAAACCTTGAAAAGTGGTTGGTCTTGTCACCTTTAGGGATGCGAGGCCGTGCACGACTTTGAAGGGTTTGACGTGGATGATTTCCACCTTTGGCTATTAAATGCAGGCGAGGATCTGGATGTCGACGATGTGAGGGATTGGCTGCATGACGGCGGTGACGATCCAGGTTATCAGACTTTGTCTGAAGAGGAGATCACCGTTGCTGTATTGGGGCCAAAAGAGTAAAGCAATGATGGCTGTGTCAGCCACTAGACCACATGGGATACCTGTACACCTGTTGCAGCCTGGCGAATAACAATGCCTGTCTGCTGTTCACTGGGTGGTAAGTGTACTTTTTAAAAATAATTTTATTGCTTGTACATTGATTTCTTAGTGTTTAGGATTATATTGCTTATTCCAATGTGTGTTTTAATGTCTAAGGAGATCCAAAAGACCAAAGAACACTACTAAACTTAGGATGGATAGTGTGCATATTGGTAGTTATATTGTTTTCTTAGTGCTTAGGATTATGTTGCATATTGCAATGTGTGTTTGTCTAAAAACAGCCGAAAGACCTCAGAACACTGCTAAAATTAGAAGGGGTACTGTATATATTTTCCCCCAGAGCAAGGTATCCTGGGTTAGTGGTATTTGCGCTCCCTTCACTTTTGAAACAGCCGTCCCTGTTGAAGGCAGAAGAAAATACCAGATGGTGTTTATTACTAATTTGAGCGTTTTTTTTTACCCAGAGATTTTGCTCTAGTATCTGATTAATAATTTCTACTATAAATACAGTACATTCTACTGCGTTTAACCTTTATGGACAATTAAATTGTAATTATGTGTATAAATACTTAGGAATTTTTCACTGGATTCAACTGTAAGGAAAGCTGGAG
Organism: Coenobita brevimanus; assembly: GCF_032717465.1. Classification (NCBI taxonomy): domain Eukaryota; kingdom Metazoa; phylum Arthropoda; class Malacostraca; order Decapoda; family Coenobitidae; genus Coenobita; species Coenobita brevimanus. Next base: position 30,251,829 of record NC_136979.1, read on the forward strand.
GAAGATGATGAAGTGTAGGGGGGGCTCCCTACATACAGCTCATCTCAACACAGTGGAGCCAAAGGCATTTCGTCTCATTAACTCTCCTCTTACTGGCTCCCTTCAACCTCTGTCTCATTGCCACACTGTTGCATTTTTATCTCTTTTCTATCGCTACATCAATGGTCACTGCTCCTCTGAAATGTCTGCTTGCATCCCTCCACCTGTACGACGGGCGTGTAGCACCCGTTTAGCAAAAAAACTCTCATCCTTTTTCTGTTCAACTCTCGAATGCAAGAGTTAACCGTTACTCCCAGTTCTTCATTTATGCAACAGGTCAACTCTGGAACTGTCCCCCTCTGTCTGTACATTATTTCCTACTTCCCATGATCTCCAGTCTTTCAAACGCAGTGTGTCCAGGCGTCTCGAAATGAATGGATCTTGAATTTGTCTCTCTTTTGTACTGTTTTTGTTTTTTCTTGGAAGGTACGGTTTGCAGGCTCCTGACCTTTGGTTTCTTCTTCCTTGCATAAAAAAGAAGGTGTTCCACGGCATGGGCAAGGCTTTCCAGTCCTTGGCAACCCATGAGATGGCAAGGGTTCTGGGTCCAGAGTAAGCATAGGCATTACCGATGTTTCATGCCATGACAGGCTGTGATACAATCTTCCGCCTTGCCAGACATGGCTTGGGCAATTTGGAATCATTTTTTCACCTAACCCTGGCCCTGAGTGACCTTTCCACCTTTCCACTGCACCAATTCACATTGGTGGAGATACCATGCAAACCACAGAGAAATTCGTAATCTTGCTCTACAACAGGACCAGCACAGAAATGGATATCGACAAGACACACAGAAACTATTCACGAAGAACATTGAGCGGATTTCCCCAGCAAGAGTAGCACTTGAGCAATATGTGAGATGAGCTGTCTACCAGTTTGGGAATGTGTGAGGTCCTTGCACCAGCACTACATCCACCAACCAACTGTGGCTGGGGGAAGACATTCGATGGCCTATACGAATCCCACTGGACTGCATTTCCTGAAATGTCAAAGGCCTGCCAGGAGCTCACTTCATGCAAATGCCAAAAATGATGCAGCAGGAGGTGCAAGTGTAAGAGGGCAAGAGGTCACGACTACCGTGCAAAGTTGTTTCTGCTTGTCCTGGGGAGTACCCGCAGACCTGGACGTATGCCATAACAATTGTCTATTTTCCATGGAATTGAAATATATGTATTAATTAGCATGACCAGTATCTTTCTACGTGTGACTAACAGCTATGACAAGGATGTTTGCTTGTCTGGATTCCCAAACATTGACTAAAACCTTGAGAGGAAAACTTTTTTGTTCCAGTTGGAGTCCAGTGACGGTCATTTTGGAAAATGGCAGCCACGCCATGGGACTGTAGCACGATGGCCTAGTAGCAAGACCTATTATGAATATATTGGTCTAGATGTGTGCCAAATATGGCAGTTTTATGAAAAAAAAAATGCACAATAGGTTAGTTTACCCATCTCACTAAATCAAACATTCTCGTCCAACATTCTTTGGCTCTGGTGAAAGTTGTGTTCTACTTGGCCATTATTTCTGAGACCAGTGGAGATTCCTGGCCATGCTATCCCATTCGCTCAAGAAACAGGGAAATTTTGTGTAGCCCGACCGTTGTCCTAGCAGCATACAAAGCACCTTTAAATCTCCACAAACCATTCAGATGTGGTCTTTATAATTGATCATATTTTAAACCATCAGTAAATTTTCATAGCCTTCCTTAATATGCTCTGAATGAGCTACAGGAACATGAGCGGATATGTCACCATTGTGCAAAAGAACTGCCTTAAAACTTCCTTTTGAAAAATCAGTGAAGTCTCTACTCATTAACATTGTAAATGACGCTAAACTTAATCCAGCAGGCTCTGTGCAATAAACCAAATCATCTTCTTGTTTATAATATGGGAGAAAATATTTTTTCGGTTCCAGTAGAAGAGTGATGTGCCAGGCACTAAATAATTATTGGATTTTAGTCTGGAACCTAAAATCTTAGCAGACTCCTTAGCAAGGCCGAAGTTTCTCAACAGATCATTAATTCATGCTGAGAAAAAAATTTAAGGTTCCGTGTTATCGCTATCACACTGTAAGTCTACATCGTCACTCTTGCCACTGTTTTCTTGGTCAGAACTAGAATATGTTTTCAGGGTTGTCAAGTGGTACTGGGACCGGTATATCTGGTCTATGAGCAAGAGGTCGTAAGGCATAAGGTTTTGCTAAAAAGAAAAAAAATGTGTTCTCTTCTTAGTGTTGTATTTTTTAACTTTACATGCGCAAAAGTCAGAGTCCTCAGTGTGATTCTTTGGCTTCATCCAGGTCACTGGAACACTCCGCAGACTGCGTGGTATGCTTCTTTGACAAAGTCTGTATTATTTCTCTTTTGTTTCCTTATGACAAATTCATCACAGATCCATCCATCCATCATCCAATCCTATGTCGCCCTATGAGAAGGGTAGGAACCCGGGGCTAGGCAAGTTGGTCCTGACATTTAAGATGACAGTGACCAGCCTCACTCATTCCTGAGTGGCATTATGTGAGCAACAAACCCCAAACATTCCTTGGATATAAACCTGCACCGGCTCAATCTGATTGGAGCGCCTTAATTACCCACTAAACCAGCAGGCGCCATAATTTGGTTATATGGTTACCACCCAGCGTGGTAAATGGTTTCCTGGTGTACAGGAAACCATTAGGCTTGTCACTTGGTGTAGAATCACCCGTAGACAGAAGGAGGAGGAAAGAATGAAGGAAAATAAACAGAAGAGGGAGTATAAAGTCACTTGTAGGCAGAAGGAAGAGGAGAGAGTGAAGGAAATAAAGGCAGAAGGGGAAGGAAGGAAGGAAGGGAGGAAAGGGCGGTCACCTGAGAGCAGCACTACATCGAGTGAGTAGATGGTGAGGGCCCCCACATACCACATAATTATGTGACAAATTTTCCAGACAATTGACACAGCATCGTATAGCTATTGCTGGATGAACTGCAGCTGACGCTGAAACAAAGAATAAGGTACGATGAACTACTCGACAGTATATGACTCGTACAATTCACTTCAGAGGAGTACAATGTACGCCTGAACAATAATGAAGCAAGATGTAAACTGGCATACTTCCTTGTTTCCCCTTCCAAACTTTCTCTCCACTATTGATATTCATGTATACAATTGTTATAAAGTAAATTATACTGTCATATTCACGCTTATATCTGCAGTTTAAAGGAAAAAAAAGGCTATGGTACCTTGTGAGACAGGCATGCATCTGAGCAGTTTAAAATTTCCTGGGTTTTATGATTTCAGAATCTAATTTTGTGAACAAACTCTTCGCGATACTAAAATTTTAGCATATTTTTTACATTCAGTCTATAGATACTGATAAGAAAGAGAAAATAAATCTTGCTTTTTTTTTTCTTTTTTTTCCCGTCGCAGACGGGTAATCATCACGAGTTTCGTAATGATAGATCATGTCTTACAAATTTGCTTGAAATGAAAAAAACTGCCGATAACTGGGCCGCAAAAATACCGTTCGGATGTCATCTATTTAGATTTCCAGACAGCGTTGTGCAAGGTCTCCCTTCTAAGACTATTAGAAACAATAAACGCCCACGGCCTCTGCCATATGTTGTTCATGGATTTGTGACTGGACGACGACTTACAAGAAGCGTGTAGTGCTAAATGGTGCATTATTAGAGTGATTAGAAGTAACTAGCAGAGATCCTTAAGGGTTAGTTCTAAGACCAGTTCTTTCATTGTTTATATCAGTGATCTAGAAAATGGATTCGCTTCAAAAGGTAGCGAAATTTATAGATGACACGAAAGCTGGAGACAGAGTAATTGCGATAGCAGACTGTGAATCGATTCAAAACGACCTTGGTACGTTGACAAATTTAAGGGAAAAATGACATGAAATTTCTGTCTATCTATCTATCTATAGCCCGACGCCCTAATCCCGCAAAGGGTGGCCGCAGGCAAAACGCCTCCAAGTCGCTCTGTCACCCACCATTTGACTACCCTCCCCCCAACTCACCCCCCCCTCCCTCATATACCTCTCAACTCCATCCCTCCACCTCATCCTCGGTCTACCTCTCCCTCTCCCTCCCTCCACCTCACCTACATACACCCTCTTAGTCAGTCTTTCATTCTCCATTCTCTTCACATGTTCAAACCACCTCAGTGCATTTCTCCTGATCTTCTCAACCACATCCTCATCCACCCCACAGCGTTCCTTCACTTCTTCATTCGTCAACCTGTCCCTCCACGTCACTCCACATGCTCCTCTCAAGTAACTCATTTCCACTGCTCTCACTCTTGACTTGTTCCCCTCTTGCAAGGTCCATGAAATTTAAGGTAGATTAATTTGAAGTAATGAAATTCGGCGACAGAGAAATGAAATTTGAATACCCCGTGTACGATACCCCAACTGATGAAAGTAAAAGACGAGAGAGATTTAGGAGTTACTATAAGTATTTCAAAAACTCAAAACATCGTATAGCAGCCAGAAACAAGGCAAACCAAATGCTTGGTTTCATTGCAGGGAACTTTAATTACATGTAATCTCTCAGTTTGATGTATCATTAGTTAGGCCACACTTAGAAAATTGTGTGCAGCTCCGGTCCCCTAACCTTATTAAGAATCATGACAAACATGAGAGAGAGAGAGAGTAAGGCAGAGCCACAAAACTGGTCCATAACGCTACGAGAAGCCACTAAAGAAATTAGGTATGTTTTCTGTTTAATAATATTACGACTTAGATTTCTAAGACACTTATTCAGATTTCTTAACTAATTCAACGATGTGAGATATGATAGCTTGCTCGAAATACAGCATGATACTGTGACTATATATGACAGAATGGAGCTCAAAAGCAATGGATGCAGCACTAAATTAGGGAAATACTGCTTCACCATTCTTGTAGCGAACGATGGAATAAGCTACCTGCAGCAGTAACTAGTACAAAAACTGTGTTAAGAATTCGGCTAAAAAAAATATTTCGGAACGATAATTAATAACCAAGTTAGTGTTGTTTATTTTCCCGGTTGAAGTAAATGATGACGATAGTGTTATATTTTGCTTGATTATGAGAACATTCGGCGATGGTATGTGCTCTTTATTACATAGATATGCAGACTGGAGATGACACAGTGCCTAATTATTCCACTTCTGCCTCTCTTATAAAATCTCCCATGCAGGTTCTTTCTAACATAAGTATTTTCCTACCTTTAACTGCTGCCTTTACCGGATAATGTGATGGGTTGGGGAAATCGTTCTCCTTTTCTTTTCTTTTTTCTTTTTATTTTCGTTAGACTTTAGTAGAATTAGATGATTTTTTCAACAGATAACCTCGTCATGTGTCAATAAACGTCCTCTTATTTGTACTTGCAATGTAGGCTACTATTAAGAGGTAAATGTACACACACACACACACACACACACACACACACACACACACACACACACACACACACACACACACACACACACACACACACAATTTATCTACGGAACCTTTTTAACATAATACTAACACATATTTACGAATATTGGACTGCACTTTCGTGGGCCTAGAAGACCTTCTAAAACCACTCCTAAACTACAAATTTTGTGTTATACTTCAATAACCTCTTCTATCTCATGTACACAGTGTCACTACGAGCATAGGTTTCATGAACATCATATATCAGAATAATACCGTGATATATACAGACGTAATATGGTAAGGAAAAGGTTCAGGTGAGCCTCCTATGATCATAAGCATACGAGTATGACCTATAAAAACTGATCCGCAAATGACAAATCGGTTATTTGTCTCATAAGGCATTGGCATCCGTTAAAGATACCCATTATCCATCTCCAGTATGAATGAAGAAGCCATCGTAGAGTTTCCCAAAATAGTCACTACTAATTAACGTTGAAACAGAACATGGAATCTAATTCTCTAACATAGGTTTCCAAAAGGAGGAGAGGTCAACAAACTCGATGACAGAAAAAAGAAACAATATTACTATGCAGTTTTTCTCACATATTTATAACAAATGACAGTATATACAATTACTACTCTTTGGACAAATTCTACCGAAACACCATGAGATAAAATTTCAATAATATTTCAACATATCTCCCTGATTCATGGTACCTGCCGTTGCTGCAACCACCATTAATATACTGCGCCAGTTTTTTAAGTGCGGCCATGCAGATCTCGACGGATTAACAAACAAAGACAAATGATACACGGCTGCCTAACGATACGAGTCGCAGAATCATTGTAGCTCGAAAAAAATTAATTTCCTCTAACCCACACAAACCAGTAAGTTTTCCTGTATCTGAATAAAAGCGTCTAGCAGTAGTTACGATATAATGGAAAAATTTAACTGTGAGTGTGAGTGGGATATATATATATATATATATATATATATATATATATATATATATATATATATATATATATATATATATATATATTGTGCCCTTACACAAATCCAGGCACATAACACTGACATCCAGTGAAACGATCATTTGTGTAATTTAATTTTTTTGAGGTGCGTCCATGCATTCCTTGACGACTAATTACACAGTTAGGTCGTTAATCTTGTGAGGGGTCAGCTGCAGGCCGGTGTACCGCCCAACACGATTAGTCATACTCGTTTCACCGAGCTGCATTATGTAGTGGGGTTGTGACGGGGAGGTATAAAAAGACAGGCGGGGAGGGATGGAGTGGAAGAGGAAGGTGGGGTAGGGATACTGTGGAGGGATACGAATGTAACTGGGAAAAGGAACTGAGAGGTATGGAACAGATAAGAAGGCTGAGGTACAGGGATAGGGACGTTGAGAAGCAGGGAACTCTTGGGGAGAGATGGAGTGGCATTAAGAGGAATGTGGAGTTGGGATGGGAAGGAGAACGTAGGACATAAATGGAAAGGGTTGTTGAGAGGTATGAGACAGATGAGGAGGTGGAGTGATGAAGCAGGTGGTGTGGGAGGGCGTGGAGGGGTAAAGAACTGACAGGGAGGGAGGGGGTACAGCGATAGGAGGCAGGGGATGGAGGGAGGAAGGGGAGCGACAGAAGGAAGTGGAAGGCTGGAGGATAGAGAAAGAGGTGGGGTGGAGAGGCAGAAGAAAGGTACGGAGGGATGTGTGAAGGAATAGTAGGCAAGGAAGAAGGGATGGAGTAGAAGACTAGCAAAGAAGTGGGAACATTAGGAACGGTACAAAACAAAATGACTGACTGGGTGGTGATTGTGGAGGGAGACCGAATGGAAGGCTCGCTGGTGGATTGAGATGGATAAGTATGAGAGGCAAGAGGGCTAAGGTGGAGAAGGAAAAGGCCGGAAGTGGATGAAACACTATAGTGCCTCTGAGTCAACTGGACGTAAGCCTGAGTGCAGAAAGCCGTCACCTCCAGCATGGCCCTCCCAGAGATCTTTTGATGAGTCTATGATGAAAGAAGTTATTAGAATAAGAAGTATGCGATGAGTATATAAGTGTGTTGTGGTTTGAGTGGTTACATCACAGCTGCCTTGTCTACGAGGATGAGTAATGAGAGGACAGTATGTCAGAGAGTATGACTTGGTGAGGAGGAGTTAAAACAGATCCACAGAGAATGGGAACGATGATATTATTGGGGCGGATACAACTTTGTGTGTGTGTGTGTGTGTGTGTGTGTGTGTGTGTGTGTGTGTGTGTGTGTGTGTGTGTGTGTGTGTGTGTGTGTGTGTGTGTGTGTGTGTGTGTGTGTGTGTGTGTGTGTGTGTGTGTGTGTGTGTGTGTGTGTGTGTGTGTGTGAGAGAGAGAGAGAGAGAGAGAGAGAGAGAGAGAGAGAGAGAGGAAGCGGGGTAAACAACTAGCCTAACGTGTCAAAAACAAGAGCAGTATAATCCTGCCTCTGTCACCCCTCTCCTATTTTGGGTCCATTTCACGCAGCGTTTTTCATTTACAGAAGCAGAGTGAACCTTGCCCTCAGGTAGCATGATGTTAGAGCTCAATCAGTAATTTCGTTTTAGCGACAGACCTTCCAGATGAGGAATGTTTATTTTGATAACTGCATGATTTTGAATGTCAAAACACTAGTGATAATACTCGTGCAGCGCTGCGTTTTGAGTTTAAATAAATACGAGTATGTTAACCTCTTTACTACGAGAATCCTTCCTTAAGTTTAAGAAAATAGCACGGGGTTGGCGAAACTATAAAGAGACAAGATGTCATCCTGTTGAACTGGTTACTGGAAGTTGTTATTAACCCTTTCACAACGAGGGAACTCTTGTTTTGTTGAAAATATGTCTAGCGAAAAAAAAACAAAAAAAAACAGAGCCTTGATACCTTCGAGGTTCAAATATTTTCAGCAGAGAAAACAAAGCACCTAACTATTGGTAACATAGCCTCTTACACTGAAAGACAAGACAACACCGCAAATGTAATCCTGCCAGACAGGTAATAACAGAAACGCTCTTTTGATTCGCCGTTGTGCTGGCCAACTTTGAGCCACAACAACTTCACCATTTAGGTTCTGGTGGGATTAATAACGCCTCTCTCCCGCCGCGATATGTTCATTTCATCAGGGACTTTGGGTCGTATTCTCGTCAGCTTAGCAGGATTTCTTGCACCCCTTCTTTAACCACTTAAATCCGATTATGTATTTTCCAGTTTATTCTTGATGTCTCCCGATGATATTAGCCACCTAAGATACTTTTTTGAAAAGTTAGTCTTCATTAACCCGTTGACGACAAGGGGGCTATTCTTTGCTGAATAAAATCACTTGCAAGGTGAAAGAATTAAAGAAGATAATTATATCATCGGAAGGAAGGGGTTAACGATTGGTTTTGCAAACTACACCCAGCCATTTTCCTACCTGTTGTTCAGACTTTTCTAACTTCGATGTAAACACTTAAATATAATGCGCATGAGAACACCGGTGTGCCGTAAGCAGAGATAAGGGAGTAATGGAGGGATACCTGAAAGTCTCCTATGCTTAGTAAAAGATGACCCTCAGACTTTCTGATGCTGATTTGTTCCATCGTGTAGGTATCAGAAAAACTGAAACAAGAATACTTCGTTTCACAGGGCCATGTTCTGGTCAAGCCGTTTCTCATCATCACCTACATTATGTCTGGCAGTGAGAGACTAATGTCCAGAATGTGAACCAATAAAATGGAGTATTCATCCTCTCAATTTTACCCCGACCTACACGACCAGACTAATTTACATCACATTATGTACGAAAAGAGCGTCTGGGTTTCTTCACACTGAGATTATAATCGGATATATTCTGGCATAAATTATCTGATCCTGTAGGCTGTGCGAAACTTGGAATGCGACCACCCCTCTTTATTACATCACGTTTGGGGCATCCCCTTTCTCAGTGCCAGTGATGAAGCAGGTGGCAGTGAGAAACGATCCGCCTAGAATGTGCCCTAATGAAGCGATGTACTGACTCCAACTTTTACACTGATATAAAAGACCTGACAATTTGCGTTAGAATATGTCCGATTTCGACCTCAGTGTCGAAGGTCATTAGTGTGCAGAAGGGCGTCACAGATTTACTTGTATCCCCCTTATCGACGCAACACAACAGCCAGACGACTAAGCAAGGTGTGGAACGCAATTTTTTAAACTGTTTTCTTTTTTACCACCCGCGCTGCGAAGCGAGAGGAGTGGTAAAGTTTTCAGTTGTGAGGTTGGCTAGCTGGCTTTGTTTGTGAGTGGGTAAACAAGATATCTCATGAACGGCTTCGGCTATCAGCATGAAACTTTCAGGGTATCAAGACATGGCCAAAATCTTGGAGGAGTTCGAAAATAGGCACTCGCGGTCAAGGTCAAGGTCATTAAAATGGCTGTCAAATGTCAAGTAGTTGACCTTCGGTGATTTTAACCTTGACCCCGAGTGTCCATTTTCGAACTCGTCCAAGATTTTGGTCATATCTTGATACCCTGAAAGTTTCATGTTGATAGCTCAAGCCGTTCATGAGATATGTTGTTTAACCACACACAGACAAAACCAGCCAGCCAACCTCACAACTGAAATGAAAACATCACTTCGCTCGCTTACCACCCGTGTTGCGAAGCGAGCGAAGTGGCAGTGTTTTCAGTTGTGAGGCTGGCTGGCTGGCCCTATGTGTGTGTGTGTGTGTGTGTGTGTGTGTGTGTGTGTGTTTTACATCCTGAATCTGCGTCAAATCAGAAACGGAGGTGCAAAATTATGGGCCGAGGAAAAACTTTCCGGCTACGCGGGTAGTGAGATCCTATCGTGAGATAGCCTCTTTTTTTTTCTTATTCTATATATATTTTTTTTTTTATGCTGAACCTGTTTTCCAGGATCAGGCTTGTCAGTACTGATGTCTTAGTCTAAAACATATTTTGGCATAAATGTGTCCCATCATGTAGGTGAGGCATTGAGAAATTGAGAGCCAAGAATACTCCCCAGGGAAACGGGGTATTCCAATTTCAACCAATTAACCTACAGGAAAGTACAAAATTGGATCAAAATATGCGCATCTAGAAAGCACTCAGAGAGCGCATACCTCCTCCTATGCCATTGCCATTAAAAAGAATCCGGATCCGGATAACGGCCAAAATTGTATCAATTCTTCCTTTGTCCATGGCCCACCTTTCCACAAAATTTCATTGAAATTCGTTGAAAACTTTTGGAGATATTGTGCAGGATACGCCGTATCAGGATCAAGATCCGCTCCCAAATTTAAATATTTCTTCCTTGGCCCGTGGTCTACCCTTTAAAATTTTTTTTTTTCAAATTCCGTTCATAACTTTTTATGTGATCCCGGATCCGGATCCGGTTCCGCCCCAAAATTTAATGGACTTTTTTCTTGGTTCATGGCCCACTTTTCCACAAAATTTCATTGAAATCCATTGAGAACTTTTGGAGATATTGTGCGGGATACTCCTGATCCGGATCCGGATCCGCATCAAAATTTAATAATTCTTCTTTGGCCTATGTCCCACAATTCAAAAAAATTTCATCAAAATTCATTCATAACTTTTTGAGTAATCCTGCTAGCAAACAAACAGACAAAAAACCAGACACACAAACCAACCAACGCGGGGTAAATCATAACCCCCTTGACGGAGGTAATTAAAGCCTCAGTGTGGAGAGGGACGTGCTCCGTTTTACCTCAGTTCACTGCCAAAGACGCAAAAATGAAGACAGACGAGTGTGCCTAAGGTCAGGAACACGAGATTTTTAGCCTGTAATGCGAACCTCATTTTCTTGACTGAAGCACTGGCCCCTTTGTTAAGCTGGGACGTAAATCTGCCGGCACTTGATGTCTTTCGTGAAGTTAGAAGGCTGGGAAATGATATGTTGCTGCTTGCTTAGAGGATAGGCGGGGTGGGGTTGGGGGTACTGAATGTGCTCTCTCTCTCTCTCTCTCTCTCTCTCTCTCTCTCTACTAGTTTACTTATAGCTATCTACAGAGTTCTAATATATTCAACCCCTGCAGTTCGCAACAGCATAAGATGGACATATTCCGATCAGCAAAGTCTTTTCCTAGTGATACTGTTAGGAATAATCATCATCTGCTTTAACAGTGCTACACCGTCTTTTTTTTTTTTTTTTTTCTGAAAATAATTATCTCATTCACTTTACTGAAGACGTATTGTAGTGACAGAGTATGGTTAATACTCTCCATATACCCCTTCAATCTGATGAGGTCATTTCTATTCTGGCCACCACCAGACGATACTATTTAGCTCGCCGATGAATCCTTGTCCTGAGAATTTAAAAAAATAAAGTTTTGAAAAGTCATTTATGGACAGTGTGAATCTCTTGATAATTATATTGCACTGTTTTTTGTTGTTGTGAATGGTCTTAGAACACTATTTGACATAATCTTCTGAGCCTAAATGGTATCATACTTACTGGGAGTCTGTGCTGTATTGTGGGTCATAACAAACACATTCGCAATAAACTCATTCCTTTGAGATCCATAACAAACACCGAGTCAGTGGTTTCAGTATGAGATATATGTGTAACTCTTGTGGACATATTCTCGCTCTCATAAGGGAACTGGTAACACCCTTTCCTTAATAATTTATTTTCCACCTTACTCCTTTCATTCTTTCGTTTGTTATATGAATCCGTTTAAAGTCCACAGAGTACATCTCTAACCTAACAAAGGATTATCACTAAGGATGAAGCTCTACAATATCTCCAAAGGCTACTACAAATACGATTTCTGTTGGCAGAGTCTGATAATATGCATTCATAAGGCAGTGTATGAGAGATTTCGACTTTCTTGATCACGAACAGGATAAAATGATGATGCAGTTAGGAAATAAGGGCAGAACGCAGTGTTTTTTATAATCACACCAGCAACATAAAAATCATTATATCGTTGCTTCCCTCACTGCATAAAGATTTTTTTAATGCAAGGAAGAAGGAACCAAAGGCCAGGAACCCTCAGATTGTTCCCTCCAGGAAAAAAAAAAAAAAAAAAAACAGAGAGCCATTTTTAAGAACCGTCCATTTCGAGATGCCCGGACACACTGCGTTTAAAAGAGTGGAGATCATACAGACAGAGGGAGACAGTTCCAGAGTTGACCTGTTGCATATAAGAAAGACTTGGAGTAACGGTTAACTCTTGCATTAGAGAGTTAGACAGAAAAGGGATGAGAGTTTGTTGCTTGACGGATGCTACGCGCCCGCGGTAGTGGTGGAGGGATGTAAGGAGACAGTTCAGAGGAGCAGTGATCATCGAAATAGCAACAGAAAAGAAATAAAGATGTAACAATGCGGCGAAGAGACAGAGACTGAAGGAAGCCAGTAAGACGAGGAGAGTTAATGAGACGAAAAGCCTTTGTCTCCACTTTATTAAAAAAAGCAGTATGTGGGGAGCGTCCCCACACGTGAGAGTTGTACTCAACACAGCGGCGAATAAAGCCGGTGTATAAAGTCAACATCTGCGCTGGGATAAAGAAGGCATGGAGTCCACTTAGTACATCTAATATCTTGGAAGCAGATGTTACAAAAGAGGCAATATTTTCTTTCAAAGATAACTCCTGAGAGAATGAAACCCTAAGTATGTGTAAAGATGACTCAGGATTGAGCTGAATATTGATATTAATACGCAGGCACTCATGCTAATGATTTTGTCGGGTTCACTGATATAAGAACTGAATTTCTGGTGCATTGAACAACAAAATTACTTTTACCCTAACCAGTGATATGAGCCAAGTCAAACATTAGTTGTCCCATTGCCTCATCCCTTGTTTGTTGGAGTAACTGCTGAGTTGGACGCTGCAGGAAGCAAAGGGAAAGGTGTAGAGTTGAGTCATTAGTGTATGAGTATATAGGATTAGATGTACAGATTAGAAAGTCATTGATGAGTATATGGAAGATATGGTGATAGGACAGAACCCTGAGAAACACCACTATTGATAGCTCTAGGAGAAGGACAGCGGCTGACTAAATCAGCAGCTATTGAACGACCAGAAAGGAAGCTAGAGATGAAGGCACAGATAGAAGGATAGAAACCGTACGAGGGCAGTTTGGAATTAAAGATTTATGCCAGACTCGATCGAAATCCTTTGAAATGTCTAGTGCAATGGCAAAGCTTTTGCCAAAGACCCCAAAGGAGGATGACCAGGAGTCAGAAAGGTAGGTTAGAAGATCGCCAGTGGAGCGTCCCTGGCGGAACCCATACTGGCAATCAGAAAGTAGAGTTTGATAGGAAAGATGATTATTTTTTTTTTAACAGACTAGAAAACTTTTGAAACACAGGATGTTAAAGCAATTGGGCGATAGTTACAGGGATAGGAATTGTCACCCTTGTTTGGGGCAGACTGAATGAGAACAAACATCCAGCAAGATGGAAAGGTACAAGTTGACAAAGGCGAAAGTTTACCAAGGCAGGGTGTAAGCACAAAAGCAGAGTTCTTGAGAACAACAGGAGGGGCCCAGTCAAGACCATATGCCTTGTTCGTACTGAGGCCAGTGATGGCAGAAAATACATCAACTGACGAAATTTGAATGTCTGCCATGAGGAAGTCAGAGGGAGGAAGTGATGGGGGAACAACGCCAGAATCATCTAAGGTGGAACTGGAGGAGAAAGTCTAAGCAAAGAGTTCTGCTTTATCAGCAGAAGAAATAGCTACAGAGTGGCAAAGAGGAGGGAAGGATGATGAGGTAAAGTTGTTAGAAAGGTTTTGGGCAAGGTGCCAGGAGCTGGAAGAATTCGAGTTGGAGAGTTCAGAGCATTTATCATGAATGAAACTATTTCTCTCAGAGCAAAGAACCAACTTATCACGATTCCGGGTAGAAACATGAAGAAGAGATAAGATTCAGAGGTTGGCTCCAGTATCTTTTGTAGGCTTTCTCCTTGTTGTGGACAGCATTAGAACAAGCATGCTTAAACCATTTTTTTTTTTAAATTAGTCACAGGATATGAGAAAGGAATGTATGCTTCCATTCCTGAGAAAATAGCCTCCATAATGAAGAAGGCACACACAGATGTCTCCCGGCCGCGGAAACAATAATCATTTCAGGGAAAATCAAAGAAGTACTGTTTGACGGCCTCCAAAGCAGCAGCTCCAAAGTGCCACAACCGACACGTCTTGGGAGGGTCCACAGGCTTTATTGGAGTGATAGGACAGGTTAGGGTGATAAGGTTGTTATCAGAGGAGCCCAGCAAAGAGGAAAGATTAACAGCGAAGCAGAAGGATTAGCTGTAAAGAAGAAGTCAAGTCCGAGTATTTTGGCACTCTCTCCAAAGCGGTCAAGGTTACGGGCAGTGTTACCGGATCTCCATTGCCAAATTATGCTAGACTTCTTGTAAAATTGTGCTGAAACCAGCAAAATTATGCTACGGAGGTGACGAAATTATGTTAGCTTTCAGAGTTAGTTTATTCTCACAGTAAATTATTATACATCCCATAATAAGCATAGATAACAGTTAACACAGATCAACTGCACTGCACAAAAAAAAATAAAGGAATCTCTTTAGAGATAATACTGAATAACATAAAGCTGACATCAGCTGTAAGAAATTAAACATGCCTAAACATTTTTTTGACTAAGATGTGATCGGTATCATAATCCTTCTACTTTCTACATGATGATTTGTAGTAGTAGTTGTTGTTGTTCCCTAGGCAGTCTGGCCGAACAACCCCGAGCCCGTAAGCAAGGCCATGGCCAAGATCGGGTTTTCCCACAGAGCTCACAGTGAGTGTATGTTGTGTTGTTGGAGTAGGTGATT
Organism: Coenobita brevimanus; assembly: GCF_032717465.1. NCBI lineage: Eukaryota > Metazoa > Arthropoda > Malacostraca > Decapoda > Coenobitidae > Coenobita > Coenobita brevimanus. The sequence continues at coordinate 30,267,043 of NC_136979.1, forward strand.
GTGTGCAATACAGTCTTCCATAATGTGCTTAATAGTATGGGGTGCTGTGTTACATCCTGGACAGGCATCTGCGATGGAGTCATCCAGCCTCTTCTGGTAACTAAAGAGGGCTGGACGATGCCCACATCTCAGCCTGGCCAGGTTGATGATTTGTTATGACAATTAGCTACCGGCATTTTAATGAAAAAAAGACTATCACTGCAGTTAGCTACTCTACTACAAGGAATTAAGGCCGTAAAAAATTCTGCTATTAGCTACAAAAAAGTGACTGATTAAGGGGATTAGCCCCAGATCACAGCTAATTTGCAACTCATAAAAAATATATATATTTTTTTTTTACTGAAACTTCTTAAAACTACACATTAATCACAAATGACTATGAAACATGGAATATTAGCTACTGTCACATAAACATGACTGTTTATTTCTACTGGATTTCTATTACTACTTTTACATTCCACTGTTATTTCTCTCAATTTTTTTATTGTACTCTATATTGTATTTATGCCAAATGTACCAAAATTATGCTAAAATTGTGCTAAATTCATGAGAATGCCATTTATTATGCTAGCTTAGGAAATTCCCCTAAGATTATGCTAAAAGCATAAAATTATGCTAGATCAGGTAACACCGGTTATGGGTAGGGTACTGTACAAGTTGATCTAGGTCATTACGGATAGAAAAGATGTAGGTTTGTTCACCAGGTGGATCAGTGAAAGGAGAGGAGAGCTAAAGGTGGTGGTGAACATTTAAATCTCCTAGAATGGAGATTTCAGAGAATGGAGAGATGGATAGAATGTGTTCGATCTTACAAGTAAGACAGTCGAAGAATTTTTCATAGTCATTAGAATTAGGGGATAAGTAAACAGCACAGATATAATTAGCCAGAGAATGACAGGAAAGCCGAAGCCAGCGAGTTGATAATTCAGAAGATTGAAGCTCAGGAACACTAGAGCAACATAATATGTTCTTGCATACATATACATAACAGCCACCTTTGGCTTTGAAATAAGCATAGAGAAAATAGATACAGAGAAGGTTTACTATCAGTCGTGTCAGACAGTTGAGACTCAGGAAGAGAAGGTGATGTTTAGAGGAAAAGTGGCGGTGCTCAACAGAGAGAAAGTTAAACCGCCGCAAATGTTGCAGATTACAAGTTTATGCTTAGAGTGAATGAAAGCCATTCAGAACCTTTTCGTTTGAGCATTGATAACGACAGTCAGTACTAAAATAAAACCAGCGATCTCTGTCTATCTGTCTGTCTGTTTCTCTGTCTGTCTGTCTGTCTGTCTCTCTCTCTCTGTAAACTTGCAGATCATCAAACTGGTGGAGGTCTGTGGCTGGGTGAGTAGGTTGGTGGCCAGATGAGTCGATAGGTGAGATAGGTAAGGTGATGTGGAAGGTGGAATGGAGTGGGTGGGAGGGCAAGGTGAGGTGGACAGGGTGAGTGGAGTGGGTTGGGTGAGTGGATAGGCAAGTTGCGTGGACAAGGTAGGTGGTCAGGTGAGGAGGTACGATAGTGGGATGGGTGGGCAGGGCTGGTTAGGTGGGGGGGATAGGTGGGCAGGGACTAGAGAGGGGTGGGTGGGTGGATAGCGATAAAGTATGACAACGGGTATTAAGTTTATGGGTGAATACGTCTATAGGAGGAATAAGTCCATGTGGGAAAACAGGTTCACGGGGATTATATTCCTTTGTTTTTGGGCCCAGCTACTAACACACATCCAACTGGTAAAAATGGGTTCATGGGTAAAATAGGCCTATGAGAAAAGAAAGGTCCACTTGAGGATTCAATGTTTCCTCATGGGGAGAAAATAGGTCATTGAGTGATAAAACATCCTTGAAAGTAGGTCTAAGGGTGTATCAAGGTCCATGGTAAGTGCGTGGTCAGAAACTGGTTTTGCGTAAAACAGGCCATGGGGGAAACCGGTTCACAATATATCTTCACAAGCAAAGATATTTTCATGGGGTAAAACACATTCAAGACTGAAAATAGATTCATGGCGGAAAACAGATCCAAAAGGGAAACAGGTTCATCATGGAATAGTTATCAGAAAGAGAAAGGGTCCAGGGGAAATTAGGTGGGTGGGGGGTTGACATGTAGTAGATGTAGCTGTAGAGGGGATCATGTGCTAGTCATGCTCAAAATCTCGAACTTTTCAGTATGGCGTCAGAAACTTACAATTGATGGCGGAATTTTTTCCTTTATAATACTGAAAACAAAAAATGCACTGTGATGTTTAAAAGGCTTACTTGACATTTAAATACCTCATTTGAGAGGAGCATACCGAATTTACATACAAAATATAGGCGAAAATGTGTAGAAAGTGAACCTGATGGACAACGATGAAGCTATGGATGGAGTGGGAAAGGATAGTGGGGGATATCAGGAGAGTGGAGAAGGATGGGGAATGATGGTGTGAGAGAGCTGAAAGCAGGTCACCTCTGTGGAGGCTCTTCACAAACTTTTCCATTCCTACTACCATCCTAACCCTAACCATCACTACCACCCTTGCCCGCCTCACCACCGTCCTCCTCTCTCACTCTTTCATCATGTTAATGGTGAGTTTTGTGGTCATTTACATTATTGTGACACCACTGACAGTTTCAGCAACTTCACTGCTGTATGCCATCGACTCCTTCAGTTTCACACACACACACACACACACACACTATATATATATATATATATATATATATATATATATATATATATATATATATATATATATATATATATATATATATATATATATATATATATATATATATATTCAGGGAATATCTGAAACCAGTGATTATATGAAGTCCCAGGAAATTTTTAGCAAATAAATGTAATCACTAACACGGGCAGGAGTTTCTCGTATTCCCAAAAATTAAAAAGAAAAAAATCATGAAATTACTAAGATATCATATTAGGGATTTCATGGAATGATTGTGAGCTCTGATTATTATGGATTAGCTTTGTATAGATAACAAAACAAATAACACGAAACGAGCTTTATTTCTAGTTCCTACTATAAAATACTGAAAAAACCATAAAACCTATCTATCAATTGCCAGACGCCTCAATCCCGTAAGGGGTGGCCACAAACAAATCGCCTACATGTTGTCCTGTCCAACACTTTCACTGCCCTGCTCCCAGCCCACACACCACTCTCTCATATGCCTCTCCACTCCATCCTTCCATCTCATTCTTGATCTCCCACTCCTTCTCCCCTCTCTACCTCACTCACATTCACTCTCCTCGTCAGTCTCTCACTCTCATCCTCTCCACATGGCCAAACCACCTCAGAGTGTGTATCCTAACGCTTCACATCACATCCACATCCACACCATAACACTCCTTCGCGTCCTCATTTGTCAGGCTGTCACTCCATGTGATTCCACATGCTCCTCTCAATTAACTCATTTCCAATGCTCTCACTATTGACTTGTGTTCCTCTAACAAGGTCCAAGCTTGACTTCCGTACGCTAGAGTTGGTATCACAAAAATGCATGCAGTAACTTATTCACTTCCATGCTCACTTCCCTGTTTCTTATCACTGCTTTTGAAGAACCATCAACCTTTCTTTCTTGCTTTAACTTTTCAAGCACCTCACCCTCTAAACTTCCATCCTCACTCATCACACTACCCAAGTACTTAAACGCATTCACATTTTCCACTTCTTCCTCATCCAAACAAACTGTACATTCAGTGACTATTTCTCTCGAAGACCAAAACTTTACTCTTCCCTACATTCACCTTTAAATTCCGTTCCTTACTCACTCTTACAAACTCATTCACCAAGCCTTGTAACTCCCTCCCGTCTTCAGTTAACAACACAGTATCATCTGCAAACAACAGTACAGGGAGTTTCCAAACACTGCCCTCTCTCATTAGGGCCGCTCCAACATCCACTGCCCTACCTTCTATCTCTTTTATAACCCCATACATAAACAGATTGAACAACCATGGAGACATGACATATCCCTGTTTCAATCCAATCTCCAAGTAGAAAAATTCACTCAGTTCATTGTTCACATGCACTGCAACCCTAGTACTCTCATGCATACTCTCCACGGCTTTCAACAACTTCCCATTTACTCCCATATATTCTCAATACTTTCAACAATCATTGTCTATCCACCGTCTTATGCTGTCTCCAAGTCCCTGAAGGCCGCATACAACTTTTTTCACTTCTTTAGAAACTTTTCCACTGGAAACTTAAGAATGAATATCTGATCTACACAACCTCTTCCCTTTCCAAAACCTCTCTCTTCTTCTCCAACTAATTCCTCTGTTATTTCCCTAACTCTGTCATTAAGTATCCTACCATTAACTTTTCCTATTACACAAATAAGACAAATGCCCCTATGATTACCACACACTACTTCCCCCCCCCCTTTTTCCTTTGTACAGGGGAATAATTATACCTGACTTCCAATCCTCCGGGACTTTACCTTCCTCCCTGGCCAATCTGCACATCTTTAGCATCCAGTCTACTACCATCTCTCCCCCATGCTTCGGCATTCATCACACACTACATTAATTCCTGGGTCTTTCCCCATTTTGATTTTCTTAATTGCATCCACAACTTCCATCCCACTGATTTCTTCCTGTCTTCTCACCTCCCTCCTTCTCCCATCCATTCTCCAGCCACTTTTACTCACATTACTTTCATTTTCTATATTCAACAATTCCTTAAAATGTTCTATCCATCTGCCCACTTTTTCTCCTTTCTTCACTAGTAATTTACCATTTATATCTTTCACTCCCTGAGTAACTTCTTTAACACACTGTCTAACTCTCTTTACCTCTTTCTAGAACATTTTCTTACATGAGGCGTCTTGTGGCAGAGTGACGTATGCGCCAAAAATGGCCGATGGTGAGTTATTCCCGCCAGTATGTAGGTGGAGTCTTCTAGATCCTCCCTGTATAAAGCTACATACAAAAAAGACCCTTATGGCTGGCTGGCAGATGGCAAGCATCGGGTGTTTTAGGCCTTGAAAACCCATAGAGGAAGTCTACTCCCACATGGCAGAGGAACGTACGGGCCACGAGCGGCTAGACATTGGGAGGCTTCGTCTCAGTACTAGCCCCCAGCCTCAGCCAGTCCTCCACCAGTGTCCCCCTAAACCTCGCACGTGGTTGATGGGCTGCACTGTCCTCTGCCCATTTTGAGTGCTTTGAGTGCTTTTAATTAAACATTTACAATATAAAAATTAATCAAAAATCAAGAAATTGCATTATTAATATAATTCTTTTACACTTTATTAATCTTTATGTTTATTTTTATTTGGATCATATAATTATAACCCATTTTAATATTGTGTGTATGACCCCCAATGAGAGGGGTGCGTTTGTGTGTTTGGTTTTGGTTTTTGTTTGTTATTTTTTCTAAACAATGGATTCATTAAATTGCATTTTTTAGGAGCATTACATTAATACAAAACATCATTAGTATTATCTTTATTCCTTTTATGTACACATAAATTTAAGCTTTAAATTTAAGCTTTACTCGAAAATAACCCCCTGGTGCATACGTCACTGCCGCTAGACGCCTCACATTCCCTCCACATGACACACAAATGCCTTCTATATTCCTCATCCATTCTCTTCTCACTCTCCCTTACTAATCTTTTCACTTTTCTCTTCCTCTCTACATATAACTCTCTCTTCCATCTCTCAACTTCCTCCGCAACCTTGTTTCTCATCCACTCACAATGATCTTTCTTCTTTTGTAACACAGCCTGTCTCATCTCTTCATTCCACAGTGCTGTTCCTTGCATCCCTTTTTGTCTTCTCTTCACCCTGCACACCACCTCACATGCTGCACAGATTTCTTCTTTGAATATCTTGCACATCATATTTACCCAATTGCTCCTCCACTTTTCGCTTATACTCCGCCTTTTTTCCATGCTCTTGTAAGCTCTCTACTCTCCTATTATGAACTACTTTCTCCTGTCCTTATCTCTTTCTATTCCTCCATTTCATTTGGACCTTGACTTTTACCACCACCAAGTGGTGGTCAGAAAGTCCACTCCTGCAACCTCTGTATGCTCTTGCATCCACTACACACCTCATTCTATCATCCACACACACATAATTCTATCATTGCCTTTCGTTCATGCAGTTCACCACCCACCCTTTTCATCACTCGCCACATAAACCTATGGATCATTTTATGTTTGAAGACGGTATTGGCTATAATCAACCCCCTCCCGGCACAACTGTCCACTAGAGCACTGTCATTCTCATCCCCTTCTGCAGGCACACCCCCACTCACCAACTTCTTCCTCCACCTTTACATTCCTTACTTTTCCATTCATATCTCCAATCAAAAACACTCTCTCATTCATTTCAAACTTTTCCATGAATGCTTCCACATTTATCCAGAACTCTTTCTCTCATTCTGCTTGCAGGATATTGTGCCGGTGCATAAACATACAGAATCGCCCACATTTGTAGTCGAACTTTCATTCATATCCACACAATCCTTGAGCCAACTGATCCATACTCTCTTATAGTCTCCTTCCGTGTCTTGCACACAATACACACTCCTTCTTTTGCCCTCTCTCTCCCACTCCTGCGCATATACCCAGACCATACCTATATTCTCTCACACTCTAACCTTTCTATTTGGTTTCAGTTAATCCATATACATCCACATTTGTACCCTCAAGCACCTGAAGAATCTCTCTTTCACCACATCATTTGCACCCCTTACATTCCACATCGCAATCTGTACCATGTCCTTTGTTCGGTCCTTAGTCGTCAAATGTTGGTCAGTCCTGGTCTCAGGTTTCTTGTTTGTACTACTAGTTAGTTGTTTCCATGGAGGGGCACTAACCCTCCGTCAACCCACTTGTTGTAATGTAGGGAACACGTGTTGGCTGGTTATACGAGTGAGGCTACCAACTGGCACTGTCAATGATATCCTGGTTTCCAGGAAATTATTTGGCTTGCCACTCAGTGTAGAGCTACCCTGTAGACAGAGTATGGCCGCACTAAGTGGATGGATGATGGGCTCCCCCACCTAGCATAAAACCACAGATCATTATTTATAATCATGATTTTTAGAGCATAAATTGAATAACACTGACCAAATTGTATAAAACAACAAATCCTTATAATCTGCACAGATAGTAGATGCTGAGGATGTATGTACAGTTACTGTACTTGTCTGAGCAAGAAAAAATGCTCTGTCACCTGCTACTGCATTTAACTCATGCTCTGAAACATTTACTTCTGTTTTTACACTACCTGGAGACAAAATTACATTGTGGAAAACCTGCACAACACAATTAGACTCTGATATACCAACGGTTGTGAAAGATACTTCACTGTCGAAACTGATGATACCCAAAGACTTTTGATGCTGAGGACACACATCAAAATCGTTAGGAGATCTTTTTTTTCTTTCAGAAGACACGACTTCACCCCTTTCCTGTATGTGTAATTTACTTGATCAGACTGAGTAATAACACCCAGAATATTCCTGGGATCCACCCTTCCTCTGTCAACACTGAGTACTATAATTGATACAGTGTCACCCTCCTTTGCACTCTCTACCTTTATTCTGTGGCGCCTGATCATCCTATCAGACTGGTTACACCGAGCAGAGTAAGCCTCATTCCTTTCCCATTTAATGTTATTTATATTGTCATCTGCTGAGATGAGGTTGTTGAGATAGCCTGTTAGGGTGATGTTGTTGATGTCATCTGCTTATGTGGTGTTCTTAATCCGCTGCGTCCCATTGACGTACATATGTGCCTGAACGTTTTGTCACTGTGACTCCCGTTGACGTTTATAAACGTGCTGTAATTGCATGGTCCATCATTTGCACCTTTTTCAAATTTCACACGTGAATTTTGGTACGTATATGTGGGACACCTTCCTGTACCCGAGGCCAGGCAGGGACAATGCCTTACCCCACATGGCCTCCCCCCACCCCACACAGCATTGTCTTGGCAACTCACCTGTTACCAGTGACCTGGCCAGTAAAGACATGTTGCACCACGGTACAAAATTCAAGGCGAGAGTGATTCCCCAATATAGGACAATATGGAGGACAAAGTTTACATGGCGTTAGAGGAAGAAACGATCATAAGTGATGAGCAGGTAACGATGAAAAAAAAGCTGTGATACACTGATGTGTTTGGTGAGTGAAACAATGCTTATATCGCCTATATTACTGTGTGAAAACCAATATACTCTTGTACTACATATAAATTTGTACCAAATAAATATCTACCTATTATTAGTGGTTTGGAATAGTTACCCCTCCCATAGAAAACGTCTTCTCTGAAGCCGGGCTCAATAGAACACAGTACAGTAGGTACCCACAGTACGCGAGTATATGGGCGACAGAGGAAGTCGCTTACTAGGAATTTGCATACTCTGAATACATAAACTTATGGGAAAAATTACATATATTGTCCTGTACAGGGAAACTATCAAAGACATATTACCTAAGATAAAGTAAACCAACAAGATTATGGCTTTACTAAATCAACAAGGATATAGTTTAATTAAACCAATAAGAGTATGGCTGCCCACCTTAACCCAAGAGGACAAGAGGCTTCATGGACGTATGAAGGGGATCCGAGGCAAGGTGAGGCACCTAGCATAGGTTTCGGGAGAATTCACTGTCAAGTCAATTCGCCATCACAACAATAAAAAGACAATTTGCTGTCATTAATGAAGACAGCTATGGGTGACACTAGAAGATGTATTCAAAGGCGACTACAGCGAGGAAGAAACAAGTTAATATTGTCTGATGGTGAATTGACGATGAATTTTCTCGGAAACCAAGCATGCACCTGCACCACCCGCCACACCACCTGACACATCACTCTTGTCACCAGCACTTTCGACACTTTCACTAGCTAATGCACTCACTTCATTTATAAACCCTTCAAAGTGAAGTCATCACTTCCTCCACTCGCAACTAACAGTGTTCGATGTTCTTGAATTCTTCCTTGAATTTATCTAGGGCACACAGTACCCAACTGAGCTCGATCATCCACAAGTCTCCACTCTCCATCACTGATGGTCGGCACTTCTTGGGGTGGCAATGTGGCGTGCTCAGGGTGAACATCGGATCTGGGCCGCTTTTTGCTGCTGTCTCGCTTACAACGGGTTCAGTTCGTGTACTGTTAAAGAATACACTAAAATTCAGGAAAAAATAGGTCCTCCCATACAATGAGAATCGCATACTCTGAACTTGTATACTGTGGGTACCTACTGTACCAGGTGGGGGTAGGGTCACCTGTATGAGGTATTTCTAAGCTCAGGAGAGCAATTTCTTTCTGAATTTTCAATGTTTCTCATAAAAAGCAGTGGTTTTAGCCAAAAAAAAAATTTCTAAAACTCTGCCAGGATTGGGGGAGGTCACTGGTGAAAAATTTGCCAGGACACGGCGGATTAAGGTCATTTACTGAGGTGGGGTGTTGGTGATGTCATCTGATGGGGGGGAGGTTGTTGAGGTCATTTACTGAGGAGTGGCAGTTGGGATATTCTGCTAAGAGAGGGGTGGTTGTTTATTTCATCTGCTGAGATGAGGTTGCAGAGGTCATCTGCTGAGGTGGGATTACTTAGAACATCTATTGACGTGAGGTTATTCAAGTCATCTGCTGAAATGGAGATGTTTAGCTCATCTGCTGAAATGAGGATATTGAGGTCAGCTACTAATACTGGGTTAACAAGCCTGAAAATTGTTCTTTCCAAGAAAAAACAAAAACAAGATGACAGATAGTCAAATTCAAGATCTGTTCATTTCGAGATGCCACGACATGCTGCTTTTCAAAGAGTGGACATCATTGGCAGGAAGAAATACAGACAGAGGGAGACAGTTCCAGAGTTGACCAGATGCACACATGAAGGACTGGGAGTAAAGGTTATTTCTGCTTTAGAGAGCTGGACAGAAAAGGGATGAGAGTTTGTTGCTAGACGGGTGCTATGCACCTGCCATAGTGGTGGAGGGATGCAAGTAGACATTTCAGGTGAGCAATGACCATTGAAGTATTGGCAGAAAAGAGATGAAGAGTGCAGTGAGAAAACTGAGGTTGATGGGAGCCTGTAACAGGAGGAGAGTTAACTGGACGAAAAGCCTTTGATTCCAATTTGATGAGAAAAGCTGTATGGTAGAAGCCTCCCCACACATGAGAGTTGTATTCTACATTGGAGAGAATGAAACCCTTGTAAAAAGTCAACAACTGTGCAGGGGTAAAGAAGGCATGGCGTCTGCTTAGCACACCTAATCTCTTGGAAGTAGATTTCACAAGAGAGGTCATATATTCAATTAAAGATAAATCCCGAGAGAATGAAACCCCTAGTTTGTGTAAAGATGACACAGGATTTAACTGGATATTGTTACAAATTAGAAGGTACTCCTGTGTAAGATTCAGTCTTGTTGATGGATGTTACAACTGAGTTTTTGAAGTTTTAAAAACAACAAGATTATTGTTATCCCAATCAGAGTTATGAAACAAGTCATACATTAGGTGTGCCATAGCCTCATCCCTTGTTTGTTGAAGTAACTGCTGAGATGACACTGTGGGAAGCGAATGAAAAAGTGGAAGGTGGAGTCATCAGCGTAGGGTGGTTAGGGTATTATGTACAACTTAGGTCATTGACGAATAAAAGGAAGAGAGTTGGCGATAGGACAGAACCCTGAGGAACACCACTACTTATACCTCTAGGAGAAGCCCAGTGGCTGTCTACAACAGCAGCTATAGAACGACCGGAAACGAAGCTAAGGCAAAGATGGTAGGATAGAAACCAAAAGAGGGCAGTTTGAAAATCAAAGATTTATGTCAGACTCAATCGAAAGCCTTTGAGATGTTAAGTGCAATGGCAAAGCTATCGCCAAAGTCCCCAAAGGAGGATGACCAGGAGTCTGAAAGGTAGGTGAGAGTGTCAATGGACATTGCCGAGGGGTTTGATTAGACAGAGTAGGTTATCTGGTTGTATCGTTGATGGGAGTGGCACCAGGAGAGAAAGTAAAGGTGAGGCGTTGTAGGATATGTCAGTGTAGGCCTTCCCCATTACGTTATCCTCTTCGTATTTTAAGTGGGGTGAAGAAAGAGGCAGATTTGGGTCGATGGAGTTTATTGTTTGAAAAGCTTGGCGTGACCCGTGTTTGGTTAGTAGCAGTTTGTGCTAGCTTCGGTCCTCCTACTTTACTCTCACTCTCCTACTCCCTATTGTCCTCTGGGAATCTCTCTCCTTGTCTCTTGGCCATCTCTGGTTCTCTAACCTGCTCTCCCTGGTTCTCTCTGGTGCTCCATCCTTCCTACATGTGATATTGGACTTATATCCCCGCTCTAGCTTCTGGCTAAAGTGTATGTGTGTGTGTGTGTGTGTGTGTGTGTGTGTGTGTGTGTGTGTGTGTGTGTGTGTGTGTGTGTGTGTGTGTGTGTGTGTGTGTGTGTGTGATGTTCCCGGCACATGATCAGAAGTGTTTGGCATTCTTGATTAGACTAGGCTTAGGGGATGTGTAATTGTCTCTTCCTGGAGAACTTCGGACATAACTACCTGTTTTACACATTGTTACCTATAGATATAGAGTTACATACCGTAGTAATATATAGTATTGTCATAACATATTATACCTACAAGAAAATTGCCAGTGAAGCGTTCCTGGCGGAACCCATACTGACAGTCAGAAAGTAGATTGTGATAGGAAAGATGCTTTTTTTTTTTTTTTTAACAGACTCAAAAACTTTTGAAACACAGGATGTTAAAGCAATTGGGTGATAGTTACAAGGATGGGAATGGTCATCCCTCTTTGGGACAGGCTGTATGATAGTAAACATCCGGTAAGTAGGAAATATGCAAGTTAACAAAGGAGAAAGAGTTTACCAAGGCAGAGTGTAAGTACAGAAGCAGAGTTCTTGAGGACAATAGGAGGGGCCCAATCAGGTCCATATGCCATATTAGTATTGAGCCCAATGATGGCAGAAATACATCAGTGGAAGAAATTTTAATATCAGACATGAGGAAGTCTGAGGAGGGAAGTGATGGAGAAACAGCACCGGAACCATCTAAGGTGGAATTGGAGGGGAAAGTCTGAGCAAAGGGTTCTGCTTTATCAGTAGAAGAAATAGCTACAGAGCCATCAGAGTGGGAAAGAAGAGGGAAGGATGATGAGGTAAAGTTGTTAGAAAAGTTTTCAGCAAGGCGCCAGAAGAAACGGGAGGATTTAATTTGGAGAATTCAGAGCATTTAGTACGAATGAAATCATTTTTAGCAGAGCGAAGAACAACTTTGCACGATTCTGAGCAGAAACATAGGAGATGAGGTTCAGGAGTGGGTTGGCTGTGGTACCTTTTGTAGGCCTATTCCTTGATGTGGGCAGCATAAGAAGAAGCGTAATTAAACCAAAGTTTTCTTCACATTAGTCAAAGGGTAAGAGAGGGGAATGTATAATGCGCAAGAGAATTACCTCCGTAATGTGCAAGGCACACGCAGATGGCTCTCGGCCATGGAAGCAATAACAATTCCAGGAAAAATAAAGACGTACTGCCTGAGGGCCTCCCAATCAGCACCTCCAAAGTGCCACTGTTGACGCTTCTTGGGAAGGTCCAGAGGACTTGCTGGAGTGATAGGACAGGTTAAAATGATAAGGTTGTGATCGAAGGAGGCCAACAGAGAGGAAAGATTAACAGCTGAGCAGAAGGATTGGTTGTAAGGAAGAAGTCAAGTACGAGTATGTTGGAACCCGTATCACGGACATGGCTAGGGTACTGTACAAGCTGTGGTAGGTCACTGAGGATAGGAAAGATGTAGGCTTTTTCACCAGGTGGATCAGTAAATGGAGAGGAGAGCCAAAGATAGTGGCGAACACTGAAATCTCCTAGAATGGAGATTTCAGAGAAAGGAGAAATGGATGGGATGTTTTCCACCTTAGAAGTAAGACAGTCGAAGAATTTTTCGTATTCAATAGAATTAGAGGATAAGTAAAGAGCACATATATATTTAGTCTGAGAATGACAGGAAAGCCGAAGCCAGAGGGTCGAGAATTCAGAAGATTCAAGGTCGTGAACATGACAGCAAGATCTGTCATGTACATATACGCAACAGCCACCTTTGGCTTTGAAATGAGTATAGAGAAAGTAGAAGGATACAGAGAAGGGATTGCAATCAGTTGCCTCAGACGGATGAGTCTCAATTAGGAAGAGATGGTAGGGTTTAGCAGAGGAGAGGTGGTTCTCAACAGAGAGAGGTTAGAGGAAAGGCAGCGAATGTTGCAGAAATGAAGAAGTTCCAGGCATCTTGCTGGGTCGTCACCAGATGGGTGGATAGTGGGAGCTCCTTGGGACTGCAAGGCTCTGTTTGTTGATGCCTTCTTTTAATGTTTTCGTAAAATTTTGAATAGGAAGTGATATGAGATTATTGAGGTCACCTGCTGAGGGTTGGGATGCTCAGGTAATCTGCTGATTTGAGGGTACTGAGATAATTTGTTAAGGGGAGTTGTTTAAGCCATCTGCTGAGGTAAGGTTAATGAGGTCATCTGACGAGATTAGGTTGTTTAGGACATATGCTGAGATGAGGTTACTGACGTCATCTGCTAAGTGGGGTTATATAAGTCATTTTCTAAGGTGAAGTTATTTAGGTTTTCTGCTAGGTTGGGATGCTCAGGCGAACTAGCTCATACTCTGTTTCCAATCTTTCGGTGATGTCTGGAAATACAAAGGAGGTGAGGCCAGTCTTGACTGGGCATTAAAAAAAAAAAAATTGTATGGGCCACACTTCATACCTGCATGAAGTGCCACTTGTTATTATTATTTTTTGTTGAGCTTTACAAACAATCTGTGGTGGTGTTGTCTGCAAGCCAGACAGTAGGCATGTCTTTATGTCACCGCTGGCCTTCTCTACAGACCTCTGGCTCTGTGGGTGGCGTGATCCATTGTGTAGCAGCTTGAGAAACGGCCAGACATCCTTGAGTTCAGGGATGCATTTCGAAGTGAACTTACTGCCGTTGTCAGACTGAAGTATAACTAATGCTCCTAGCAAGAGGAAAATGTCCATCAGTTGGTAGGCAACTTGTGCAAGTCTTTTGGATGTGATGGCCCGAAGCACTCAGAACTTGAGAAGATGATCTTGATACACCATGATCCACTTACATTTCTTGACAGGCAATGCCTATATGTCAATGAGGTCGATTTGTCTTCTTTAGTTGTACTCTCTGCTTATGATTGGTTTTACAACCATACCTGTTCCATCTCATTTCTTGAACCTGCGTTGGAGCTCAAGTTAGAATGATCTATAAGTCTCTACAGCCCATGCTTTGAAGTGGGCTTACTTTTCCGAAAGGTACTGGCTAATGCAATCACTCCCTCCATTGAAGAACAGATCACAAATAATGCCTGTCAGTCAGCAGTGAAGGTTCAGATGAGCCATTTATCAAGGAAAACAAACAGTGAGATCGCTGTTAGTTTGTTGCCAACTACTACAAACATTCATTAATATGCAAACAGGGAATGTGTGTATCAAAAAGTCCGAAAATACAATGATACCATGAAAACCCTAAAAAAATAAGAAATTCACAGAACTACTGACAGTATCAGCAATTTCATGAAAATCTTGAACCATGTACGAATCGCATGAAATTCAATGGTTTTATATATTCCCTGTAATGCGCATACACACACACACACACACTATATATATATAAATATATAAAATACTAAAATTATATATGAAAAAATGAACATCTATCTATCTATCTATCTATCTATCTATCTATCTATATATATATATATATATATATATATATATCAGCAGCAGCAGCCATTGCAAGTCAAATGCTGAACAGTCTTCTCCATGAATTCCTTGACTAAGAAAATCTCAGCTACGTTTTGCTTGCAAACTTCTCTAACTCATCTTTCCACCTCCTGTCTGGCCTTTTTCTGCAACGCTTACAGTCTGTTGAGTCCAGTCAGTGAGCCTCTTGCCCCATCGATTATTCATTATTCTTGCTATATGACCTGCCGATCTCCTTTTCTGTTCTTTTGTAATTTCTATAATGTCTTTGACTTTAGTCTGCTATCTCAACACAAGTTGATCTTTATCTTAAAGATATTCACAACATTGACCCTTTCATTGCTGTTTTAGAACGGATTAGTTGATTTTCCATTCATTTTATCGGTTTCCGGGTCTCACAACCGTACGTCATAGCCGGGATTATACATTCGTTATATACTTTTCGTTTCGTACATACTGGCAAGCTACTTTTCATGATGTCTCTTTCTTTTCCAAAAGCTTTCCATCCGATTGTAATGGGTCTTTTTATTTCGCTATCATGGTCTTTCGTTAGCTTTAGTATTTGTCCCAAGTAATTGTGGTCCTCGACTTCAAGAATTTCTTCTCTTATTCATATAGCGCTCTTTGGTGTATCTGGATTAAAAATTACTTTAGTTTTACTCTGGTTCATCTTTATCCTTATTTGAAAATTTCTCAATTTAGGTCATTTAACATTTCTTGCAATGTCTCTGTTGTTTCTGATGTTGGGACGATGTCATCTGCATTTCTTAAATGGTTTAGGTTTTCTCCATCTATGTTTGCCATTTTGTTCTCCTAGTCTAGCTTTCTGAAAATACTCTCTAGGTATGATATAAAAAAAAAAAAAATGATGAAATTTTATCTCCCTGACGCAATCCTTTTCAGTCATAATTTTTTCCGAGTCTCTATGTAGTTATTGTAGAAGTCTGCTCTCTTTATATGTTTTCTAGCAGTTTTACAATGTTCTTATTTACTCCTTGTTCCTGCAATGAATTTATAATTGCTATGTGAACCACTGAGTCGAAAGCCTTTTCATAATCAATAAAACCTAAGCACAGTGGTTTATTATATGCTGCAGCTTTCTCAGTTATCTGAGTTAATGCATGTAGATGATCTGTAGTCGAATGATTAGAAGTAGTTTTCTTCCAAAATTATTGTCATTATGTTCGTAAAGACTTAGGTGAAGAGTTTGTAAATAACAGGTATTAAGCTCATGAGTCGGTAGTTTTTAAGATCCTTTGAGTCGCCGTTTGTTGCAAAGAAAAAGAAAGTATTGAATTACACCGTGCTTTGGAAATTTTCTTCTTTATACGCTGAGTAAATAAGTGGGCGATCCTGTTTTTTACTTCCACTCCTGCATGCAACAGAATATCTGTTACTCTTCCATCTTGTCCTGGGGCCTTCCCTCCTTACATACTTTTTATGAGAAATGTTGATTTCGCCTGCTGTTAGCCTACTTTAGGTATTACACTTGTGTCAACTGATATATATATATATATATATATATATATATATATATATATATATATATATATATATATATATATATATATATATATATATATATATATATATATATATATATCAGATGACACAAGTGTAATACCTAAAGCAGGGTAACACCAAACGAAATCAACATTTCTCATAAAAGTATGTAAGGAGGGAAGGCCCCAGGACAAGACGGATGAGTAACAGATTTTCTGTTGGATAAAGGAGTGGAAGTAGAAAACAGGATCGCAGTGGCAGGATCCCACTGCTACTTGGTGCGTCCCCAGGTGGCGGATAGGAGAAGGCCTTGTGGATATATGAGGTACCGTCTTAGGCGGGGTGGACCACGCGACCCCCTGTAGATACATAGGGTTCCACCGAATATAATGAATTAGGTGGCAAAAAATTACATCTCACCGGAATCTATGTGGCAGGGATGTGTGATTAATTGCCACAGTCCTCCCGACCAAACATGAGTTCTATTGCAAATGATTTGGCGGGCATTCCTGTCGGATCATCGTCTATTAAAGATCCAGCTGCACTGCCTCCTGTGCTTACGGGCAGTGTGCCACCAAGAGTTAGTAGGCACTGTGTCGGCAAGTTAGACTCTGGGATATTAAACAAACTGAAATCCATGAAGATCTATGCTTACAATGTAAGAAGCCTCACAGAAGACTACAAACTTCATAACTTAATGACTAAACTGGAAGATATTAGTTGGGATATTGTAGGTTTGTGTGAGTCCCACAGAAAAGAAGAAAATGTAATTCATTTCGAAGACAGCAGCCATCTACTTTACTACAGAGGAAGGCAAAATGAAAGAGTTAATGGTGTAGGATTTCTAATTAACAGAAATCTTGCAGACAACATTGTTAAATTCAGCAGTATATCTGACAGTGCAGCACTGGTTGTAATTAGACTATGCAAAAAATATACCCTCAAAGTAATACAAGTATAAGCACCAACTTTTCAAAGCTCGGATGAAGAAATTGAAACATTCCATGATGACATCTCCCAGATTATGGAAGAAGAAAAGACCACATATACTAAACTCGTGGGAAACTTCAATGCAAAAGTTGGGAAATCAAAAAATGAAGAAGCATGTATGAGAAAATTTGGAGTGGGAGAAAGGAATGAAAGAGGAGAAACGGCGGAAAATTTTGCCCAACTAAATAACATGAGAAAAATGAAAACATTTTCTTCTCAAAAGAACTGGAATAGAGTGGACCTGGAGAAGTCCAAATGGAGAAACAGAGAATGAAATCGACTTCCTTATAGCAGATAAGAATAACACGATTACAAACGTCACAGTTATCAACAAAGTAAATACAGGAAGTGACCATAGAACGGTGGATTGCACAGCCAGATTCAATTTCAGAAGTTAAAGAAAGAAGATGACTAAAGATAAAAAGATATGCCCAATAAAAGGAAACGAAAATAAAGTAGGCTTTCAGTTGGAAATAACGAACAGATTTCAGACTCTAGTTAATGCTGAATGTGACACTGATGAGCTGAATGACAGACTAACAACAGTGTTAAAAGCATCAGCGGAGGTAGTAAGAAAACCTAGTACAACCAAAGCAAAGAAGTTTTCAGAAAAGACACTCGAGCTTATGAAAAAAATAAGAAAGGAAAGTAAAAACAAAGAAAGATGAAATAGAACGAGCAGAATAAAATAAGCTCATCAACAAGAGAAAAAGCAAAGAAACAAGAAAGAGAAACATGGATCAGATCAAAGAAACCATAGAAAAAAAAAGGGAAAAGTCTGAAACAGGTCCGAAGTAAAATAGCACTAGGAAAGCAACAAATTACATCACTAAAAGACAAAAATGATGAAGTCATTAAATGCAGAGATCAGATGGTGAAGAGAGTTGAAGAATTTTACAAAGAACTGTATGCATCAAAGACAGTAGTACTAAATAGCTAACTTTTCAGCTGACACAAGTGAAGTGCCTGAGGTAACACCAGATGAGGTAAATATTTCTCTTAAAAATATGAAAACAGGAAAGGCTCAGGGAGAAGATGGAATAGTAGCAGATTTACTGTTGGATGCAGGAGTAGAAGTACAAAACAGTCTTGCTCCCTTATTTACTCAATATATTAAAAAAAAAAAAAATCCAAAACATGGTGTAATGGAATAGTCATTTTACTTTACAAAAAAGGTGACTCAAAAGACCTTAGTACCTGTGACTATCGACCCATTAGCTTATTATCAGTTATTTACAAACTCTTCACTAAAGTCCATACAAAGAGAATAACAACAAATCTGGAGGAAAACCAACCTCGTAAACAGGCAGGATTCCGAAGAAGGTATACGACTAATTCAGAAAACTACAGAATATAATAAACCACTGCGCTTAGGTTTTGTTGATTACCAAAAGGCTTTCGACTCAGTGGAGCACAAAGCAAATGTAAATTCATCTCCAAAACAAGGAGTGAATAAGAATATTGTAAAACTGCTCGAAAGCATATTAAGAGGGAATAGCTATAGTTGAATTAAATAAGGAATAGGAAAAAATTAAGATTGAGAAGGCCGCGCGTCAAGGAGATACATTTTCACAGAAATCAAAACAATTATTTACAGCATGCCTAAAAGTATTTTTAGAAAGCTAGACTGGGAAAACAAAGGGGGAAGGCGGTGGCTCAATCGGTAGAGAGGTGGCATGCAGTCCTACCGGACCTAGGTTCAAATCCCCGCTGGGGCAGGGAACAGTTAAGGATTTGAATTGCATAAAATCAGACTTTACTGATCTACCAGAAGACCCGCCGACATGTTGTAAAAATACCCCCTCTAATACCAATACATCAGACCTGTATGAGACAGCCTTAGCATGTATTCAATAAGGACGGTGGGTTAGCGCCGAAGTGGTGACATGTAGGGGTGTATGTTATGTAGGTGGACTACTGAGCCTTGGGAGCAGGCTGTGAAGCCTATGTCCAGAGTCGAACACATAAAAAAAAAAAATGAAGAAAAGCTAAACCATTTAAGATTTGCAGATGACACTGTCCTAATCTCAGAAACAGCCGAGACATTCCAAGAAAAGTTAAATGACCTAAACAGAGAAGGTCTCAAAGTAGAGCTAACGATGAACCGGAATAACACTAAAGTAATATTTAATCCACAAACAAAAAAAGCGTGATCAGAATAAACGTCGAGGAGTACAGATACTTGGGGCAAATACTAAGTTTAACGAATGATCATGAGAGCGAAATAAAACGACGCATTACAGTTGGATGGAAAGCTTTCGGTAAACATAGAGACATTATGAAAAGTAGCTTCCCAGTTTGTATAAACGAGAAGTATATAACAAATGTATAATTCCAGCTGTGAATTATGGTTGTGAGACCTGGAAACTGAAAAAATCGATGGAAAATAAGTTACTCCGTTCTCAGAGACCAATGAAAGGGTCAATGTTGGGAATATCTTTAAGAGACAGGAAAAGATCAACTTGGGCGACAGAGCAGACTAAAGTCAAAGATATTACAGAAGTTATAAAAGAACAGAAATGGAGGTGAGTAGGCCAAGCAGCAAGAACAAAGGATAACTGATGGAGCAAGAGGCTGACTGACTGGGTACCAAGAGGTTGTAAGCGTAGCAGAAAAAGGCCAGACAGGAGGCGGAGAGCTGAGATTGAGAAATTTGCAGGGAAAACATGCAAAAGTTGGCTCAGTTAAGGAATTCGTGGAGAAGGTTGGGGGAGGCCTTTGTTCAGCAGTGGACTTGTAATGGCTGATGACGATAATGACGATGATGATGATAATAATAATAATGATGATATATATATATATATATATATATATATATATATATATATATATATATATATATATATATATATATATATATATATATATATATATATATATGTATATGTATCAGGGAATTTCAGTATCCAGTGATTTCCTGAAATCCCAAGGGAATTCATGAAATAAGTTAAAATTAGGAATGGGTTAATTAAGGTTAGGTTGATTTAGGCTGGGATAATCTAGGATAAATTTACGTTAGGGTAGGCTAGGAAATTTAGGTTAGGTTAGGTTAAGGTTGACTCAAAAGAATGCTTAACATAATTCAGCATTTACCTAAATTCTATCTATCAATTCCCAGACGCCTTAATCTTGTAAGAGGTGGCCACAAACAAATCGCCTCCATGCAGCTCTGTCCCCCGCCATTTCACTGCCCCCCTCCCACGTCACATCCCCCTCTCTCATATACCTCTCCATTCCATCCCTCCATCTCATCCTCGGCCTCCCCCTCCCTCTCTTCCCCTCCACCTAGCTCACCTACACTTTCCACGCCAGTGTCTCACTCTCCATCCTCTCCACATGGCCAAACCATCTCCGTGAGTTTTTCCTAACGCTTCCTATCACATCCACATCTACACCATAACGCTCCTTCACATCCTTATTTGTCAGTCTCTCTCCCCATGTGATTCCACAGGCACATCTTAAGTAACTCGTTTGCACTGCTCTCACTCTTGACTTCTGCCCGTCCAACAAGGTCCAACCTTCACTTCCATACATTAGAGTTGGTATCATAATATTGTCATGTAGTAACTTTTTCACTTCCATGCTCAGCTCCCTGTTTCTTATCACTGCTTTCAAAGAACCAGCAACCTTTCTTCCTTGTTGTACCCTTCAAGCACTTCACCCTCAAAATTTCCATCCTTACTCATCACACTATGCAAGTACTTAAACGCAGTCACATTCTCTGTTTCCTCCTCATCCAAACTCATTGTACATGCACTGACTTTATTTCTCTCGAAGACCATAACTTTACTCTTCTCTACATTCACCTTTAGATTCCGTTTCTCACACACACTCGCAAACTTGTCCATCAAGCCTTGCAGCTTTCCTTCATGTTCACTTAACAACACAGTATCATCTGCAAACAATAGTACAGTGAGTTTCCAAACACTGCCCTCGTTCATTAGGGCCACTCCAACATCCACTGCCCAACTTTGTATCTCTTTTATAACCCCGTCAATATACAGACTGAACAACCTTGGAGACATGACACATTCCTGTTCCAACCTACAAGTAGAAAAATTCACTCAGTTCACTATCCATACGCACTGCAGCCTTACCACCCTCATACATACTGCTCACAGCATTCAGTAACTTCCCACCTACTCCAAATATTCTTAATACTTTCTACAGTCCTTGTCTATCCACCTTGCCATATGTCTTCTCCAAATCCATGAAGGCCGCATGCAACTTCTTTCCCTTCTCTAGAAACTTTTCCTAAAAAGACCTAAGAATGAATATCTGATGTATACAACCTCTTCCATTCCTAAAACCTCCCTGTTCTTCTCCAACTAATTTCTCTGTTATTTCCCTAACTCCGTCAATAAGTATCCCACCATATACTTTTCGTATTACACTAAGAAGACTAATGCCCCTATGATTACCACACATTTCCTTTCCCCCCTTTTCCATTGTACAGGGGAATAACTATACCTGATTTCCAATCCTCCGGGACTTTACCTTCCTCCCAGGCCAATCTGCACATCTTCCACATCCATTCTACTATTATCTCCCATGCATCAGCATTTAACCACACACTTCATCAGTTCCTGGGGCTTTCCCCATTTTGTCTTGTTTCATTGCTTCCACAACTTCTATCCTACTGATTTCTTCCTCCTCTCTAATATCCCTCCGTCTCCCAGCCATTCCCCAGCCACTTATACTAGCATTACTTTCATTCTCTGTGTTCAATAATTCCTTAAAGTGTTCTCTCCATCTGCTCAGTTTTTCTTCCTTCTCCACTAGTAATCTACTATTTCTATCTTTCAATCCCCAACTAACTTCTTTGTCACCCTGTCTAACTCTCTTTACCTCTTTCCAGAACATTTTCTTGTATTCCCTCCACTTTACACTCAAATTCGTTCCAAATTTCTCATCCACTCTATTCTTATTCTCTCTTAATAACCTTTTCACCTCCCTCTTCCTCTCTACATATAACTAGCTCTTCCGTTTCTCAACTTCTTCCACGCCCCTGTTTCTCATCTACTCACTATATGCTTTTTTCTTTTGTGCCACAGCCTGTCTCACCTCTTCATTCCACCATGCTGTTCCTTGCACCCCCTTTTGTCTTCTCTTCACACCACACACCACCTCACATGCTGCACAGATTTCTTCTGTGAATATCTTGCACACACGTTCCACGTCCCCCATCTGCTCCAATCCACATTAACCAAATCGCTCCTCCACTACTCTCTAATATTCTCCCTTTTTCACATCCACTTGTAACCTTTCCACCCTCGTTGCATATACTACTTCTTCCTGTCATTCCCTTCTGCTATTTCTCCATTTCACTTGGCCCTTGATTCTCAACACCACTAAGTGGTTGTCAGAAAGTCCACTCCCCTAACTTCTATATGCTCTTGCATCTATTACACACCTTCCCATCCATTCATCCACACACACATAATTCTGTCATTGCCTTCCGTTCATTCAGTTCACCACCCACCCTTCCCATCACTCGCCACGTGAACCTATGGATCATTTTGTGCCTGAAGAGGGTACTGGCTCTCACCAACCCCCTCCCGGCACAAGTATCCACTAAAGCACTGCCATTCTCATCAATCTAAGCAGGCACACCCACTCACCAACAACTCCATATACCTTCACATTCCCTACTTTATCATTCATATCACCAGCCAAAAACACTCTCGCATTTCTTTCAAACTTTTCCATGCAAACTTCCACATCGCTCCTCCACTACTGTATATATATATATATATATATATATATATATATATATATATATATATATATATATATATATATATATATATATATATATATAAATATATATATATATATATATATATATATATATATATATATATATATATATATATATATATACTGTATATACATAGATAGATAGATAGATAGATTTATGAATGTGTGTGTGTGTGTGTGTGTGTGTGTGTGTGTGTGTGTGTGTGTGTGTGTGTGTGTTCCATACTGACAAATGGACTCTACTGAGAGGTTTCGAAAAACACAGGTGAGAGGCTGGAATTTGTTCTCTAACATTTCGACCAGAGGCCTTAATGAAAGAGAATGCATTCTCTTTGATAAAGGCCTCTGGTCGAAACGTTAGTGAATAAAAGGCAGCATTTCACCTGTGTTTTTCCTAATCTCCTGGATGTATATATATAAATAAATATATATATATATATATATATATATATATATATATATATATATATATATATATATATATATATATATATATATATATATATATATATATATATATATATATATATATATATATATATATATATATATATATATATATATATATATATATATATATATATATATATTGCCAGACGCATCAATCCCGTTTGGGGTGGCCACAAACAAATCGCCTCCAAGTCGCTCTGTCCCCCGCCATTTCACTACCCTGCTCCCAACTCACACACCCCTCTCTCATATACCTCTCCATCCCATCCCTCCAGCTCATCCTCGGCCTCCCCCTCCCTCTTTCCCCCTCCACCTCACTCACATTCACCCTCTTCGTCATTCTTTCACCCTCCATCTTCTCCACATGATCAAACCACCTCAGTATATATATATATATATATATATATATATATATATATATATATATATATATATATACTGGAACTCCGGAATTCGTACGCCTCTCTACTCGTACAACTTGGTTTTCGTACAGCTATTTCGTCCAAAAATCTCTCCAGTTTTCGTACGGTGACCACTTATTCGCACTACGGCGTCGTAGGTGCCACATGGTCGCCAGTCTGGCTTTGTCTTTCGCCAGTTATGCATGTCATACAAGCTTGATTAAACTTTGTGATGAATTACGTATTTTTGTTAGAAAATTGTACATAATCATGGGCCATAAGAAGATTAGTGAGTCAGCTGGAACTAAAAGTAAAGCAGTGAGAACAACAATAAATTATTGAGCTGAAAAAAAAAAAAAAAAAAAAAAAACATGCAAAGTTTGAAAATGGAACCCGTGTCTCCGATCTTGCCATTCCTTATAGTATGGCGAAATCTACCGTTTCATCCATACTAAAGAACGGATTATGGGAAAAAATGATTCGGTTTTCGAACAATTCGCAACTCGTAGAGCCTCCAGGAACGAATTGTGTACGAATATATATATATATATATATATTGGTCGAAACGTTAGTGAACAAACTCCAGCCTCTCACCTGTGTTTTTCCTAATGTCCCTTGATATACATACAGTACATAATATATATATATATATATATATATATATATATATATATATATATATATATATATATATATAAGTTACCTATTGGAAGTAATAGCTAACTTTTAGGTTAATACAAGTGAAAAACAGGTAACAGCAGAGGAATAAACATTTCTCTTAAAAGGATGAAAAGAAGGAAGTCCCTAGGAGAATATGGAATAACAGCAGATTTACTGTTTGATGTGGAAGCAGAAGTAGAAAACGCGCTCGCCCACTTATTTACTCAGTGTAGAAATAGGAAAATTCCTAAAACATGTTGTAATGCTGAAAGTATTTTGCTTTAGAGGGACAACGACTCAAAAGATCTTGGTGATTATCGACTCATTACCTTATTACCAGTTATTTAAAAACTCCGCTAAATTTTGAAGAAAACCAACATCGTGAACAAGGAGGATTCCGAAGCGGAAATTCAACTACTGATTATCTACGCACGATCTCTCTGCTAATTGATAAAACTACAGAATTTAACAAACCACTATGCTTAGGTTATGTTGATTAAGAAAACGTTTCTGGCTCAGTGGAGCACACAACAATTATAAATTCACTGCAGGAACAAGAACTAAATAAGAACATTGTAAAACTGTTCGCAATCGTATATAAAATAGGAACTATCTATCTATCTATCTATTGCCAGACGCCTCAATCCCGTTTGGGGTGGCCACAAACAAATCGCCTCCAAGTCGCTCTGTCCCCCGCCATTTCACTACCCTGCTCCCAACTCACACACCCCTCTCTCATATACCTCTCCATCCCATCCCTCCATCTCATCCTCGGCCTCCCCCTCCCTCTTTCCCCCTCCACCTCACTCACATACACTCTCTTCGTCAGTCTTTCACTCTCCATCCTCTCCACATGGCCAAACCACCTCAGTGTGTTCCTCATAATGCTTCTTATCACATCCACATACACCACAACGCTCCTTTATATCCTCATTCGTCAGCCTGTCTCTCCATGTGACTCCACAGGCTCCTCTTAAATAACTCATTTCCACTGCTCTCACTCTTGACTTCTGTCCTTCCAACAACGTCCAAGCTTCACTTCAGTACGTTAGAGATGGTATCACAATACTGTCATGTAGTAACTTTTTCACTTCCATGCTCACTTCCCTGTTTCTTATCACTGCTTTCAAAGAACCAGCAACCTTTCTTCCCTGTTGTACCTTTCAAGCACTTCACCTACCAAACCTCCATCCTTACTCATCACACTACCCAAGTACTTAAACGTACTCACATTTTCCAATTCCTCACCATCCAACCTCGCTGTACATTCACTGACTTCACCTCTGTCAAAGACCATCACTGTACTCTTCCCTACATTCACCTTTAGATTCCGTTTCCTAAACACTCTCCCAAGCTCATCCACCAAGCCATGCAGCTCCCCTTCGTCTTCACTCAACAACACAGTATCATCTGCAAACGACAGTACGACAGCTTCCAAACACTATCTTCTCTCACCAGGGCCACTCCAACATCCACTACCCTACCTTGTACCTCTTTTATTACCCCATCCATGTACAGATTGAACAACCATGGAGACATGACACATTCCTATTTCAACCCAACTTTCAAAGAGAAAAATTCACTTAGTTCACCATCCACACGGACTGCAGCCTTTACACCATCGTATATACTCTTCACAGCATTCAACAACTTCCCATCTACTCCATATATTCTTAACACTTTCCACAATCCTTGTCTATCCACCCTGTCATATGCTTTCCTCAAATCCATGAAAGCCGCATACAACTTCTTTCCCTTCTCTAGAAACTTTTCCACTAAAGATCTAAGAATGAGTATTTGATCTACACAACCTCTTCCCTTCCTAAAGCCTCCCTGTTCTTCTCCAACTAATTTCTCTGTTCTTTCTCTAACTCTGTCAATAAGTATCCTACCATACACTTTTCCTATTATACTAAGAAGACAAATGCCCCTATGATTACCACACACTTCTTTTTCCCCTTTTCCTTTGTACAAGGGAATAATTATAGCTGACTTCCAATCCTCCGGGACTCTACCTTCCTCCCAGGCCAATCTGCACATCTTCCACATCCATTCTATCTCCCCCATGCTTCAGCATTTCACCACACACTCCATCAATTCCTGGGGCTTTCCCCGATTTAACTTTCTTCATTGCTTCCACAACTGCTATAGTTAAATTACACAGAGACTCGAAAAAAATTAAGATTTAGAAGGGCGTACGTAAGATACAGAGAATTTCGCCAAAATTATTTACATCATTCTCAAAAAGTATTTTCAGAAAGGTAGACGGAGAACAAAGGAGTAAACATTGATGGAGAATACCTAAATCATTGAAGATTTGCAGATGATGTCCGAATCTCAGAAACAGCATGGACAGTGCAAGAAACGTTAAATGACCTTCCAGTAAACAAAGGAAGTCTCAAATTAAGGATCAACATGAACCGGTGTAAATTAAAGTAATATTTAATCCAAATACAGCAAAGAGCATCATCACAATAAACGAAGAAATTCTTGAAGAAGTCAAGGAGTACAATTATTTGAGATAAATACTAAAACTAATGAAAGACGATGATAGCAGAATAAAGACGCATTACAAGTGGGTGAGAAGACTCCGGTAAACATAGACATATCGTGAAAAGTAGCTTGCTAGTATGTATGAAACGAAAAGAATATAAAAAGAATATAATAATGTATAACCCCAGCTATCACGTACGGTTGAGAGAACTTGAAACTGACACAATCAATGGAAAATCAACTAATCCGTTCTCAGAGAGTAATGGAAAGGTCATCATTGTTGGGAATATCTTTAAGAGACAGGAAAAGATCTACTTGGGTGAGAGCAGACTAATGTCAAAGACATTATAGAAGTTATATGAAAAAAAAAAAAAAATGGGGGTGGGCAGGTCATGTAGCCAGAATAAGGGACAACTGTTGAAGCAGGAGGCTGACTGACTGTACTCAAGGAGATTGTAAACGTAGCACAAAATGCCCAGACTTGAGATGGAGAGAAGAGATAGAGAAATTTGCAGACAAAACGTAGCAGAGATTGTCTCAGTCAAGGCTTTGTTCAGCAGAGGACTTGCAATGGCTGATGAAGACGGTGTGTATATATACTGTACGTACTTATATATATATATATATATATATATATATATATATATATATATATATATATATATATATATATATATATATATATATATATATATATATATATATATATATATATATATATATAATGTCCTATGTGGTAGAGTGTGCGTTTCGTACACGGGTGAACCAGGGTTCGCGTCCCGCTAGGGTAATAAACTTTGGGAGTGTTCACCAGGCCACATACTGGATTGGCTGACACAAGGGGTGCTGTGGTTGAACCAGTCTCGCTTACTATAAAGTATGCTTGCACCCAGTCGGCCTGCACGGTCCGATTACACTTGGTTCACAGACTACACACGCAACTAAAGCCACTACAATTACACTTACAAGCACTTCTCATCCTACATACAATCTCTACCAGATAGCCTACATTGGCTGTATCGTCCCCACTTCGGTCGGGATAGGCCGGTCCTGCAGTGGATACTCAAACGGCTGATGATTATATATATATATATATATATATATATATATATATATATATATATATATATATATATATATATATATATATATATATATATATATATATATATATATATATATATATATATATATATATATATATATATATATATATATATATTTGGACAGACAGACAGACAGAGCGAAAGCCATTAATTGCTTAGCGACGAAGCACATCTCCGAAAATTAGGCCTTTGAACCTGTGGCGTTTTTTCACACAATATCCAGGGATACAAGGTTCCTGCCTCATCCAGGTTACCAAAACTGTCTCCCCTAGGTGTTACCATAGGTAATCATTGTACTTACAGTAGTAACCCTTAAGAGGTGAAGGGATAGCTGAGCTGAATGATGCCAGCAGCCAGCACCCAGCACCTGGAGTAACGGGTCAGCAGCTACACAGTCATTTACCCCATTCTTGATCATGTCAGTCTTGTCACTATATGTCCGGAGGCCATAGTAACTAGATAGTGGAGTAAAGCTAAACGCACAGCTGCTAATCTCATATCCCTTAGTGGGGAAGCCATCTACAATTGCAGAGTCAAAATCCAAGCTAAGATAACTACTATATATACAGAACTCTGTGAATCATCAAAAATCTTATCTTTGTTGGTACACAAAGACAAATACTACCCAAGTATTTTCTGTTCTTTGTGTAATGTTTATTATGAGGCGACTAAAACGGAGGGGGTGGTAAGGCTGGCCTTATCACCACCCTCACAGGGCAACGGACTGTTTGCAGGCTACTGGCCTTTGCTCCGTTTTTCTTTATTCTTTTTTTTTTTTTTTACATGGTAAATGAAATACACTAAAGAAGGACGTTAAAAAGTTAATATGCTCAAGGTAATTAGTCGAGATGATAAGGGGTGGCGAAATAAGAAATAATGAAAGTGTGTGTTTTTTAAAATGAAACGAAGCAAGAACCTAAAGGCTGGAAGCCTGTAATCTGTTCCTTAAGAGAAATAACTATATATATATTTTTAAATAACAGAACAAAACAAGGAAAAAAGATTAAAAAATGATAATCCATAAACTAGATTACAGATGTCCTCCATTCATAAAAAAATCTGTAACAGTTGGACTTAAACACCCGTGGTTGTAGTTTGAGGGTAAACCACTCTGAGGAAGCGAGTTCCAAAAAGATGCAGTTCGGGGAATAAAAGATGTCTGATAAGCAAAAGCTCTCCAGTTCGCAGTGTGACAGTTCTGTCATGAGTGCTACCAGATGCCCGCATAGCACGGGGAAGGCATGGAGAGGTGGCACAATGGATGCAACTTCGTCTGAGCATTTGCTATAAAAGTATCTATAAAATAATGCAAGGGAGGTAACACTCCTTCTTTCTTGAAGGGGAGGTAGTTCATTTGTAATAGTAGGGTTCTTAATCATTTTAACGGCCTTGTTCTGAATTTTGTCTAGGTTTTTTAGTGCCACCCCTCCACATCCATTACACAAGGGTGAGCATTATTCCAGCTGAGAGCGCACATAAACCTTATAAACTAGCAGTGCCATGGCACAGAAAACCTGTCCCTGGTAGTCATTTTGGTGCTGACGTATAAACACAACAGAATATCTAGTCAAAGATGTTACATATCAAATTTGGAGTAAATTGGGTGAAAACTGACGATTTTATGCCCATTTGAAATTTTATGCCAGACCCACCTGACATTGACCCCCTACTGCTAACTGGATGGTGACCCCCATGATGTAATCAGGCATATTATAGGATGTAGATTTGAAAGATGCATGTTTTAGTTTCGCTTTCATGTCGGTATGACGAATTTGAAAACAGTTATGGCGATTTTTTTTTTTTTTTACATTTTTTGGGCCTACTGCCTGGGCCTGGGCCCAATTTGGCCCAACATTTAATCAGGTGATAAGGTGGTCGTAGCCCATCATCCCTAGAATTTTAGTAAAAATTGCACCGGTAGTTTTTGCGTAAAGTTGTTAACAGCCTAACAGACAAATAGACAAACTAACAAACAAACAGATAAACCGAGTGAAAACAATACCTGTCACCAAGCCCATGAGGGGATCATCAGTGAAAAAGTTAAGGACTCTGTACAATAATCAAATTTTCTTTGAGGCGGTTTTAGCAAATGATCTAACGTGAGAGGTCCAACAGAGGGTATTGTTAAGTGAAACACAGATAATTTCAATACTTTTAGAGATACGAATATTAGTAGCATTGAAAGGTAATATAGGAACCAGGAAATATCTGTCTATTAGTTAATTGTATATATTTGATTTTACTAGCATTGAGACAATGTTATTTTGTCCCCATTCAGTGATCTTAGATAAGGTTTGATTTATGGAGATAGCTGTAATGAGTTGAGTTAGAGATACTGTACTTTGTAAATGTATATTTGTGTGAATGAACGGTGAAGTAATGAGTCATCTGCATATGAGTGGCTGGGATTAGGGGTGACAGATACGAGATCGTTAATTTGAAGTAGGAATAGGGTTGGAGCCAGAACTGATCCTTGTGGCACGCCGGCATTAATCGAGTGAAAATTGCAATATACTTCATCTACTTAAACTCTTATCTTTCTGTCGCTAAAATATGCGGAAATTAAAGGAACAAAAGACGTTAGGCCATAGCAGGGAAGTCTAGATGGCAGGGAATGGTGCCATACTCTGTCAAAAGTTTTAGAAATATCAAGGGCTCCTGGATGAAGTTCTCGATGTTGGTCAATTGACTGATGGAAGGTATATGTCAGGAGATTTAGTATATCAATTGTGCATTTTCGTTGCTAAAACCATAATGTTTATCACTAATTAAGTTGTGGGTTTCAAGATGTTTAACTATGTTCTTATTAATTCCAGTATCAAATACTTTACCAAGAGAAGACGTGATTGCTATTGGTTTGTAATCACAGGGGTCAGAGGAACCTCTTTTCTTCGGAATTAGGTGGATATTGGCTTCTTTTCAAGAATCAGGTATAGAGTAACAAATCAAAGATTTGGAATAGGGGATAAAGAACCAAATCAAGATCTGTTCACTTGAAGATGCCTGGACACATTAATGCAGTGCTGTTTTGTAAGTATGGACGAGGACTTCACTGAATAACAGTGGCTGAAGTGAATGCGGATGACAGTAAAGTGAGAAAGATGATGATTTCCAATATGATGTGCTGATTAATGGTGAAAGACCTGAAACAGAATTTGTTCCAGCAATAGATATTTGAGAGAAACAAGAGTAAGAGGAAAATGGACAGGCAAAAAGAAGAAAGGTGACGTGTTGTGAAGGTTTTTTTATGGAACAGAAAACCGAGTAGTGGAGCTACACGATGAACACATTAAGATGTGTTAGTTTTCACACTAACAAGTGAGTGTGAATCTTGTTTTTATGAAATCAGTGGGAACTGGGCGATTGAGGAATATACTACATGTGGAGTAGGTAGTTTCTGATATGGACCCAGGAGGATATATTGTACAAAGGGGAGAAAGGCATGTGTGGTTACAAAAAGAGAGGATACATGTGAGTTGACAATGACAGCGGAAGATTCTGCAAGAATTAGCAGGGGTGGAAGGACAGGAAGAAGATAGTTTAATATGCTAAGAGATATGCGAGAAAGACGAGATTAACCCCTTAACCGCGGGGCGTCACTTTCGTGACGCTCGGCCACAATGGATCATACCGCGGGGCTTCACTTTTGTGATTCTGTGTTATTTTGAATTATCCCGGGCTCTCAAGTGGTGGCTTGTATCATCTATCAGTACTGCCAATGTCCAACACTAGTCAGCACTCCAAATCTCATCTGTACTCTCATCCATTGTTGACATTTTAACGATTTTACCCCCTTCGTGACTCCCCTCCCTACCTGCCCTCCATTACCCTCTCCTCTCACCTCCCACGCCGCGCTGCGCTACGGAAATTTCCCCTTGATTTTTCCACAGATTTCATCCATTGAAATAAGCCCTATGCCCTATATTTTTACCAAATAATATATACCAAAAAAAAAAACAGGTAAGTGATAGTGTTATACTCCAGAAATTGGCTAATTATCACCTGACAAAACCTCACGTGCATTCATTCGCTACATTACCACGGTAATTTCCCCTTTGATTTATGCCTTGTAATCGATGTCTGTAATAAAAATATATATCAGAAAGGAAGGGAGAATCCTAACTGACCTTTACATTCACCTGGAACTACCTATTTCTTTATTTATTGCCGAGATTTTCTACCTATAAAAAATTAGCCTGTAAGTTAGCAGCAGTCAGCCTAAAGTGTCATTGTCAACCCTTCCCTTCTCAGATAAGCCATGGCATTTAGTTCCTTGTCCTCCACTGTAGAGAAAACATGTCGCACTCGCGCCCCGCCATTCCTGCCGCTTCTGCGCCCATTGCAAAGGGCCCCGTGACCTCTACTCCAAAGAAAAGTGTTGAGGCAAGCAGGAAAGGCCTCAGTGACTCTGCAGTGGCAAGAGAACTTGCAGAATTGTCCATGATAATGATGGACAGTGACTATGATGATTCGGGTGAATCGTGTGATGAGCCGGGTGAGGTTATCGCGCCAGAAACAGCGACAACAAGTGCTTCAACAAGTGAATCAGTGTCTAGCTCCAAGGGAAAGGAGCCTTTAGTGCAGGAAGGACAAGAAATTGGGAAGGGAGTGAAAAGGCAGTGTGTTAGCCCCAGAACAATGCCCCCACGTGACCCAGCCCGCCATGAGTCACGAGTGCATTCACAACCCCGTTCCCCAAGCCCCGCTTTACTCATCACGTCATCATCGTCGGCTGAGTTATCTCTGGAGTCTTCGTCGTCGGAGTCACCACCAGCATCAACAGTGAAGGCAGGCCGTAGAGGTAGAGGTAGATCTAAGAGAGTGAAAAGTAGTGTAGCTAGTAGGGTAAGGGCTGCTAGTGCTGTGCGGCAACCTAGGGTCAGTGAGAGTGACCTTGACAGAGATAAGCCTCCCTCACAGCCAACCTCCACCACCACCACCACCACCCGCCCTCCACCGCCACGACAGGGAATCCTGGACGCCTTCGCGTGGACGGAAGGGTCAGATTTTGTCCCCGAAAATCTGGTTTTCGATGAGAGCTCCTCAGGAGTTCAGCCTGCCTTCACTATGGACGAAAATGCTGAGTATGTCGACTACCTTTTGGCCTTCCTAGATGACGAAGTCATGCAGCACATATGTGATGAGACCAACAGGTACGAATCACAACGTGCTGCTAGTGGTACAGGTGCAGCCAAGATGCAACAGTGGTCCATGCTGGGAGTGCAGGAGCTGTATGTGTTCTTTGCCCTCATGCTTCTTATGCCACACTCCAAGAAGCATGAGTTGGAAGAATACTGGTCCATGGACCCCTTACTACCCTCACCCACCTTCAATAAGTACATGGCCAGAGATCGCTTCCGGAACATCATGGGAAATCTGCACTTTGCCGACAATGATGTACCTTCCCAAACCGACCCACTCTGGAAGATCCGGGAGATTCTGAGCAGAATGAAATATAAGTTCATGTCATTCTTCCAGCCTTTTCAGAAGGTTGTCATTGATGAATCCTTGGTTTTGTTCAGAGGACGTCTTCGGTTTGTTCAGTACATTACAAGCAAACGCCATCGCTTTGGAATTAAGTTCTTTGTACTGTGCGACTGTAAGACGGGGTACATCCTTGACTTCATCATATCTTCAGCCAGCACTGTCGATCTCAATAAAACTCACCCCCTTGGCTTCTCAAGCTGTGTAGTGAAAGTGCTCCTAGAAAAGTATTTTGGTGGGAATCATGTGCTGTATACAGACAACTACTATACAGCACCGAAACTTGCCAAATACCTTTCTGAGCATGGCATTGGCTCCTGCGGCACTGTGAAAAGTAATCGTGCCAACTTCCCCTAATTCCCAGAGGCGGGAACCTCGCAGCGAGGAGACGTGCACCTACGCAAGTGTGAGAAGATGCTGGCAATACGGTGGCATGACAAGAGAGTCATGCACATGCTCACCACCGTACATAAGGGGGAGAAGAGAGACAGTGGGAAGGTCGACCGTAGGACAGGCGAACCTGTGATGAAACCTGATGCTGCGTTGGACTATAATATCAACATGCGGCTGGTGGACAAGTCCGACATGATGATTGGTGAGATCGACTGCCTCAGGAAGAATACTAGGTGGTACAGGAAAGTTTTTCTGCATCTCATAGATATGACGATGCTGAACGCCTTCATCCTGTACAAGATGAAGGTAAAGCCACCCAAGTCCTTCTCCCTGAGGTTGTTCGCCAGGACTTGTGTCCAGCAGCTGCTGGAAAGATATGGTAGGGTGCAAGCAGCAACTCCAAGGCGCCATCCAGTTACACTTCCCGACCGACTTGAGCAGAGGGCGTATATGGATCGGCACAGACTTGAGCTAATGCCTGCCACAGGGAAAAGGAAGGCTGCGATTCGCAGGTGTCAGGTTTGTGCGCATACCACACGCCGCACACCTGAGCATAAACGCACCTCTTGGCAGTGCGCTGAGTGCCACGTTCCCCTCTGTGTTACCTGCTTCTTCGATTATCACAGCCAGAAGCAGTTCTAACAGTGCAAGTGTGGAAGCAGAATTATTTGGAAATAATGTGTAAATAATGTGTAAATAATGTGTAAATAGCAGGTGAAAGCAATGGATGTTCAGTTCATATGATTGAACAGTGTATTATAGTTTTGTCTTACTGAAAGTGACAGTGAATAACATAGTGTAAGTAAAATAGCAGGGTAAATATTGAAAATGGAATAGAAAATGTAAATAGTAATGTAAGTAATTAGTAATATAAGAATATGAGTACAAATAATTTATGTTATAACAGTGAGAGTGAATCCGTGGCTCTCTACGTATTTTACTGACTGAAAAATTGAATGACTTCAGTGACAATAAACTAATACAACTGAAGGAAACTTATGGAGAAAGACTCCAGATATATATAAGTGTGATATAGTAATAGAAATATAAAGTGTGAGGGGTTTTATGAATAATAAATGACAGAGTGCCTAGAGCGAACTAGCGCAAGTGCGACGATAAGACGCGCTCGTAATTTCCATTGCTTTCACAATGTTTTTTTTTTTAGTATGGATCCCAAACTACTTGAAAATTGTAGAACAGTGTTTATAGTGTTTGTATCTGGCTGTGGTAATCATATTACGGATTGTCGGGAAGTGTAATGTGGAGACTTAGTTACCCTACTTCAGAGGTCTCCACAAGTCCTACGGTAACGACGAAGGCTCAGCAATCATTCCAGAAGAAAGCTGAAGGTATGTGCCATAAGCATATTTAATTTTATTATTCTAGGACTAATAACTGATTTTTGGCAAATATTTTTTGAGAGTCTGTCGGAGCCCAAATAACCCCGCGGGACACGCAAGTCATTGGTAAACAAGCCCGCGGTGTAAGGGTTAAAATGATGATGGTACATAAGAAATTACAACAGATGACAGGTAATTGGTGAAAGCATTTGCGAAGCGGCATATCACCTACGCCGCACCCCTTTAATAACTTTACAGTCCACGGAATCTCTCAAGACAAAATGTGTTGTGAGAGTAGTTGAATCAGGTGAAGCTATTTGTTGTTGATAAGTCTGCCTTCATGCTGTGGCAAAGAAAGACTTAACTGGGATCTTCGATGATACAGTCTCTTTTACTGTCGTGTTAGCATTACCCTCTTTATGGATTACTGTATATCCACAAAATTTCTAACAATGAGAAGGTGGCTTAAGATTATTATGATAATGATGATGCTATCTTTTAAGCAGATAGTCCGAGCGTCAGATTTATTGATTTATTTAAGAACAGTTCTAATAATTATAATCTTTATATGGAACTGAGTATATAACAGATAAAAGACTGATGCTGAGCTCCATCCTTTGCAGCTGCTGAGTCTTAGACTAAGCACCACATTCTTATCCTTACTTCGTCAAAATTCTGGTAAGCCTGATGAAACCGAGGTTCATCCTGGGATCATCCACACGTCAGCATTCCCCTTCCTATCCTCCTGCCTATTTCACCAAACTCTGCCCTAAACCCCTGGATATGGAGCACCAGAGCCAGTCCATGTGCACGACACCTTTTTTCATCCCCATGACCAACTGCTCACCCCCTCTTCCAACATTTACATACAAACGCAAAATCAAATATACATACTATGCAGGTAAAAAGACGGAATCTACGAGTATCTGATAAAAAGAAACCAGGCAGAAAAGACGGGGTCTCCATATCACAGACATATACGCACTTCCATAACATATTTCTACTGCTACTCTGCAGCTATAAATGGCTCTGGAACCACCGAGCCTGTTCATCGTCGCTGTCTTCTGAGGAAATCCATATTACTGAAAAAGATGAAGAAAAAAGGAAAATTATCTCACGGAGACGCTGCATTGTAATCAGGGTATTTTTCCAATATTATTTTTGGTAACCATTAGCTCTGTCGTGGTCGGGACAATAATAGTGCTGTGTTCCAGTTAGCATCAAGAGATCTAATTCAGTTGAGAATGAATCATAAAAACTCAGTAACGTGTGTTACTAGTACTATAAGCCGTCTCATTGTCGGGACAACTCTGCTATTCAGTTCCTGCCAACACAACATTGTTTTATTCAGTTGAGAGAGAGAGAGAGAGAGAGAGAGAGAGAGAGAGAGAGGGAGAGAGGGAGAGAGAGAGAGAGAGAGAAGGAGACTGATTGTTAATTTTATCTAAAAACTAAGGAGACAAGTTTCCTTAATCGTAGTATGAAGAAATAATGGCAAGTAATAGAGGACCTCATGTAACGCTGCCCGAAACAGTTATTGTACTGGCCGTAACGTTACAATGTTGCGAGTATACAGAAAGGAAACCTGA
Source organism: Coenobita brevimanus (assembly GCF_032717465.1). Lineage (NCBI taxonomy): Eukaryota > Metazoa > Arthropoda > Malacostraca > Decapoda > Coenobitidae > Coenobita > Coenobita brevimanus. The sequence continues at coordinate 30,303,964 of NC_136979.1, forward strand.
CATTCCATCTAACCAGAGTTGCTGGGTTGGAGTTACAAGCTCACCGGAGCCCCTCTGTGCTCAACCAATATTTAGATTTCAGGTGGTGGGGGGCTGCCTTTAGCAGATTCCGACACAGCATACTTCAAAGTCCCCGTCTGCCGCCCCCTCCTACGCCCCTCTGGCGGCCTGGCAGAGCAGTGTAGGTCTTCTTGGTAACTGGAAGCCTTGAGGGAACCCGCACCCAACTCCACACCAAAAGTAGCCGCGGTACAGCACACCAACCACCAGCCACATGATGAAACGACCACACTCACCTCACAAAGGCAATAGGCAAGTGACTGAAATGTTTTTTCATTTGTTTTGCTTTGCTCCGAGTTGTTTAGTGTAAGAAAAAAGGCTTCTTTTAGCTTTCATGCCCCAAATGGCCTACACTTCTTTGTAAACCATTCCTTTAAAAAATTGGAGTTACTTGGAATGTGAGTTTAGGAAACACGACTTCAGAGGAAATGGATTGGATTACGAATGATGTAGAGACGCAATTCCTTTTTTCATATGAAATAAAATGGCAGATGGATGTGTAGGACTTTAGCCATGTATCTATTTATCTATCTGTTTATCTATCTATCTATCTATCTATCTATATCTATATCTATCTATCTATCTATCTATCTATCTATCTATCTATATATATATATATATATATATACAGTATATAAGGTAGGTGGGGGCGCTCACCATCCACTCTCTGGATGTAGTGCTGCTCACGCGTGTTTGCCTTTTCCTTTTCTCCATCCATCTTTCCTTCCATCCTCTTCTTTCTTTCCTTCATTCTTTCCTCGTCCTTTTGCCTACGGGTGACTTTACGCTCCCTCTTCTATCGTTCTTTCCTCCATTCTTTCCTCTTCCTTCTGCCTGTGGGTGACTCTACACTGAGTGACAAGCCAAAAGGTTTCCTGTACACCAGGACTCCATTTTCTACGCTGGGTGGTAACCATATAACCAAATTTTGGCGCCTGATGGTTTAGTGGGTAATTAAGGCTCTCCAATCGGATTGAGCCGGGGAAGGTGTATATTCAGTGGGTGGTTGGGGTTTATTGCTCACGTAATCCCACTCGGGGATGAGTGAGGCTGGTCACTCTCATCTTAAATGTCAGGACAAACTTGAAAAGCCCCGGGCTCTTACCCTCCTAATGTAGGATTGGATAGGGATGGATGGATGGATATATATATATATATATATATATATATATATATATATATATATATATATATATATATATATATATATATATTTATAAAATTAGATTGATAGCCAGAGAGAAAGGTAAACAGACATGTAGACAATTAGACTGATAAATAAAAAGATCAATATTAAGAGATAGGTAGTCAGACAGATAAATGGATAGGTAAGTCTCTTTAAAAAGTTGAACAGAATGATGGGGTACACTAACTACAGAGTGAGTCAAGTGTACAAAATGCTTTCGAAGTGTAGTTTACATAAGAAACAAGGAGAACTGGCTCCAAAAACGATTACGAAATTAACGAATACTGATAATTTTAAAAGAAAGACTGGCATGCGATCACTTATAAATGACAGTCGTGCGACTAACTGTATTATGATGGACTAAAGGAGGAACAAAATTTGTGGAACTACTGTATTTACACTGCAACTGACATGCAGTCTGTTCGCAAATGCAATAACTTACACGTACTCTAAGTCTTTCATGTACACAACTTATCAGCCCCAAAACAATCTACGTTATTGTGAATTTCCATTTGCCCACAACCTTCATCCTTCTGAGTGCGATATATTTAGTCATCTCCAAATGTACACAGCTTCTTTTCTGCTTTTCTTTGCATAGTTTTCTTTATAGAAGAAAAAAATTTTCCTGCTGAAATCCTATAATTCCTTTTTCTCCAAGAAATAAGAGTGATGAGACTCTAACCACTGACATATAGCTGGAAATGGTAAGGGAGCCACGGTGGCTCACGGCAAGGGCAGCAGACTCCCGATTTACGTGTACAGAGAGTCTGAATTCGATACTCAAAACATGGCACGTGTCTAACATTAGTTATTTTATGGGCTAATGTTCGCTAATTGCTGATTAACATAGATAACATTACACAGCCTGCAAGCAGCTCACAAAAATAGCCAAATCAACATATCGACCATACCACGCATGCTCTTGCTACTGACATTTTCACTCCATTCGTATTTGGCTAGTATGTGGAAGAGTTAATTCTGACCATTATCCTACCACAGGGAGAGACCCAGTCATGTGGTGACATCCCGACTGATATACTGTAGACTACAGCAAGAAATGAACCTACAGGAAACAAGCTGGTACCAGACATTGTTCGAATTATATGACATAATTAAAGTGATGGAGTTATGTGACCAAATGGGCTGGGGACTGAGTGGTTGCAGGTTCAGTCCCGGCTGTCACAGGTATCAGTCTGTGGAAATGAATTCCATGTCACAGTGTTTACTGCTCGTAAATATCGCCCCGCCAAATTTTGTATAAAAACACATCCACTATTATTATAATACCAGATCAAAATGTGATATCTCTTACAGTATGTATCACTTTCAGAGATGGATTAAATAAGTTCACAAAATTAGGCAGGATGACGTGTGAGTGCTGCAGAGCATCAGTCCCCTGCTGGGATGCTGTAGATGAAACAGCAGACAAAGGGAAAGGCCTTCCTAGCTTTTCCCCAGTCTACTGCAATATATATATATATATATATATATATATATATATATATATATATATATATATATATATATATATATATATATATATATATATATATATATATATATGTGTGTGTGTGTGTGTGTGTGTGTGTGTGTGTGTGTGTGTGTGTGCTCATTTGCTCGACAACGCAAAAGACATAGCTTTTCACTCACGATAATCTCATTATGTCATTTCCGAACAATACTTTCCATCCGTACCATTATTCACAGGTTAATGAAATTGTTACCTGCTTTGAGAAACGGGCTCTGCTTACTGGCGAAGGTTTATATTCCACAGGAGGGACTGATTATTTTTGAGTTTTTTTTTATAGGCTGGTGCAAGTATCAGGTTTTCTGTATGAGTAAGGTGACCAGATTTATTGGAGCTAAAAGCGGGACGCGCGCGCGCGCGCGCGTGCATTCGTGCGTGCGTGTGTGTGTGTGTGTGTGTGTGTGTGTGTGTGTGTGTGTGTGTGTCGAGAGAGAGAGAGAGAGAGAGAGAGAGAGAGAGAGAAATATATATATATATATAGATAGATAGATAGATAGATAGATAGATAGATATAGATATACAGATAGATGGGTAGACAGATAGATATATAGATAGACATGTATAAACAAAAAGATATTGACTAATGTGACAGCGACCGCCGCTGCGCTACACCTCAAACTGAGGCTGCTAATCAAACACTAACGTCTCCTACGAACTCCGAACATGACGTACTGTACAGTGAATGGGTCGACCAAAGTTACCAGCTAGTGAGCATTACAGATTATATATCAATAATTCGGCATTTCATTTGGTTAGGATTATGCATAATTTTTCTAATTCATCCTAATTTCACAAAAGAAGGTCATTATAAATCTAATGCAATAGCAAGTTTCTAAAAGCGGGACAGTTAAGATAATATGCTCAAAAAGCGGGACATTCTAGTCATAATTAGAAAGGCGGGACGGACGTCCAAAAAGCGGGACTGTCCCGCCTAAAAGCGGGACTCTGGTCACCTTATGTATGAGTCACTTCTATGTTGCTATGCACTTACTATCACTATGCTGGAAGAAGAAAACAGTAAGTAAAGTATAATGGGCAGGTTACATTAGAATGTTCAACAAGTAATCACCCAAAAACACTGGTTACTCAGCATATAGTGAGAGGCATAGAAATTCCTTGATATGAATGCATGCTTTTGACCTTCAGGATGTTTCGATTTTTATATAAAAATGGTAAATTAACACTACTATTGCTGCAGCAAATCTGTACGTAATAAATGAATGTGCAGATACCGGTAATATGTTCCTTTTGGTCAACAAAGAGAAGGGCCAAAAGATAACCACAACTTTTCGCAGGTGTTTCCCATTCCTATCGTTATCCCGATAATTCCCTAAACACACACACACACACACACACACACACACACACACACACACACACACACACACACACACACACACACACACAAACTTAGTAAATAGTAAAGATATAAACATTAAACGCTGCGACCCTAAAAACAAATAGTACACTCACTTTTAATGGAGACCACGACAAAGGACCATAAGAGCGGGAGTGAGCCACCCACAGCTGCGAGGAGCCACGAGAGCCAGTCTAACTGTTGCCATGTAAGCAAATTATTATCCACGCCAGTGTTCATGCATGTGGCTAACCAGTCCCGGCCCGGGGCTGCCCACACCCGGTAATGATACAAACGTGTAGTTCTTACATTCCATGGCGAGATGTGTACGCTAAATAGCTCAGATGATGATGAAGAAGAAGTAAAAATATATATAATAATTTTTCCTTTATGAAAACGTACTATCAACGTCTGAAATTTTAACTTGGTGAGGTCATCTGCGAAATCTATCTCTATCTATCTATTGTCAGACGCCATAATCCCGTAAGGGGTGGCCATTTGACTTTGAGTTATTTGTTTTACGGGGAAGGGCACTAACCCTCCACCAACCCACTTGCTGACACGTAGGGAGCACGTATGGTTTGGTTATATGGTTACCACCCAGGGTTGTAAATAGTTTCTTGGCTTACAGGAAACCATTTGGCTTATCACTCAATGAAAAGCAACCTATAAAGGGAAGAAAAGCAATAAGAAGTGACAGGAAAGATGGGAGAAATCAGCGAAATACTGGATATTATTATGTAGGACATTCTTTTATTCACAAGTAGTTACAGTCGAACACCACAAACATTACTGAATATACTCGTTGCATGATCCCATTATCATCAGGAAATATGGAGGGTGATAATGTTTGCTAAAGAAGAAAGACCCATAACTCTGCATCATCTGAGTGAGGTATAAACTGGTGTCTGTTACTGCTGCTGTTGGTTGCAGGGGATGTGCAGTACAGGAAAAATCGATTACTTAAGTAGGTTTTATTAATGGATCATCTCATCGCCACGATTTCTTTGCGCACAAATGCATCTGAGTAAATATTAGCCATCCAGTCCCTGAATATCATGTCCTTTGTTTAGTATCATCTGCAGTGCCATGGCACTCATCCAAGATTATCAAATATGATTAAATAAATACAGTGTTCCCTGTGTGACTTGATAACAGGTTCGGACCGTACTGTACCGCTACATGAACTAGAGTTTGTAATCAGCCGCTGTGCCGTAGTGCTGGTGTATCACAGTGTTGCTCCTGAATCTGTACTATAAGACAGTGATTGATTAAAGATCCGGAATGCAGAGCCTTACCGCTCCAAAATTTCAAAGTTACGGCCACCATACCTGGCCACTTGAGTCCCCTAGCTGGCGGATTCATATGACCCAGTATCAAACAGTTCCCCGTACTGGGTTTCCAGTTGCATCAAAGAACTTATGAAAATAGTCTATTCACGGATTCTCAGAAACCGCTAAAGGTACAGTCTTGAAATTTTTGTGGGATATAGCCAGGTTTGAGGAACAGGTCTGAAATGACTATGGGCCTACTTTGGCCAGTAGCTTTTGAGATCGCCCAGGGGTCAATGGAAAGTAGTTTGGGCTACGTCACTTATGTTCTGTGAGGATTTCATTGCTTTAACCTTCGACCAGTGTTTGACACTCTTTTAGGGTTGGGGCCCTACTACACCAGCTTTTCACTTCGATGTGCTTATCATATGAAGGGCGTTGAAATCACCAGGTCCAGCGATAGCTTATCATGAGGTGAGTTATCGACGTTGCTAATGGCAATTGCCGTTTTCTAGTTATTATTATTATTATTATTATTATTATTATTATTATTTACAAATAACTTGCTCGTATTCGCTCAATTTCAAAGCTACGACTATCATACTTGGCCATCTGAGTCCCCCACCTGGTGGTTTCGTATTATCCAGTTCCCAGTAATGGTTTTCCAGTTACATTAAAAAACCTATAATAATAGTCATCTCTGATCCTCAGAAACGCTAGTCGTACAGACTTGAAATTTTTGTGGGACATAGCCTAGCCAAGATCGGGGAGCAGGTCTGAATGACTATGGGCCCATTTGGGCCAGAGATCGCCCAGGGGTCAATGGAAAGTACTTTGGGCTCATCCGAGAAAAACAACTTTCTTCTTGTATTTCTAACAGTAGTTTCACATCAAACTAGTTTTACGATTTACACCGCTGAACTATTGTTCAAACACATTTAATATGTAATCCATATCTCTACAATAATATGTTAATATTTCAGGACTCAACATTTAATGTGATGTCGTTTGCTGAATTTGTATCAACAGATATGAAGAACGTTTGTAAATCTGTTTACATTTGCAATGTTATATAGCTGTTTTGTTGTAACAGTCTTCAGACACCAGCCTTATTTTCTATAAGCTCACCTAGAAAAAAATGTGTAAACATTTGTAGATGTGGAAACCTTCTCCTCTGAAAGATATGCTGCCACGTGCTTCTGTAGCTTGCAGATGTTTATCCTATAGAAAAACAAAAACGTGTAGAGGTTCTTGAATAAACTAATATATATATATATATATATATATATATATATATATATATATATATATATATATATATATATATCTGCCTACTTCCTCAGATTTTATCATTCTTTTTCTGTGTCTGCCATCCTCTCTTCCTATTTCTCCTATCTTTCCTGTCACTTCTTAATCATTTTCTTTCCTTTACAGGTGGATTTACATTGAGTGACAAGCCAAATGGTTTCCTGTAAGCCAAAAAACCATTTACTACGCTGGGTGATAACCATATAACCAAACCATACGTGCTCCCTACGTGTCAACAAGTGGGTTGGTGGAGGGTTAGTGCCCCTCCCTGTAAAACAACTAACTCAGAGTCAAATGGCCACCCTTTACGGGATTATGGTGTCTGGCAATATATATATATATATACTGTATATGCACTCGGGGCCAAGGTCACGGTTGCCAAAATAGCTCCCAATGGTCAACTAGTTGACCTCTGGTGACCTTGACGTTGACCCCGAGTGTCCATTTTTGAACTCGTCCAAGATTTCGGCCATATCTTGACACCCTGAAAGTTTCATGTTGGTAGCTCAAGCCGTTCATGTGATATCTTGCTTACCAACACTCACAAACAAAGCCAGCCAGCCAACCTCACTGCTGAAAACACTACCACTCCGCTCGCTTATCACCCACGTTGCGAAGCTAGCGGAGTGGTAGTTTTCATTTGTGAGGTTGGGTGACTGGCTTTGTTTGTGTGTGTTTTGCATCCTGAATTTGGGTCAAATCAGAAACAGAGGTCCAAAATAATGTGCCGAGGAAAAGCTTTCCTGCTACGATGGAGGTGAGATCTAGTGTTATTTGTTAGAGATCGGATGGCCTGAACAGCTTCTGCAAGTATAGGTGGGACATCGAGAACAGCTGGAGGAACATGTAGGAGGTTATCAAGGATATCATGTTCCACCGGGTTTCTTCGATTCCGTAAAGTATTGAGGTGTTGCGCCCATCTTTCTAGGACTGCTTTCTTGTCTTTGAGAGCTCACTTTCGGCTGATCAAACAGGGGTTATGCCGCGTCTGGCTGGCCCATAGACGGTTTTTATGAACTTGTGGAACCCATGTTGGTCATTAATATCAGCCAGTATTTGCAGCTCTTTTGCTTGCCCAGTTCACCATTTGTTTCCATGTAATGCAGTTTTCTCTGGTTTTCACTTCTGCAATCCTGGAATTCAGTCTCTAGGGTTAAGGAACCGGAATGAGCCAACCAGTTGTTATGTGTTCTATTCTTCATTGCATGAAGGTCATGTATACCCTCAGCATTCTCATCACACCAGTCTTCATGGCGGCGAATGGAGAAGCCTAGGGTTTCTTCTGCAGTGCCGTAAAGCAGTGTCTTAATGTTCAACCACTCTGTGTCTAGGTTTGTTGGATTATTGTTTGAGTCAACTGCTGGACATAGAGAGAGCTTGTCTGCAATAGTTCTGTGAAATGTGTTAGAAGTTGTAACATCCTGTAAAATATCACAGTTTACTTTCTTGGTGGATGGTCTAACATCGCATTTGTGGGCGTATGACTATTTGCATTTCGGTGAGCATAAGGTTATGGTCTGTTGAGTACTCACCACCTCTGATAGCTCTGGTTATAAGAACTCTGCTTTGGTCTGCTGTCTTACAATGACATAGTCAATTAGGTGCCAATGTCTAGATCGTGGGTGTATCTATGTGGCCTTGTGTTTATTCTTAAGTTGAGGTGCTGGTGATAATCAGACTGTGTTCCGAGCATAAGGAAAGCATTCTAAGGCCATTGTTGTTCAGGTTACCAACGCCATGTCAGCCTATAATGCCTTGCCTGAGAAGATTATCTATCCTACTATGACATTAAAATATTCGAGTAGGATGAGTTTGTCATTAGGTGGTATTGAGCGAATGGTAGCACCCAGAAAAACATAAAGGGAATCCTTGACGGTGTCCTCAAAATCAAGCGTTCGAGCATAGGCACTGATGAGTGTTGCATAATGGCATTTAGAGAGAGGTATGCACCTGGACATCAGCCTCTCTGATATACCCACAAGTGTTTCTTGGATCTTGTGAAGTAGGTTGTTTCGGACTGCAGAGCCAATAGCATGGTTTCGTCTAACACTGTCTGGGAATCCCCTCCAGAAATAGGTATAACCTTCTCTTGCTTATGTTAGTTTGTCCTCCCGTGAGAGACGAGTCTCAGACAAGGCAGCAATGCCACTTTTATATCTTTTCAGTTCATGGGTAATAAGGGCAGTTCAATGGAGCGCGCGCGCACACACACGCGCGCACACACACACACACACACACACACACACACACACACACACACACACACACACACACACACACACACACACACACGCACACACACACACACACACACACACACACGCACACACACACGAGCGCGCGCGTGCGTTCCCCGCTGTAATCAACACCTTTCTCGTTTCAGTAGAGCGGGTTTTAAAAACTTGCAGAATATTCAGGTCAAATATCATCGATTTGGGCAGTTTCTACAATTGCCACTGAGGTATTGCTTATGTCGTTGCTGGTGTATGCAAAGAATACAGTCAAACGTCATATCACCTCTTCATGTACTGTCTTTAATAGCCAGTATCCGATTGCGGATTAATAACGATACGGTGATAAATGACTACCCAAACCCAAATTGTGCTCTTCGGAACTCAACAAACGTCTCAGAATATTCTGAACGTTTCTTAAATGCTGAGTTAAAAAGTGGATTAATATTACACTTGCGATTGTACACACAGAAAGAAGACTATGGCCCCATTTGTAGTCTCTTATTATTAATCTCGTACATAAAATCCTGAAAAATTAGTTGGGCTCCGAAGATCGTGTTATTTGGTTTAAAGAATCTCATCATTCACATTCTCGTGTCATTATTAGTGTCAGCAGCTGTACACCGAACATATTTCTCTTGCTGAGTACGTAATATGGGAAGCAGGTGCTGTATTTACCGTACAGGCAAAAAGAGTGTCTTGATGTCAAATAACGGCGAGTGATCCATCTTCCTCACCCGGCCAGGCGTCAGGCACCAGGATATTAACTGCCGTGAAATATGAGCAAAAGTCAACCCATGATCAATATATCCTCACACATATTATGCAAATATTTCGATGCATATTTATAGAGGAAAGTCTGGTTCAACAGAGAATGGAACTTCACAACCAGCATCAAAGCTATCGTATTTTATATATATCACTGTAAAGGAAAGAGGAAAGTGTTTAAATTGCAGGAGCTAGATAATTCACTAGACCTTTACTGCTCCTGGGCTCGTATTCTTGTCAGTTAAGGAAGCTCCTAACACCTTTTCCTAGGCTCTTTATTCTGTTTATTTAGCCTTTCTGTCCTCTTCTGTGTTACATAAATCCTTGGAATTGCCATAATCTGCATGAGTGACGTAAATAAAAATATTTAACCAGCCATATAAAAAATAATCCACTAAAAGAGAGATATTAGAAAGTTTCCTTAACCAACGAGAATACAAGCCCTGGTCTGTCCTGAGCTGAATAAAATCGTTCGTACGAGACAACAACAAAATGAAAAACAGCCTACGTCACTGTAGCGCAGTCGCTAATGCAGTGTAATAATAAATTAGTGAGAACCTAATCATATATAGCAGAAAAGTGTGGGGAGGAGGAAAACTGAGTATAAACAAATTAAACTAATAAGGTCAGAATTAACTCTTTCGGTTCAATGATGGTGCACTTAATATTCTATCCTTGCTGTCTCCAAATATCTCTGTTCAGCTTTGGAGAGACTTCCATCTAGAGAGTTTATATAGCCTTCATATATCCCTTCACTACAAAAGATCTCCCCAAAGCTGATTATTATTACATGGGGATACCAAGACTAGATCAGTGAGGACGTTACCTTACTGATGGGGCTTAACGTGATTGGAGGTGAATGTAAAATACAATCCAACATCTTTTACTAGTAGACTAAAGTTCAGCATCATTCACAATGTCAAAGGGTAAACCTTGGTAAACTGCAAAACCACTTGTTCATGCATAGCAGTGACAGCTTCTAATAATATTACTCTGCTTACAAAGCAGCAATTTCCACTTGCTGATCGACCAGAAATTAATGTAATAGCGCAATGATTATAAAAGAGGATTGAGAGACGAATGGTTGGATAAGAGACTGTTTTCTCGTGATCTAAGGAGAATCTCTGCATTTTTTCCTCTCAAGTTTTTTTCTGCATGTTTCACGGTAGGCATTAGTAATAGTCTTATGTATGAGATTTATGCACATTTACGTCAGTCTGAATTCAAAGAAACACTGCCTTGCGTGATGGAGAAGCTTTTGTATACTAGTGATCAGTGGAGTTGTAACTGCCATGTGCAACCATACTTCATGGTATGGCGAAAAACGTTCTCCTCAAAACAATTGCCTTAAACAGATTTGCAAAGTACCGGCTCAGACCTCCATGCTAAGCCAATGGGACTTGTTCTGCTAAGCCATGGCCTCTAACACCCAACAGTAACGGAGTAATTAACCAATGCGGGGGTCCTCTTCCAAAACAAGGGGTGCTATGAATTTCTGGGGAAGGAAAGATAATCGCTTTTGGATATTGAATCTAGGGACTTGCAACGTCCATGGTCTTGCAACTGATGGTAACTTTACTATTCTACAAGAAATGAGATATATAAACTGGGATAACACAGTACTTTGCGAGGTCAAAAGATTAGATAAGGCCTTCACAGAACTGTCTGATGGTCAAATACTGTGATACAGAGGCAAACAAGAAAAACTGAGCTTGTTGTAGGATTTCCGGTCAATAAATACTACATGGTAACAGTGAAAAATTCTTTAATGTAAATGAAAAAATAGCAGTCTTAACAATTAAACTAAACAAGAGATACAAGATAAAATTAATCCAAGTCAGTCCACCAACATCAGCTTATGATAACGATGAAGTATAGAAATTTTATGAAAATGTAGAGGAACCGATGAATAAGCACAAAACCCAGCCTACATATGTGATGGGAGCCTTTAATGCAACGTTGACAAGAAAAGTGAAGGTGAGACTGAAGCAGGGCACTTTTTAGCTGTTAGACGGAATACTACAGATGACATTCGAGTGGAAACTGCTGAAAGGAGTAGTGTCTGGGTGATGAACACGTTCTTTCAAAAGGAACAAAGTTGGAAGTCGACTTGGAATGGAACTAATGATGAAACAAAAATGAAATTTATTTCGTCCTCACTGACAAATCACATACTGGTACAGTGAAAAAGGCAACTGCTCGGAACAAAGAAATTATAGGAACGATCACATATTGGTGAGGAATCAAGTACTGTTTGATCTCAAAAGACAAAGGGATATGCTAATCAGCAGGAGACAACTGCTCAACCTTGTGTCAGTGAGGATGAAGGCAACAGATTGGACTTGTTAACTCAGAAAAGATACTCGCTGAGGAATGATCAGACAAATACCGACACAGAACAAATGAACGAAAACGCCAAGAGAAAAGTAAACGAACATCTCCAGAAATAGGAGATAGGGAACCACGAAAAAACCCCGACAAACTCACAATGAATACAAAGGAATTTCTAAAGAATCAAAGAGATCTTGATAAACTGGACGCCAACATGGCAAATGGATTTTAGTATAGACAAATGCAAAGTTTTAAATGGTTATTGTAAAAATGAAAAAATTAAGTACATTATGAATCATACTCAACTCGAGAATGTGAACATAAAAAACGACTTAGGAAAAATAACAACAGAAGATATGAAACGCCGCCAACAGTGCACGGAAGCAATAGAGGGAGCTAATAAACTGCAAACGTTTCCAGTCTAATGATGCAAAACATTTTTTCTTCAGTAAAGTTGTCAACATATGGAACAAATTGACTAGAAATGTGGCCGACTGTAATACACCAATAACCTTTAAAAGTCGACTGAATGAGCATCTGGTCTCTAATCCTCAGTTAAATGCATTCATGGCTGAATAATTTATACTGACTGTCTTTTCCTCACTTACAGATCGAGGAGAATAAGCAGCAGTTTCTCTCAGGTAATGTTAATCTTCCCTTATATGAGTACAGTATATTAAATTGGTTTAGAATATAGAGCTTTTCAGCCCTCCCTACGAAATTTCCCAGGCCGTTTTTGTATGCATCATGGTGGTCTTTCTTATTTTTTCTTGTCAGTTTCGGCTATATGGTTTGGTGGGCGGGGGAGGCCTTCTTGCTATAATAACCCTGCCTTCACCTCACATAATTATATATCATAGGTATAGTCGTCGTCGTAAACAAAAAAAAAGGAAAAGGACTAATAGGTTTGTTTCTATCTGCTTTCCTTTGTATTCCACTGTAAGAATACTCTTTTGTAAAAGAAAGAACATGATTGCAAGGATTATGAGAGGTCACATTGCAGCAGCCGAACCAAAGAGAACTGTCAACAGAAAGGGAAATAAAGATATCAGAAAGTTTAAAACGAAGAGCTTTGATGAATCATTAAGGAATGGAGGAAGTTTGAAAACAACCAAGTGGAGGCTTAGTATAGGAAGAAAGCAAATGTTTACTCTGACTGACTCTAGTCTAGAAACAAGAAAAAACAGAAATGAAGTAATCAAATAGCAGAATATGTTTTTACGAAACCACAGCATTAGTACCGTGGTCGAAGAATCAGTTCAGGACAGAGAAACGTTAGACACTGTCATGCCCATATATATATCATCCAATCCTACATTGCCCATGAGGAGCGTGGGAGCCCGGGGCTAGGCAGTTGGTCCCGACATTTAAGATGAGAGTGACCAGCCTAACTCATCACTGAGTGGCATTACATGAACAATCAACCCCTACCATCCCTTGGATATAAACCTTCACCGGGTCAATCCGACTGGAGCACAATAATTACCCACTAAACCACCAGGTGCCAAAATTTGATCATATGGTTACCAACCAGCGTAGTAAATGGTTTCCTGGTGTACAGGAAACCATTTGGCTTGTCAATCAGTGTAAAATCACCCACAGGCAGAAGAGGAAAGATTGAATATATATATATATATATATATATATATATATATATATATATATATATATTTATATATATATATATATATATATATATATATATATATATATATATATATATATATATATATATATATATATTGTATATAGATAGATAGATAGATAGATATACATACATACATACATACACAGATAGACAGAGAGGTAGATGGATGAAGAGAAAGTTTATTGACCACGCCACCATTGCGTATAATCTTATACAAGGGCTTTCGTTCAACATGGTGTTAAAAATAAATAAACTTCAAAAGAATAAAGCTCGTAACATGATTTTGCAGTACGTTATCAAAGTACATAATAAAAATCGATAGTCTAGGGCAGTGATAGCAGAGACTTCTGCGAGACAGTAGAATGAAAGTTATTAGCGTAAAAAAAAAAATAATAATAATAAAATAAAAAAGCTGTTTCTTATATAAAAATAAAACGAGCATTTCGACAATGTACTGTTACTACGCATGCAGACTAAAACAGTACTATACGTTTGTAAAACATAAGACACCAAAAATATGCACACTAAACTACACGTAACACATATAAATTTTATAGTATGTAGATGTAATCATATTAATAAGAACTCTTCCTTTGACATTCTGCCCTAGAAAATACCCAGGATGGCAGAAAGGTTATGTCTGTCTGTCTTTATATGCAAATCTAGTACGACTGAAAGCCCACTATCCATTATTCCATTCCTTAACCATAAGCATTTGTCGAAGGGAGTCAGAAGGGGATACTACAAATTATATTCCATGCGGTCCTTCACGTGTAGTCGTATATCGTTGGTTAAAGTACTCCCTACTTCCTTATCAGTTTTTTATCTCACTATTTTATTCAATTCATCCATCCTTCAAGCCATTCTTTCCCCATCAGGAGAGTAGAAGCCCGGGGCTAGGCTTCTCATTCCCGACATATAAGGAGAGGGTGGTCAACATCACTTGCTCCTTTGTGGCGCTCTGTGAGCACTAACACCAACGCGATCAGGAACATCGTTAACGAACTGGTGGTGTTTCGACAACTCACTGTCATTTTCAAACCTCCTATGTAAGAATACATCTTCGGAAATTTTTGTAGAGTCTTGACTTAATGTGGGCATAAGGCACTTTAATAATAAGAAAAGTGAGGTCATATTCTTCACAGATGGTGAGGAAATCTAAGTCCAGCTGAACTTTCTCGACTTTGAAGTCGAGCCGTTCAGCTGTGCGGTAGGCCTGTAGCGTTGGAGGTTCATAACGCCTTGATAAAACAGATGCAATAGAGTCACCATGGGGGAAGCGTAAACATCATCATGCTCAGAGTTAAGAGAGTCCGTCTGGACATAGATTTCCTCACCACCTGTGAACAATATGACCTCACTCCTCTTTTTCTTAATTTTAAGGTGCCTAATGCCCACATGAAGTCATGAAGACTACAGAAGTTGCCAAAGACGTATTCTTACATTAGAGATTTGAAAATGACAAATGAGTTGTCGAAACGTCACCAGTTCACTAAAGATGTTCCTGATCACGTTGGTGTTTATCTTCATATAAATACGCTTCCCCCATGGTGAATCTATTGTATATATTACACATAAATAGTATATATATATATATATGATAATGCAGTTAATAATATCCTGTTCTGTAATAAGCGAGTGGATATGAACATTTTCTTTCATTAATTCCTACCTTCTTATAGTTACTGAGTTGTATAGCCCGTGTCATAGTTAGGAAGAAAACCCTTCATGAACCCCTTACCTACCTTAAACCAAGTCTTCATCAACGATTCATGAACTTGTTAATTCTCTTGTCAGCTCTTCATCAACATCTCATGAACATCAACCTTTTATCAAGCTTTCACCAGCATATTATCTACCAATAAAATTACTAGAAACAATGCTATAAAAATAAATAGGAATAAAAACTTCATAATCTTTTATGATGCAATAGTATTATTTTATAGTTGCTGTTCAAATATCGTTGGATCCATTATCTGTGTTAGCGCTTACGCCAAGATGCGTCACGACTGTCCCTCTCTCCTGCCCGTCCAGTGTGCATGTCCCAACATGTTATTATATGAGCTTTGGTTTTCGCATTTGATGACTTTTGACCCCCGGCCTGGCCAATGTGGCACACAGATGTACAATAGAATGTTGTAGTACTAGTCAGTGTTTATAAGCATGCAAACTTTCATTTAATTCCATAGAGCCGCAGGGGAACTAGGGTGGTATTTTTGAAAACTGGCACTGGTTGCTAGGGGCGCTGAGGCCGATCTTTGCAGGGTTTCCAGTCGAAAACTAGAGAAGAGGTGAAAAATGGATGGCACACTTCCGATGGGGAATGCCCTCAAGATTACGTCTAAAGTCAGAGCTTCCTACGCCCATTAGTACTATTTCTACAACCCATAACGAAAAAAAAAAAAAACGAAAAAAGCTGCTTTCTCCCGTTGCGAAAAAAGCGGGTTTTCTGCCGTTGCTAGGCAACGAGTTGTTGTCGAGCAACCAAAACCTTGCTGACACAACTAGGTCATAGGCTGGTCATTGTGTCCAGGTTTGGTTGAAATAAATTAAATCTGAAAGGTAGAAATGCCTGCTACAATTAAACAAGAAAGGAAGAAAGAATACAAGAAAGAAAGAAAGAAAACGCGACTAACAATAGCCTAATGGCAGCATGGAGCTGGCCAAAAAGGCGTTACCATGCTGAAATAGTTAACGGGATATGGCTTCAATTTGATTCAGCCAGACAAACACAAAACAAATTGGAGAACATATAGACAGACAGGACGAACAGATATTTTTGTCACATCCACTCCTGATGATTTTACAGGAGAACATCATGCACAACAAAGAGAACAGGCCGAAAAACATACAGCCACAGATCATGCAATACCCTAGAAAAATGACGTATGGACGGTGAGAGTGGATGTGGACTATCCGGTGTGAGTGATGGTGGTGATGCCGTCATGTCTGCACCAGCTGAACCCGAGGCCGATAAAGGGGTAGGACGCACAGCTCGGCCACCTGGACTCAGGGTTACCCAACACTCAAACCCGGATGCAGAGCTGAATAGAATCACACACACAAACATACATAGAGACTGCCTCGTAGTGGAAGAGATACTATTATGCCAACAGTATGAAATGACATTAATATCTTTACAGCCGAAATGTACACATCATTATCATCTTGAAGCAACAAGTAATCACACACACACACACACACACACACACACATGGACGTACATAAGCAAAACAACGCAGTATAACTTAAAGGCAACCTCAGAACTGTCCTTGGTAATGTCAGTCCTCCAGTCAACTCTTGACGAGTGTTATACCGAACCAGACAGGCGATACAGTTTGAAATTAAAGTTACTGACCATAGCAATTCTTAAAAGATCTTTACTTACTTATGGCTCTTTCGAAGTGCATCGTCATAGGATAGCTAGGGTTGATAAAACAAACGAATGTCGGCAGGCAGAAGTTTAGTTAAATGAATATTCTGTTAATGCCTATTGTCGATCTGTTTTCATGCGACGGAACTTGGCCACTCCCACAACTTGAATACTAAGTTGTAGTTCAGTGAAATTTTATGAGCTTTAGCTGTGAGGAAAGAATACCTCTCCTTTGTTACTAATAAATTTAGCTTCCAGTCTGACTAATTCTGACCACCAGCTAAGCTGACAAGAGGTTATGCTTTGTCAGATGAAAACAGACTGACTACTGTTACTCAGGCAACAGGGTTAACATAACTTCAACATTTTTAAATTCAAGACATCGGAAATTTAAGACTCTGGAAGTCCATGACTTCAGAAATTCCAGGTGTCAAGACTCCAAGACCAGGAATACAGGACTCCAGGAACCTGTTGCATCTGCCAGGTCTCATGCCATCAGGGAATGACACAAGCCTTTAGGAATGATTCAGAGCCTTGCTAGACAGAAACACGTCTATATATATTACAATACTTACATGTAACTGTTGGGGTTTCAGTCACATCTCTCCATGCCATACCTGTAAAAGATACATATATATATATTTTTGTTTTTTGTTTTTTAATGCTCAGGAGAATAATCTTATGAACAACTGTTAAAAAGGGGATATATACTGTATAACTGTATGGACAGAAAAATATATTTGTGCTATAATTTAGTGACAAAAAAACAAAATCTTACGGCCATCCGTTTCAAAAACCTAAGTAAAACTATCATGATAGATCAAAGAAAGAATCGAAGAAGTAGAAGATTACGACGACGACGACGACAAAAAAGAAGAAGAAGAAGAAGAAGGAGAAGGAGGAGGAGGAGGAGGAGAAGGAAGAGGAGGATGAGGATGCTTGTCACTACACCACGGTTACTTAGACAATTAATTTCTTGTTAAGTCCCACTCCACATTCAGAAAATAAAACGCAATCATCGACTTTTGCAGCCTAGGTTCCTAGTTTAACTCTACGAGCAAACAGAGATAAATTTGATCTTACCTAAAAGTTTCACTTAACCCTTTCCTTACGGTGATGTCTTTTTACAGGTTCTTCTTCTTACCTCCAAACATTTTTCATCTACATTGCAGAAACTTTTAGACCTGGTGAAGTTAGGTATAGCCAGCATTTATCTTTCACTGCGAGAGAGCTCTGAAGAGATGAATATAATCGTTTGGAGCTAGCAAGAATAAATCAGTACAAGACACGACCGTACTGGAAGATTTAAGTACCGCAAAGCCCAGGAGTGCAAGCCACGCCCATCTCAAGTATCAAACATGGGCCCAAACAAACAGATACTTGCCACTAGCTTCCAGGAACGGAGGGTGGATAAATGAGGCAATTCCATGAGTACAATGGTCTGTGTACACCGTAGGAGGATCCGTGGTGGAGGGTCCCGGATGATATTACTGGGGGGCCATTTGTAACACCGCCTTGTGGACAGTACCTCGCCTCTCTCTCTCTCTCTCTCTCTCTCTCTCTCTCCTTTAATGTGCTAGATGTATCCTTCTGTTTCAATGGGTCCTTGTAATTAGATGAGATTTTCGTCAGTGAAAATATTTTAAAGGTTGCTTCTCACCCTTCAGCCCTAGAAATCCATGTTGATTGGTATATAATCCTTTGTCAAAAGCTAAAATATGAGAAAATAATTCATTCTAGCAGAGAAATTAATTAGTTCTTTTTTTTCGTGGTATGCCATGCTGATTATTAGGCTGCTTTGCTTAGTCTGTAGTCTTGTGTTTGAGGGTTCATTATTGAAACACTGTTATGCTGCCTTTTAAAAAAAAACCCTCTCTAGCCTTAGGCTCCATTATGCATATTCATAATAGTAGGCTAAGTGTGTTTTGCAAATACAGTATTATGGCTTCACCACTGTCATTCGCACAGCACGGTAGCCTACCTTGTTTTGCTAATAATCTTGATTTTGATGTCTCACTATGCTCATTCATTCTGTTAGACGACTGGATTATACACTCAAGTCTGATGATCGACTTTGTACATTTTTCGGCACATTTACAGCACTGCAGAGAATAAGGAGTGTAGGTGGTCACTTACTCTAAGATATCCCACTTTATAAATCCTAAACTCAGAGGGGGAAAAATAGTATGGGACTGGACTTTAAAAGCTTAAGTAGCGTCTACCCAGCTCCCTGTCTTATAAGCTTGTCTTTTCTCGTTTGCAGAAGCAGAAAATACTGGATCCGTGACCATGATATACTTTCAGTGGTAGCTAATGTGACTTATTATTGAGACCATTGCTATTTTGGTAATCTTATTGTCATAGCATTTTTTCTTGCTGATGACAATTTTCTAAATATCGTCACCTGTATAGTATTGGATATGAGAGCAGTTCGTCCATATTTTTCTTTAGTCACAGGTGCTGGCTTCACGTTATCTATACTTCCTTCTTTTTAATTTTGGGAAGATTTTCATCCGTTTGCAATTTATATCAAGTAGTTCAGTAAGAGAGAAATATAACACTAAAGTTCTACGTCCTTTTCACAGCACGTCTCAGTGAGTAGAACGAGACTCTAATGTTAATCTGTTAAAACAGCAGAGTTCAAAATAGTGAGATGGCCAGCTTTGGTGAAGTCAGAGTAAACAGAATAGAGCCAAGCCCCATTGCTCCTTTACTGAAATATGGTAAAAATAAGAGCAAATTCTTTCAGACCCACGTTTTCTTTATAACCCCTTTACTACCAGAAGTCCTCAAATGCTGAATACAAGTATCTGACAGTAACAAGGATACTATTTAAATGACATCATCGTAGTGAATGGAATCGATACCCTCCTTCTTTGGCTAAGAATGGCGCAGTACTGTGTCTTTCACTTGTCATCTGCGCGTATTATTTACATCACATAATTTTATTTAAAAAATCTATCTATGCAACTCATCACTCAATTTTTCTCTGCTGAATATGGAGTAAAAAAGTGGCCGCGTCTGAATTGCCGTGTGTGTGTGTGTGTGTGTGTGTGTGTGTGTGTGTGTGTGTGTGTGTGTGATAACTCTGCCCGCCCTAACTTATTTAAAAGTGTTCAGGGGCCAGATCAATGCACATGCATGGGGATTTTGTTCGGCTTACCTGCACAATGTCACCCGACCTACGGAAATTACTGACGATTACAAAAATGTGTAATTACAGTGAGCACACGGTCGCTGCAAAGGTCATGCGGCCAGTCCCCATCGTCACCGGGATAGCCTGTTTTTTACGTGGCTTCCATGGTTTTATTTATTTATTTATTTATTTATTTATTTATAACGGCTGTTAGGAGATATATTTCTGTCACTGATTTGTAGTTGGGGATAGTGCACCTTAATCACTGGCGATTTTAGTGGGAAGTACAGGTAGGACAATGATGATAGCTAAAATAATGGTGGAGGTAATGATGCTGATGATGAGAATGAATATGATAATAACGACGAGTTTTAAGATGATGTTGCAACGATATTTATTAGTAGGGTGTTCCTTGATATATACTATTTCTGCTACATAACATCAGGAACTAGAGGGGACTTTCAGTGAGGCGCATCTCTCAGTCAAGGGCAACGTAATGTCCAAAACAATCTTCATAATGGGTTAGGTTTTCTCATCACTCGTTTGGGTTTCCCAGAAAGTGTTTTCCGGATCGAGAATCCGTGATACGATCCGTATCGGTCCCAAAAGTTAATCGATTGTTACCGGGGACATGGGCTATCTGCCCACCAAATCTGGTCCAGATCTCTCTTAGTTTTTGCGTAATCCTGCTAACAGAAAAAACAACAAACATCGGTCCCCAAATTTAATCGATTGTTCCCTGGGACACTGGCTATCTACCCACCAAATTTGGTACAAATTTCTCTTAGTTTTTGGGTAGTCCTGCCAACAGGCAAACTAACAAACAAATAAACAAGGGTGAAAACATACTCTCCTTGTCGGGCATAATAAATGTGAAATCATGATACCCAGTGATTTTTTTAGACGTCATGGTGACAGAACATCCACATGGGAAGGAGCAGATTGGGAAAAACAGAAACACAGTGTACATAAATGTATTAGGAAGGCTTAATAAAAATAATAGAGGCTAAAAGTATGGTGTGTGTGTGTGTGTGTGTGTGTGTGTGTGTGTGTGTGTGTGTGTGTGTGTGTGTGTGTGTGTGTGTGTGTGTGTGTGTGTGTGTGTGTTGAAAATATTGGTGGTATGTGTGTGTAGTGAAACTATGGATGGTGTACAGAGAATGTGACATTGCTGTGTAGTGAGGTGTGAAAAGGTGGGCAGAAACTCTCCCGCAGCCCCACTCTCGTTAATACCAGCCTTGCTAACAAGTCACCATTTCCTTTCGTCTTGCGCAAATATATTCTGGTAATTCTTTTCTCGGCTTTTTATCTGTTTATTATGTAATGTAAAAGTTTTCACTTGGTGAGGAAACAGCATGTATTTCTCCACCCAAAATACAGAGTACAATGGCGTATATTCTCTCATAAACCTGTAAATTGTGTACGTTTGATAAGTGTATAATCCCTATGACATGTGAATTACACTGACTGGATACAATTTATAATATGTCAGGATTGATCTGCTACCCATATTCACACTTTGCTGAAAAAAAATCCTTTGGTATTAGCTGGACAAGAATTCCGGAGTTGCTCTGAAAATGAGCGAGTTCTATCTATTTATCTATATCCAGACGCCTTTATCCCGTAAGGGATGGCCACAAACAAATCGCCTCCATATCGACCTGTCCACCGCCATTTCACTGCCCTGCTTCCATCTCATCCCCCTCTCTCATATACTGTACCTCTCCACTCCATCCCTCCATCTCATCCTTGGCCTCCCGTTCCCTCTTCCCCCCTCCACTTCACTCACATACACTCTCCTCGTCAGTCTCTCACTCTCCATCCTCTCTATATGGCCAAACCACCTGAATGTGTTTCTCCTAACGCTTCCTATCACATCCACATCCACACCACAAGGCTGCTTCACATCCTTACTTGTCAGTCTGGCTCTCCATGTGAAACAACATGCTTCTCTCAAAAAAATTCATTTGAGTTAATGATAATAATATTATTAGCTCCACATTCCTGTGCTTCATTTTCACTTGAATTACAACGTCCTGCGTCAAGTGGGATAGAATACTAAAGTTTCCTCGACCAAATGAAGATTAAATTACTTAGACCATATAAACGATAATAACTGGGTCCACACTACCCTTTGCGATGTCAGGTTACTTAGTCCATGACTAAGCCATAGCTTGGGCTACGGCTTAAAAGGTTCTCGGGAGAGGTGGGGAATGAGCTGGCCTTGCCATCCTCCTTCCCGTCCTCCTCATCCCCACTGAAGCGGGAGTGGAAGGTGTGCTTTTAATCTGAAAGCTGGTAGTAGCCTGACTAATACTAGATCTGGCTGGTAGTAGTCCCATTGCAAGTAGGTCGATGCAGCACTCAAGCCTGCTCACCACTGCAAGGTGTGTATATACTGTATATATATATATATATATATATATATATATATATATATATATATATATATATATATATATATATATATATATATATATATATATATATTGATAGATAGATAGATAGATAGATAGATAGATAGATAGATATAGATATAGATATAGATATATATGTGTGTGTTCTTTTGTTTAATTCTATCTTTGTTTGTGTGTGTGTGTGTGTGTGTGTGTGTGTGTGTGTGTGTGTGTGTGTGTTTAATTCTATCTTTGCTTTTGTCTGTGTGTCTGTAATGAGATTTTGGTACGGAGCATCATGCAAAAATGGTAAAGGGATATCAACAAAATTCAAAGGCAAATTTAATTTTTTAAAGAACCATTTGGAGTGAGTACTACAGCAAAAATAAAGCTGGAAAACTTCATAGCTTTTTTTATGGATGTTACTGCAATACAGAGCCCTCAGCTGGACATCTCATTTCAGATCACTTCCTAAAACTGCCTGAAAGAAACTTGGGTTATTGTACACAGTTCGTAGCTTCTTCACTGACGAGCAGTTAGCTGTTGTTTATCAGAAATGTGCACTCTCAGCTGGAATATTGCTCACCCTTGTGGAATGGATATGGAAAGGTTGCACTAAAACAGTTAGACAATATTCAGAACAAAGATGTCAGAATTACAGTAATAATAACCCTGCTATTGAAAATAAACTACCGGTACCTCCCTTACAGGTAAGAAGGAATGTTGCATCCCTTGCATTATTTCACAGATACTTTTATGGCAAATGCTCAGATGACGTTGCATCCATTGTGCCACCTCTCCATACCCTTCCCCTGTGGTACACGGGCATCTGGTAGCGTTCATGACTGTTATGTCACACTGCCATATTGCAGAACTTCCGCTATCAGAAATCTTTTAATCCCTGAACTGCATCTCTTTGCAACTCGCTTCCCCAGAGTTGTTTCCCCAAAAACTCATTCTACAGCTGTTCAGGTCCAACTGTTAAAGATCATTGATTTTGTTTTTCCTTCCTATTTTTTTTTTTTTCTTAAGACAAGCTTCCGTATATGTTTCGAGGAGGTAAAGCTAATATAGAAAGAATTCATGTATAAGTCCTCTCTAGACAGAGACGGGAGAAAAATAAAACGAATTTTTGGTAGCATATATCTGCTATGCATACCAGGTAAAGTGTGTAGAAGAAAGGTAAATGGAAGACTGCTATATGTAAACCGCCACACTCCATTACGGTGGAGAACGAGATCAATTTATGGCTTGGTGGGTGTGTTAATTAGATATTGGTTTTGACAAACATTATGTAGAAAGTATATAATGAAAGTGAGGTATCTACTTATAGATTATATTGGCCTGAAGAAGGAATAAGGTAAAGTTTATGATGAGTCCCTGGGACATTACCGAAGTATAGGATGGCATGATAACTTGTAGGTGCAGTGATGTATAATTTTATCTAGTTTCATTGTCTTTGATGATAACATGCAAGGATAATTATAGATCTAATTAGCTACATTTCACAATAACTGTTAATTCCAATCCCTTTTTTCAGTACTGCTACTCAGCCACGGAGAAGGATGAAGAAAATTTAACATCAACATCCCTATGACTTTCCCTCAACTGAAAAAAATCTGCAACGTTAATTTGAATAAACTATTAGAATTGACACGATAATGAGAGATGAAATGGTGACAGTGTTTGCAGTCTCAGATTCCTCTTGTTCTGAGCTAAATAAAATCGTCTAACTTTTGCTGGCAGGAAATAGTTATCCTAAGCATGAAAGATTTAAATAATTTAGTTGTATGTGACAGAGAAAAGAAGAGTAAGAAACACAATACATTTGCGAGAAACGAAACGTTAACCTTGCTTTCTCTCATCGTTGTACAGCCTTATTCCAACCCCTGATATACGATTATTCTGTCTGTAAACGTTCTTCAGCCACGAATAGGAAAATATGTGGGAGGAACATGTTTCAGTGAAATCATTTATTTCAGTCATGTTTAATTTCACACACACACACACACACACACACACACACACACACACACACACACACACACACACACACACACACACACACATCCCCCTACAAGTAACTTCCATTGTTCCCTCTACCTGTATGAATCTCTCAAATCTGCATTTTTCATTTCTTAGAAACTCTAGTATTGTGGTCATATTCTTTTCCTCCTATCAATGTAACTTGATCCTCTCATGGTCAAAACATCTCAAGTATTTTACTCCAGTTAGCATCTGACGTTTTCATTTAACAGCTAGCGAGTCATATAAACCTGGGGGTGCAAATATCTGATTAAAAAACCTCTCGTGGTCGGGATAGCTCAGGTATTCTACTCCATTTAACGCCAGAGGATTTTCTCCAGCTGAGTGTAAGTTATAGGAGGCAAAGAGAGCCAACCAAACTTCTAATGAAAGAAAACTGGCCGTGTTCTGGAGGGTTGCCTAGGGGTGTCCGGTTTGGTTGTGTGGGCGGTTGCAGATTAGTTGTGCCTGTTTGGGAAGTGTCACCAACCCATTATTTCATATGGCTTTTCTGTAATAATGTTTTTATTCTCAGTTAGGTACTGCACCTACTGCTTTGAAAATTATAAAACTGGGAAAATCTCGTTAACTCTTTGTTTGATTATTCCTCGAGTACCCCGTGAAAATATATATATATATATATATATATATATATATATATATATATATATATATATATATATATATATATATATATGGAAAGCCTAGTTGTAGAGCTTGTACGTATAATATGTAATACAGCTTAAGTCAGTTGTGGAATGCTCCTTTTATTATTGCATTCGCTAGCCCATGTTTTCTTAAATAGGGATGGAAATTCTGTACTGAGTATAGCCAAAGCTTCATGGAACTGACCCGAATTGCATCCAGTTATACACGCCAAGACAGTAGAGTACACGTTAATGCTATGTCAATGGCTGTATTATCTGTCGCCCAGATAATATCAAGATAATATCCTATCAGTACCGTATCACAATACATTTGTAGAAAACGAAACACGTTCGGTACTTCCTTTCACAGACCATCAACAGTATATAAGAAGCAATTATAAGGTAGACTGTTAAAGAAGCAGGTTCATAAAAACGATATTTGTCTATGAAACATGGAAAAATTTGCGCTTGTAGTACTATAACGGAACGCAACACAAGGAGACGAGCAAAGCAACGTGTAGAGTGATAAAGAAGATCATTACAGTTCATAAGATACCCAGCTGAGTATCTCATGAATTGTAATGATCTATGGAAGCACGTCGAAGGTTAGCGTGTACATTTTTTTCCTTACAGACATCAAGCTAGATACCATAATTGTCCAGGACTGTCTGCCTGCTATGCAACTCTGTAATTAAGCTTTGCAGCTTAGAATTAGGCGTGTACAACGCAAGGAGACGAGCAAAGCAACGTGTAGAGTGATAAAGAAGATCATTACAGTTCATAAGATACCCAGCTGAGTATCTCATGAATTGTAATGATCTATGGAAGCACGTCGAAGGTTAGCGTGTACATTTTTTTCCTTACAGACATCAAGCTAGATACCATAATTGTCCAGGACTGTCTGCCTGCTATGCAACTCTGTAATTAAGCTTTGCAGCTTAGAATTAGGCGTCTCCATTAAAATTTTCCCCTTTATAATGATATGGTAGTGCAAATATAAGTTGTAGAAACCTTTTTTTTTTTTTTTTTTTCTACATAAAAGCACAGGAGAAAAAGGTTTGAAGTCAAATACGAGCAAAGAAAAAAAGCTTTAAAAAACCCTATTAAGTATTGGTGCGTGTTTTTGAAAGAGCTGTAGCAGTTAGTACTCCGGGTTGTATTCTTAGAGATTTAGGGGACGTACACGATTCTCTTCCTTACAAGTATATTTCGACAACTTTAATTTTTTTAAATAAGCTATGCTTATGTGTTAAAGATGCATTTACCGTGCAATATACAGTACATTATAAACCGTAAGTCAATTGGCGCAAAGGGACCTAAGCAAACCAGATTTAAGGGCTTTCAACACCACCAACCCATCGACATAACGTTTATTTTGCTTCTGCTATTTCCAAACGATGCTTTAATGCTTAATACAGAGTTTTCGAATGGAGAGATTAGTCTTCATTAGTTCCTTCACCGTCGACGCTGAATAAAATAATCAGTTAGCAGTCACAGTACCAGTATGTATAAAATGGTATCATCGTTCTGAAGGGATTAATGGCATGACTGGTTCAACGATGAACTGAAGTTTTTATGATTCGAGATTATCCTATTCTCTTATTCTGACCCTTGATAATCTTTTGACCTAACAGGAACAAAGGAAAATTCCTGACTTCATTAATTTTTCCCCTTGACTTGATATTCTGCGCTTCATCATTCAGACTGGAGTAAGTCTGTCATATAACACATTTACCTGCCCTCCTCCGCTATCAAGGCAGGGAAGGTTTGCTCTCACAAGCCCTCGTTATCTCGCTTAGTGGGCGTAAAGAATGTTTTATCTATCAATTTCGTCAGGACCTTCATATATCTTTATAGTAAGCTTATAGGAAAATGCTTGCACACAAGTTATTAGCATGCTGAAATACTGAATCCATTCAAAATCAATAACATTTCAAAAATAATTTTGTCAGTAAAACATCAAAGGCAAGAGGGTCTTCCCCTCTAGTTAAAGATAACCTTAGATGATATAAGTAAATCCACTGTTTCCCGCAAGTACTGTCTGATATTAAATTGACACTTCAATGTGGAAATTAAAAATGAAAATCTGATTATTACCATACCACCAAAAATAATTAAGCTAACAATGTTTGTTCCGCGGTTATCAAGATTGGCACATACTCGAACTTTCTGTTTTGTTATGTTAATCTCTTTAGTCCACTGTATCTAATATTTTCAAGGTATTATTTTTGCAAATATACTGTAGTATTTTTTGACTGTCTGAGAGACAGGTGAAAAAGTCTCTATTTTGGGTTTCAGGGTCTTGGCAATATATGAAATTATATGCACAACATGTTTGCATGGCCAAGAGTATTGTTATTTTGTTTTTTTTACTTTGGATTCTTTGACGTTCTGATTGGTATGAATAATGCTAAATGTAGTGATGAATTAGAGAAATTTTATCTGTTCATATATATGATACAGTGCTTGCCAAGTATGATCAAGTGTTTGATCAGAAGAAGTTATTTTCTTAAAAATCCTCTCATGAATCTAAGCTTTTTACATTATGACTATTCACTATTTTCATTTTTTACTTTACAAAACTGAGGCAGTTTTGGCATCTCATGATTTTTTTTTTTTTTTCGTTTCCTGTCTCGTGTAACTGACTGGCGATTGTTCTGTGCTGGCTGTTATAATTTCGTGTGTTTATATCGGTGCTCAGCCCTGCTTTGATGGTAAACATTTATTCTATCTAATCTTATCTACATTTTTTCCATCCCAGTTATTTCCTACCCTTCCCAAGTTTTTCTGCCTAGTCGCTACCCTTCGTAGTGTTCTCTCCGCTTCATTTTTCTTCGTATTAAGGAACAAGCGGTCTACATGTATTATTTGGTTATTATCTTCTAATGTTAACAATTCTTTCCTTCCATTAGGTTACTCATGCTACCCTTCCTTCCTTCTTTCGGTGTCTCTCAACATATTTAAATTTTTTCCTCCTCATTCATTCACTGGTCACTGCGTTATTGGAACGCTTACATAATAAACATCATCAAGGCAATGGGAACGGCAAATTTCAGTTCTGCATATTTATGCCGAGGTCTCGCAATTAGTGGCAACAATTCCAGATTAAAAGGATGGGAAAAGCGTTTGAAAATACCGATAACTAGGAGAGAAACAGTTGGGACCAGCAGCTATTTCTCTGCGACTTGAATCTGCGTCAAGACCTAACGAGCTCTTGCGAAATTTACACGTGGATTCAGATCACCCATAACTATGAAATTATTTTTGACTGACTGAGCAGTAAGTGGGAGGTATGGTGACGAGGTGGTTGCGTCTTGTATTCTATGCTCATCCGGTGCTTAGGGTCGAAAACCCAAGTTATGGCAGATATTTGAAGCCGGTGCTTGTAGCCTAGTATATCCTTTTGCATGCCGTCACGCATATGTATAGCCATTCCAATGCTGGTTTTCTCATGCCTCACTCTCACTGCAGACTCCCCTCCCCCATTTGGCATGAGAAAGATGAAATCTGGCTACTATTATTATTTAGAAAAGACTGTGTAATCCTGTACTAGACATTATGGACTGCTAGGGTCACAGTTAGTGTACATTTTAAATGATGCAAGAAGTGTGGGAATGGAGAATGGCGAGAAGGGAATGGAAGCTGTTAGGTCACACAAGCATGTGTAAGTTTAGAATTATTTGCTGTTCATTATTCACCACGGGAAGCCTCCTCAGGGTTGACTAAAACTGCCTGGGTCTAAATCCAGAGACGTCATTGTGGTGTAGTAGTTTTTAGTGAAACAAAAAAGCTAAGATTTTGTTTAACGAATTGACTTTAATAGCGAATGTAGTATTTCGTTAATCTAAAAGTACTGGGCATTCTAATTATTCCTCCTGTACAAGATTTGACATCCAGTATTCTGTTATATCAGCGACAGATACTAGATGATTGAATTTTTGCTTCCATTGCATTAAAGCATGACCTTAAATCATCCCACACAGAGTGAGGAAAATATCTCAGAAGTGAGTGTAGATCACTTTTGTGGCAGGAAAATCGAAATGTTCATTTTACTACTTGATAATCTTAAAACTTTCCAGTCTTGTTCAAACATTCTTAGAACCTTATAAAAGATAAAAATCCAATGAGTTTGAAAAATCTCTTATTAACCCTCTGCATTCCAGTGCCGTTTTAAAACGGTCTGACATAATGCTGGGGCCAGTGCCAGTGCTGTTTTAAAACGGTCTAAAATGAAAAACTTCACTGTCACTGCATTTTTCATGATCCGCGGGTAAAAATTGGCAGGCATGTAAGGTAACTGTTCCTCTACCATCCCCCAGGCTGCCAAGGCCATACACTCACTCTCTCCCCCCCTCACACTCGCTCTGCCTCACTCTGCCTGTGTGCCTCACCCAGTGCTGTACATAATGAAGGCATTTTGTAAATATTTTCATGTAAGTTGTAAATATTTTCTTATAAGTGTAAGGACTTTATAGTGAAGTCAAGTTGTAAGTACCTTCTTGTAAGTGCCAGGCCTGTACATAATGAAGTCAAGTTGTATCTATCTTCAAGTAAGTGTAAGAGAGAGAAAGACATGCAAATTGTGATAGATGCTGAAGTAATAAGAGATCAGAAAACTGTACTGAACATTGCTATACCTTCCCAGCATAAATACCTGAGTATACCTTACACAGAAAACGGCTTTCTCTCACGTATGTGCTGAGTGTAAGAGAGCGGCTATACCTGTACACGAGTATGCAGGACTCAATAAAACTCATTTTCTAGCCTCAGTGAGCATTTTAATGCCGAAATTCGTTGTTTCCACATCAAAATCTATCATTTTAGCCAAGAAAAAAAGTAAAAAAATGTCCGGCACTGGGGTGACTCAGAGGGCTAAAAATAGCTGGCACATGGTGGATTAAAAAGAAATCATAGGGAATTTAATACTGTGTTAATTCCTGGAGTCACAAACAGGTGATTTTATTCCACTTAGGAGCGATATTTCGAACAGGAAGGAATAAATTTGCAACTTTATTAATCACTTCAGAGCGAGAGGACTTTCCAGATTTGATAAGAAAAATGCCTCAAAATAATGAGAATCTACATTATAATGATCCGATTTTTGAATGATGGTTTGTTGGTCTGTCCACTGATGACCATAACACAGCAAAAACGGCACAATGTAGAGCAATTTCTGTCAGGGCAGGGTACAGCTAAAATGCTCTATCCTGAAGAATAAAACAATTTCCAGTCCAGTTGGGTCACCAGTTCCCGAGTTATGACTCATTACTTAAATTGGCAAAATGACTGTGTACACGCCTGCAGAAACTAATCAAATGTGCTGCACTGAGAAATATCTTTATTTTCGCCGGCCCTGGGGACCATTTTTTCAAGTTTCGAAAATATATATTTTTTTCTTTACCAACGTGAAGAGAATCGTCTGGAGAGCCTTGCTATGTTCCATATATCCTATACTGTATGATAAAGGGCTACAAGTGCTAAGATGCACCCTATAACACGCTAGGTATTTTGGGGGGTGCATCGGCCACTTGCCGTTCACCTTCACTTACTGACCCAGGAGCTTGGTGTGGACCCCAGTGACTGTGACAAGTTGGTGTAAAAAAATATAGCGCCTTGGGAGCCACCTGCCTTTACTGTTGATGTTACATGGCTCCCAGCACCAAAGGCCAAGGCGCCGGAGGCGGAGGTCCACCACTTGTTTCGTAACATCATCATTCGTCACTTGGGGTCCCACCACTTGTACACCGACGGCTCCAAGTCGAGTGAATGTGTGGGTGCAAGTGTGTGGTCGACTGAATGTGCCCTCAGGTATTGGTTGCCGATTCATACATCTGTGTTTACCTCAGAACTTTTTGCTATTGACAAAGCCATAGACTATGCTCTCAGTTCTAGGCATGACTCATTTGTCATATTTTCAGATTCAAAATCAGCCCTTCAGGCAATTGCATCTTGTACTACAGACTCTCACGAGATCCAGGGCCGCATCGTTAATAAGTTGCATTCATGCTACAAGTCATTCATGCTGATCTGGGTGCCTGGTCATTGTCGTATCTACGGTAATGAGCAGGCTGACTTACTTGCAAAGTCGGCTGTAGAGCTCGAGGAGACTTGGGACGTTCCTCGTGATCTACGGTCGAGTCTCTCTCTCGGAAAGAAATCAATAAATCTTCTGTGGCAAGGTCAGTGGACCAGACTAAATATTCCAACCTGTAAGCCGTACCTGGGCGACTGGGACACCGCCAACCGCCCCAGTCGCCTGGAAGAAAAAGTGTTGGCACGGTTACGGCTCAATGCCACCGTTTTAACACATATGAAACCTTATATGGAAAGACGCTTCCCACCGCACTGTGACATCTGTGATGCAGTGTTATCTATCAGTCATATCATCCTGCGCTGTCGGCGATTTATTCGTGAACGTGCTTCACTTATAAATTACTGTGGCGCAGCAGACGTCCCCTTCACCCTTCCCACCATCCTGGGTGATGGGGACATTATTATGACTGATAATTTGATGGCTTTCTTGAGAGAGACCGAACTGATTAGAGTGATGTGACTTTTTTACTGTGTGGTTATGGTTTTTATCAACGGTAAATATGTATATATTGTAATATTAATTAGGGCTGAAAGTTGACATATTTGAAATAGTTCCTCCTCCCACTGATCAATTTCTAATATAGATGTCCTTTACATTAAGCCAAGTTCCTCGCCTGACAGTCACCAGCTGATGAGTGCAAGTGTGCAATATAGGAAGGTATTGGGCACTTGCAGTTGATGGTGGTCTGCTGGCCGAGGTTCTTCACTTTTTGTATAAATTATGTAAATACATTATACTGTCTTGCTTAAGTTATTCTAATTAGGGACGACAGCTGACGTATATAGAAATGTTCCTGACTCGTCTGGTTCCCTTTCATTTATTGATGTCCCCTGTATTAGGTTGTGCCTCGACTGACAGTCGCCAGGTGATGAGTGCGGGTATGTAATGTAGAAAGGCATTACATATCTGCAGTCGATGGTGTTCTTTTGGTCGAGGCTTTTTTACCATTAGTGTAGGTCTAGTTATTTGTCTCTTAGGACTTAGTATAGGTTAGTGATTTGTCTGTTAGGTGATTAGTTTTAGGGTCTTTATATTAGGGATTTTGTTTATAAGTAACATAAGGTTAAAAATATAAAAAAAATTGCAAAAAAATAATAAAAATAAAAATACAAAAACATTATAAAATAAAAATTATTATATATATATGTACGTGTGCATGAAAGTGTGTATGTTCATATGTCTGTCTGTCTGTCTGTCTGTATATATATATATATATATATATATATATATATATATATATATATATATATATATATATATATATATATATATATATATATATATATATATATATATATATATATATATATATATATATATATATATATATATATATATATATATATATATATATATATATATATATATATATATATATATATATATATATATATATATATGTTTGTATATGTATGTATATATATGTCAATGTATATACTTATATATAATTTTGCCTTAATGACCAGGGGCTCGGCCTCAATGGTCGATAGGCAAAAAAAAAAAAAAAAAAAAAAAGTGCTTTTATCTCATGACTGGTATTCATGCATGCTTGTATCTCGTGACTGGGATTAGTGAGTGCTTTTATCTCGTGACTGGCATTCATGAATGCTTGTATCTCTTGACTGGGGTTCGTGAGTGCTTGTTTCTCGTAAGTAGGGTTCGTGAGGGTTGGCAAACCCCTCTCTACACTTAATTTTCGAATGCCAAGACGCAAGGTGATTTTTGAATGCATTTTTCTGAGGAAAAAATGCGTCTTATCCTACGGGAAATATTGGTAATTTTTAGTTTCCTAAACCCACCCTGTAATTTGTAATGAATTGAGGAAAAAAAAAAATCGCAAAATGACTGTATACACCCTTGTGGAAACTAAATAAATGCACTGCACTAAAAATATCCATAATAAAAAAAACAACAACTCAGTTTTGCCGAACTGGTTTGGAATTACTAGAAATATGTATTATGAACAAAATTAGTACATATTATGAGAAGTTTTATATTAACGTTATGACGGCGAAAGGTGGCGCAATTTTTGTTAGAGAAAGGTGCCGTTCAAATGCTTTACCTTGAAGAATACAATAATTTCCAGTCCAGCCGGGCCACCAGTTCCCAAGTTATGACTCATTTATGACGACAGAAAGTTACATCAAGTGAAGGCCACCGAAGGCGTCCTCTCAGCATGTAATACATAAATCATGTCTTTAGCTAAGCAGCCTAATCAACAATGTTGTCCTCCACGGCCAGTCAAAGCGAAGTGGTATAGGCTGACAACTTGGCATGGAAGGCTGACGACCACCGTCAGATGCCTGAAACGCAAAGACTGAATAGCGGTGCTACGGAAATATGTCGAAGCGATGAATGTGTGAGGGAAAGGGAGTGTATCGGAGAGGGGAGTGTGTCGGGGAAGGGAGAGTGTTGGGGAGAAGAGTGTGTCAGGGAGGGGATACTGAGAGAGGAAAGTGAACTGCAGAGGCGATTTCGGGGAGGGAAAAATGTCGGAGACGCGAGCGAGCCAACGAGAGTATATAGGAGAGGGGAGTGTGAGGGAAAGTAGAATGTGTTGGGGAGTTGAGTGTGTCCAAGTGTGGCGTATGTCGGGGAGAGTATGTGGGTGACGGGAGTGTGTTGGAGTGGGAAGTTTGCCGAAGATGGGGGTGTGCCTGAGTTGGTACGTTGGAGTGGGGGGAGTCTGCTGGAGAGAGGTGTGTCGGAAAGGCTGAGATGGTAGAGACAAGGATGAAGGTAAAATTGGTCGTCTTGGTCTGGGGAAGAGAAGTGAGGGTTTAACCTCGGGCTTGGAGTATGAGTATCCCATGGGTCACGGAACACGAGCAGACTGTAACCAAGGAAATGATGTCTGAGAGGCAGAATCGTAGTCTGAACAGAGAGAGAGAGAGAGAGAGAGAGAGAGAGAGAGAGAGAGTTACAGGGAAAAGTTTGAATCTCAAAGAACCTTGCGGTCCATGTCGATGAGATGCTTCGCATTTGCTTGGGAATACATATTCGATTCGCACTCATTGTAATGAGAGTGAGATCCTAGCCAGGTTTCTTTTAAGCTGCTCTACTGTAGTACCATTAACGGCATTAATGGGGAGTGTTCCAGGGGGGGCAGATCTTGTGCGTGAAAAAGTTCTTACATATGCATTTGTTAAATCTTTTCAATCCCGGATTTCAACCATGGCTGCGTGTTGAGTTCGTGGTGGGACTAAGTAGCCTTTTTTGGTCAAGACTATCAATCACATACAGAATTTTAAACACCTCAGTAAGATGACCCAGAAGTCTGCGAGTTTTTAATGAAAACAGTCCCAGAGTGTTCAGACCGATCCTGAAATCTCAGTCTCTTCATGGGAGGAATAAGTTTTGTAGAACTAGCTTGAACACTTTCAAGTCGAACTACGTGCAGGTGAACAGAACTGCATAGCGTACTCCAGAAGCAACCGTATTATAGCGTTATTGATTGTACCAACAATCTTTATTCCTGTAATGAAACTACCTCTGGATGCAGCCATTTTCTCTGCTTCTGAGCCATTTTCTCTGCGTCGATGAAAAATTTAGGTCAATACTGATCATTACATCTAAGTCCTTTGCCAAGTCAGTCATCCTCAGCATTCTCCCCAAACGTGAATAGTCTGATCGGGAATTGCATGGCCAGTATGCATCACTATGCAGTTCTCCGAGTAAAATGGCAGTTACAATGTCTCAGACCATTTACGTAGCCGGCACATGTCTGCCTGGAGTTTTTCATTCCCTTCACGACTGTTCGAAGTTTGATGACATCAGCAAAATTTGAGATCACACTTAACATACCAGCATCTGCGTCATTTATATGAATGATGAATAGGAGTGCACCGAGGACTGACCCTTTTGGGACACCAGAAGTGGCTGAAGAACAGTCAGAAGAAATTCCATTGATCGCTACTTACTGTTTTCTATTCATTTGCTAGTTTTCTGTCCGAAGTGTAACCTCTCTATTAATACTGAGTGTACTTACTTTTGACATTAGTCTGAAGTGAGACTCTTTGTTGAATACTTTTTGCAGGAATCGGTAAAGGATGGTTGCGGCACTATTAATGTTGTACTTACGCAACATTTTGTGGAAAAATTCCAGTAAGTTGGTTAGATATGACCTATGCCGTTTGAACCCATGCTAGGAGTCCAAAATCAGGTTGTGATTTTCCAGGCTTTCGAATGTCCTGCCTACAATAATTCCTAACAGTTTTACTGTGACAGAGGTCAGGCTAACTGAACGGTAATTCTCAGGACATTCTTGAACACCTCACTTAAAGATTGGAGTAACATCTGCTAGTTTCCAGTCTGCCGGCACCTCCCCTGTTCCAGCGACTTCTGTTTAGGATTTCTGAGAGTATAGGAGCTGCCAGATCAGGTACATCTTGAAGAACTTTTGGAAGAATTTCATCTGGACTTTTAAATATTTAACTTGCCGATTTTTCTTGCCACGTCCTCAGACGTACATTTAAAGATGACGGAATCTTCACTCCCATGGGCCAGTAGTCTTGCCATGTTATGAGTATCGTCTAATGAAAAAAATCAAAGTTAAATAACAATATCCAAGTCAGATTTGCATTACACCTGCTTGATCCATAAATGGTCCAGTACTACTTCTGACAGGTTTCCTTCTGTTTACATGGTTGAAGAGAGAGAGAGAGAGAGAGAGAGAGAGAGAGAGAGAGAGAGAGAGAGAGAGAGAGAGAGAGAGAGAGAGAGAGATGTTAATGAGTGAGGAATGTTTGACGGTGACGGGGAATAATGAACGGAGTCACCTGACGACGGGAGCCTGGGAGTGACAGGTATCATGGAACAGGAGCCACACCGAAAGAGGAATGACAGCTACCGCCTCAGAGAACCACCCATTTGGGCAAAGAGCTGTTTTACCTTGACCAGGCGTATCAGTTTAAACCTTCTTTGTGTCTGCTTGGCATTAGTGATAGTGGACCTGTCAATTTTAGGGAAGCTATAGACACAGAGACGGTATTAGTAATACTGGTACTTCCGATATCCGACAGTTGGGTGTGATGCATGGCTATATTGTGAAATGCAATTGTTATGATATCAGCTTGAACATCAGTATTAAAGGATATTGAGGTGCAGATGTTTGCCGTCTGATATTGTGCTAAAATATTACATTATAGGTATACAGGATCTAATTATTTCACATCATAATCTGAAATGTAGTTCGTAGTCACTGGTTATCACCAAAAGTCATTAGGTGAATGGCATAAGTTATTTAATATATATATATATATATATATATATATATATATATATATATATATATATATATATATATATATATATATATTATTCCATGCAAACTTTTGTGGAAATGCTAAAAACATAATTTTAGGACAAAACAAGTCATTTTCTATAGTGCATACTGGTCTAAGTTACTAAGAAACTTAAGTCTATGTTCGGAGCTGGAAACAGAAACAGGTATATTTTTAAATATGTATACAAATTATCTAGGGAAATATGCATAATTAACATTATACTGTGGTACCTCAGTCGTTTGCACACTTTGAATTCTTTTTTTTTTTCTGGAAAGTTCCATCTTCGTGTTTGTCTGGTAAAATTCAATGAACAGAAAAAAATGCAGGTGACAGTGACGAAGGAGAGGGAGTCTGTTATTTCCGGTTAAGAAAGTACTGATGGTGTTAGCTGGTAGGCTACTACATAGGACATTCGTGACTGATTTTTGTTTACCAAGGTGAATGGAGATTTTTTCTTTTGTAAGTTACTTCTCCTGTATGTCTATGTGTTATTTATAATCGTTTTATGAAATGACAACACAAGATAAGTTACCTTTTAATGTACTTATAACGAAAACGACGAATGTGGTAATTCCGATATTAAAACATTTGCAAATTTTTCTTGTAATTTCTCGACTAAACATCTATAAATTATAATCCAGTTACACAAGAAAAAAGGATTTGATATTGTTGTTGTTCACGATGATGAAGATGATTTTGACAAAGATTCATTGTCATCGATTCATTCCAGTTTCCTGCTAATACATGGGTGGGAGGGGTTCAAGAGAGAGGGGCAGAAAGTAATGAAGTGGGCTTTACGTCCTTTCACTTATACTTCACGCTTTAGAAATATTGGCACACACACACACACACAAACACACACACACAGACACACACTCGACTTCCAGTTCAAGTGACCTAGTGTTAAGCCCCGCTCTGACCACGCTGCTGGCGTGAGGAAGTGAGCTCTCTTCTGTCATGTATAGGTCCAGGCGCGCTGTGTTGGAAGGCCAGCTAGGGTTCGAAGCTCGGTGAGGTAAAGACTAGGCGATCTGTCCCCACGTGCCTACGCCTCATTCCATCCTCGGTAAGGTTTGGTAGTATGTCGGAGCTTCTCTGGAGTAACCAGGGTCAGCGTGTAAACCCTCTTAGGCTTGGATACAACAGGTGTATATTCAGCAGCTGACTCCAGTTAATAAATAAAGTGGCAAAAATTATTATTATTATTATTATTATTGTCGTTGTTGTTGTTGTTATTATTCACAGTGGCAGTAGTAGTAGTAGGAAGCTTCGACATTTACATGGCGAAGCTTATGGCTTTGGTAAGTATTATTATTATTTTTCTTTGCACTTTTTTTTTCTTAAATCTTGATATTACACAGGAAGATATCCTTGGGTAACCGAAGTACTTGTGTCAAATGTAAATGACGCTGACTTATTACTGAAGGTCATATACTCATTTTTGGTGCAAAAACTGTATAACTGAAACTGAAATATCTCATAAACTAATTTAGGTACATTTTTTTGGTTGAAAATCCTATAATAAAGTTTGCTGACCATTTGCGCCAATATTTTGACATTTAGCCTAGTGGAAAGCACTGAATTCAGATCTGCTGAGTCTTTTCTCTGTGAGACGTATTAAAGAAAACCTGTAAAACGTTTTAGAGAAGCGCTGTGAAGCTGTAACTTTACAGAAATATATATAGCTGTGGTCCCTCCAATTATCTGAGAGGAATATAGGTACTATTAAGCATACAGTTAGTCAGTTATTGAGACAAATACAAAATGTACCTGCACTTACAAAGACAATCAGTATCATAAATAGTTATGGCAAAGCTTCCTGATTGTGGCGACACAGTAAGTAAATAGGTAACTAGCCTTATTATTTTATCATTACACGGAATAGAGTTCATATTAAACGTAACATACATATTTTTCTGTAAACTCCCATGTTAAAAAGGGGGTGTAGATCTTCTCATTTGCTTTTTCATTCATACCTTATCCATGCATTTCAATCATTTGTCATTTTTTCCTCCAAGTCAATATCTCGCATATTCGATATTCACTGATCATATCCAACCACTTACTCGTGGTCACAGGTTTTCCACGCACCCCCTGCCTGCAAACACATTCACTTGTACCATTTTCATAATCTTATACTTATCCTCTTCTGGAAGTGACTAAATCATTTAACTCTCTTTCATCATCCGATCTACAAACTTCACATATAAAAAGAATCGTTATGTTTATTCCGTAAGCAATATTCACAAATTGCATGGATTTCTAGTTCCACTTGACTGTTTTCAAATTTGACGTCTTATATTCATTCCATTCCAATGTCTCGCACCCATATATTATTATGGACGCTAACGCATCAGCATTCTGCCCTCCCGCAGCCAGAAGAAAAGTAATGTACATACTGTAACATTCATTACCACGAAATCTGGATTTGTCATGTTCCTCACTACGGTTCCAAGCGTCTTCTCATGTATGCCTACCAGAATAAAGGCAATATCACTGGTCTGGCTCCATGGAGAGGGGAAACATAGATCACCCTTGTCGCTTTACGAGAGTGGATGGAATTTTCTCATTGATGTGATTAGGTGTGTTCATTATCGCCTGGAATAGATGGCTCTGATGGGAGACATGCCAGCCATACCTCACCCCTCCCCTGATTCACCCACCTCACTCCTCTCACTGGTAGAGGAGAGAGAGAGAGAGAGAGAGAGAGAGAGAGAGAGAGAGAGAGAGAGAAACTCCGATATCTAAATTCTGAATCTTCTTTGCCATTTCATCTGTATTTGAATAATATTATGATTCTGTAAAGTATCCTTCGTTACGTGACCTCTTTCCTAACTAGTACAATTATGATCGTGTAAGGGTTGCAAGAATCGTGTAAAAAAGACGTCACTGTACTGAAGGGGTTAGTCCTGGAGTCATCAGGATTCATCATTGTATTTTATGTGTTCCGATTTACCCTGCAGTAGAACAACACAGACTTTTACATTAATGATGGTTGTCTGGGATGTCATTTACTGCTATACTGTATCTTTTTTGATCGCCTCTGAGAATAGATGAGCCTTAAGTTGCTGAAAGCTGGCAACTTATTGGTTGTTCGAGTGCATTCATTATTAACGACGCAATTTAAATTATTTTTTATTATAAGGCTTACAAAAACCGCTTGACGAAAAGATTGGCCAAATAAAATAATGTATAAAAGTTATCTGCATATATTATTTAAAACTGGTCCTTACAAAGTTTACGGCGTATATATAGTTTTGGGTATTGGAATTTGTGCCTGATTATTTATGTAACTGTATTATGCATTTCAAGCGCTTTTCTAATCACAACCTTCCTTTCGACCGTCAGTATAGGTTTCGCCAGGGAGGCTCCACTGGCAATCTTCTCACCTTCCTTTCAGGCTTCTGGTCATCTTCCTTTTGGGACTTTGGCAAAAGCTTTGTCATTGCACTTGACATTTCAAAGGTTTTCGATCGAGTCTGGCATAAATTTTTAATTTCCACACTGTTCTCTTTCGGTTTCTATCCTTCTATCTGTGCCTGCATCCCTGGCTTCCTTTCTGGTCGTTCTATAGCTGCTATTGTAGACGGCCACTGTTCTTCTCCTAGAGTTATTAATAGTGGTGTTCCTCAAGGCTCTGTAATACCACCAATTCTCTTCCTTCTATTCATTAGTGACCTTCTAATCTGTACATCTAATCCTATTCACTCATGCACTGATAACTCCATCCTTCAAGGCGGGATTGCACCGGGGCAACACAAGGCAACATGTACAGTAGCATGCGACCTGCCAGGCTTTTAACACGTATGTTGACTGCAGCTTTCAATGAGGAGACACTTTGCCTGCGACAGGGCAACACTGTTTCGCTCGCTCGAACACCAAGTTTAGTCACAGTCTGGACTCCCGACATATGTGCCCAAGAGAAAGATTTATCGCATTAGCAAGAAATGAAGGCAGGGGTCAGGAGGAAAACGCTGTAGTACAGTAGCGAACTTTTTTGGATATCTCAGCCAATTTTGAAGCTACAAGAAAGATTGACACCAATTTGGAAATCTCATAAAAATCCTCAATTATTTTCATTTCATAGACAACCCGTAATTCCCAATGGTTTTTCCGTAAATCGAGGAAACGATTTTTTATAAGGCAGATTAGCATAACAGTCGGCTGTGCAAGATGTAACGGTCTAAGGTTCCATGAGTATCGCAGCAATATTTTCCAATGATTGCTGAGAGCCACCAGGTTTTGCCCCATACCTTTTGTTTGGCCCTTGACCTAAAATTAATGCAAGAGGAATATTGGCTTTAGGAAGTGGGAGGGAATATTTCTGGTGTAATCTAATAAGTTCTTTCTAGTATTTTCAGGTTAGGAAATTGGAGGAAGATGATGAACCACATGAGACAATATTCAGCATTGCCTGGTTTGCTCTCTCGCTCGAACACATTCCACACTTTCAGTGTGGAGGCCTATTACATGTTGTAGCAAGCTACATGATGATTTTTTATACTGAGTGCCACAAAACCGTTTCCACCGATTCAATCAAACCTGAGCCAGTTGTCGACGCGATATCAGGAGACGATCGCTGCTGCTGCTGCGTTTTTGGTGCTGCGCAACGCTCGTAAAAAAATAAAAAAAAAGAAATAGAAGTTAGCACCGCCGGTGGAAGAGTTATTTATCGGCAGCAACACTGCTCAGATTTTTTTTTTTTTTTTGACACGTTATACTAGCCGATGACCAAGCACTATTCAAAAACCCTTCTCTGGTGAATGTGGAGGATTTTGAATACCTTCTTCAAAATGTTTGTCCCATGATTATGAACAGCGACACGAATTACCGGGAGGCCATATATACCACCAAAAATCAGACTTTTGGTAACGTTGCCCTTCTCATTTACAGGAGACAGTTACAAGTCCTTCATGTACCTCTTCAAGATTTCTGTGTCGACTATTTTGGCGACGGTGCCAGAGGTTTGCCAAACAGTTGCAGAAGCACTACAAGATGTTGTGAAAGTAAGTTTTATATATCAGTGTTTATACTACTACTACTACTATTACAACTAATCGTCATCATCATCCAATTCTTTTTTACCCCATAAAGACCGTAGAGGCCTGGGACTATGCTACTAAGTCCAGACATATAAAGCAATGATGACCAGCCACTCTTTCCTAAGTGGCATTGTGAGAATAATTAACATCAACCACCCTCAGATGTAAACCTTTATGGGCCACATCCGGTTGGAGTACCTCAACCCACTAAACCACAAGGCGTCTATTTGTTTATATGGTAAACACCCAACGTAGTAGTTGGTTTCCTGAGTTGCAAGAAATCATTTGGCTTGTCATTCAGTGCAGAGTTACCTGACGGTAGCACTGCATTGAGTGAGTAGATGGTGGGCCCCCCACCTACCAAATAATAATAATGATAATAATCTATTTATCTATCTATTGCCAGACGCCTTAATCTCGTACGGGGTGGCCACAAACAAATCGCCTCCACGTTGCCCTGTCCCCCGCCATTTCACTGCCCTGCTCCCAACTCACCCCCCCCTCTCCCTCCATCTCATCCTCGGCCTCCCCCTCCCTCTCCCCCTCCATCTCCTCCCTCCACCTTACTCACATACACTCTCCTTGTCAGTCTCTCACCCTCCATCCTCTCCACATGGCCAAACCACCTCAGTATGTTTCTCCTAAAGCTTCCTATCACATCCACACCACAAAGTTCCTTTATATCCTCATTTGTCAGCCCGTCTCTAAATGTGACTCCACAGGCTCCTCTTAAATAACTCATTTCCACTGCTCTCACTCTTGACTTCTGTCCATCCAACAACGTCCAAGCTTCACTTTCATACGTTAGAGTTTGTATCACAATACTGTCATGTAGTAACTTTTCACTTCCATGCTCACTTCCCTGTTTCTTATCACTGCATTCAAGGAACCAACAACATTTCTTCCTTGTTGTACCCTTTCAAGCACTTCATCCTCCAAACTTTCATCCTTACTCATCACACTCCCCAAGTACTTAAACGTACTCACATTTTCCAATTCCTAACCATCCAACCTCGCTGTACATTCACTGACTTCATCTTTCTCAAAGACTATCACTTTACTATTCTCTACATTCACCTTTAGATTCTGTTTCTTACAGACTCTCCCGAACTTATCCACCAAGCCTTGCAGCTCCCCTTCGTCTTCACTTAACAACACAGTATCATCTGCAAACAACAGTACAGGGAGTTTCCAAACACTGCCCTCTCTCACTAGTGCCGCTCCAACATCTACTGCCCTACCTTGTATCTCTTTTATTACTCCATCCATGTACCGATTGAGCAACCATGGAGACATGACACATCCCTGTTTCAACTCAACCTTCAAATAGAATAATT
Organism: Coenobita brevimanus; assembly: GCF_032717465.1. Taxonomy (NCBI): domain Eukaryota; kingdom Metazoa; phylum Arthropoda; class Malacostraca; order Decapoda; family Coenobitidae; genus Coenobita; species Coenobita brevimanus. Next base: position 30,346,987 of record NC_136979.1, read on the forward strand.
CACTCAGATCACCACTCACATGCACTGCAGCCTTAGCACCATCATACATACTCTTCACAGCATTCAACAACTTCCCATCTACTCCATTTATTCTTAATACTTTCCACAATCCTTGTCTGTCAACCCTGTCATATGGTTTCTCCAAATCCATGAAGGCTACATACAACTTCCTTCCCTTCTCTAGAAACTTTTCCACTAAAGATCTAAGAATGAATGTCTGATCTACACAACCTCTTCCCTTCGTAAAACGTCCCTGTTCTTCTCCAACAGTATATATATATATATATATATATATATATATATATATATATATATATATATATATATATATATATATATATATATATATCGTATATATACTGTATATATATATGTATATATAGATAGATATATAGATAGATAGATAGACAGATAGACAAATATTCGTTCATGAGTTTATGAAATTACAAATATGAATTGCCTCGCGGGCCTGATCAAAT
>NC_136979.1:30352465-30367465 GCF_032717465.1 Coenobita brevimanus
AACTCAAGGTCACGGATATTCATGGGACTATAACCCTGAAGTCGTTGAAGATATAGATATTTACTATTACCAATATATCGGAAATCTCATATGGGCTTTCATTTGGCAGCATGACCTTCGACCTTAAGTGACCTTGAAAAGTTAAACGCTAGATCACGGATTATCAGAGGGCGTTAAAACTTGAAAACATTTGCGCCATTACCTTAGACTTTAATTGTGCAATGACATTACATGGCAGATATGAGTTGGTATTTAAATGCAATAAAATAACTGCTGTCGGGCGAGGTTTGTGCCTAGCACCACTTGTTTAAGTAGTGGAAGGGAGAGGCTAAGCCAAAGGAAACAATCAAATTGTGTAGCAGTGAGGATGAGGGCAGAAGAATTTGGCTTGTTACTTCAGAATACTTACATACAGTTGACAGATGACGTAAATACCGATACAGAACAAATGAACGAGAACTTCACGAGAATGGTAAACGAAGCAACTTAGAAATAGGAGGCAAAATACAATGAAACAGCAACATCTAAAGAAAATGAACATCTAAAGAAAAGAGGGAACATTACTCTAAGGACAAAACTGTGTCACACTGAAGCAGCTGTGCTAAAAAACCATGAATAAGAAGAAAAATGAAGACATTTGAAAGTTTAACAGGGACATAATGTAAGAAACTTTAAGGAATGGAGGAAGCCTGAAGGTAACCAAGCAGAGGCTTGGTATAGGAAGAAACCAAATGTTTTCTCTCCGAGATTCCCATCGGAAAGTAACGAATAATAAAAATGAAGTGGTCAAAATAGCAGAGGTCTTCTATACAACACTTTATAATAGCAGTTCCATGGACGAAGATTCAGTTCAGGCTAGAGAAACATAAGACACAGTCATACCCAGCGTTATATTAGGTGAAGTAAAGAACGCTTTGAGAGCAATAAAGACAGGTAAAGCAGCAGATGATGATGGTATCACTGATGACCTTAGGCGACTTTGCATTAAATGAACTACCAAAGCTGTTTACGAAATGTTTAGAAGTTAAAGTTGTACCCAATTCTTGATAACAATGCGTTAAATATTTTTCCTTTAAAAAAATGACATCAGGGACCTAAATACCTATTGTCCAATTAGTCCTCTATCTCTTGTATACAAACTTTTCACAAGTTCAAAACAATCAAGTTAATCCTATATTTGATGTACAGCCAAAAAAAAAACGAACAGAATTTCGAAGTGGTTATACGACAGCAGACCATATTTAGGTTATTAATCAGGTGGTCAAGAAAATGTAAGAATATGAGTCCTTTGTGCATGGCATTCATTGATTTTGGGAATGCAATCGATTCATTTGAAACAGTTGCAGTGATGAGAGCAATTTGAAGATACGGTATAGAAGAAACTTATGTTAATGTATTAAAGGATATTTGTGGAGATAGCAGGGTCATCATAAAACTTCATATGGACAGCCAAAAAATACCAATTAGGAAAGGTATTAGACAACGAGACACAACTTCCAAGTTATTCACTGCGTGCCTAGAGGACTTTTCGGAATTAGACTGTAATGACAAAGGAATTGACTCAAATGGTGAGCGAACTGAACAATCTTAAATTTGCAGACGATATATATATATATATATATATATATTTTTTTTGTGAGTCAAAGTAGGAACTACAAGAAATGACCGGTGACCTGAACAGGGGGATGAATATGAAGAAGACGAAATTTCTATTTAACAGACACGTTGTACACGTCCAGTAAAAATAAGACATGGAGAACTAGAATGTGTTCAGGAATACATAGACCTAGGGCAGGCAGTTAAGGCAGGATCAGTCCATGATAATGATATCAAGAGAAGAACAGGAATGGGGTGGAGGGCTTTTCAGTGAGGAGCTACACAAAGGATAAGCAATTATCATTATGTCAAAAGAGGTTATAATATGATCAGCGAGTCCTTCCAGTTCTAATTTAAGGATCACATTCGAGTAGTCTGAGAAAATTCTTGAAACATAAACTTAGGATTGCTCCGAGAGGAATGGAAAAGCTTACGTGACGGGTCAAGTGGAAAGATAAACCTAGAGCTCCATGAATAAGAGAACAGATCAAAGTAGAGGGTAAAATCATTGCAATCAGAAAGCATTAATGGAGGTAGACTGGTCACCTCCTTAGAATGAAATAACACATGGACAACTAGGGTAACTGAGTGGTAGCCCAGAGGTGTGAAAGGAGGAGGCAGACAGTAGACGAGATGGTCAGATGAGATTCGGAAATTCTCTGGGACTGAATGGAACAGGATGACGTCCAACCAATCAGGGTTGAAAATGATAGGACAGGTCTTTGTCCTCCAGTGGACTGATTCGGGCTGCTGCTGCTGCTGATGAAACTGATGATGCTGAAAATGATGATGATGGTGTTATAAATGGGATAACTCTACTACTTCGCTAGATACATATGACAAACCATCTCTCACACTTTACAATTCCTTGGATACGGTAGTTTAAGGGATGGAATCGGAGTGCTGAGAAGATGGAATATATAATATAGTCAGAATTACTGAGAGACAATTGCATCAAAATGCTTTCTAATAATCGTTTACAGAATATTCCAATCAAGGCCACAACAGCATCTTATTATTTGTAAAAAAATGGTCAGACTGCAGCTGATTTCATAAGTGTGATCTTTCACTTTAGATGTTATATTCTTAGGTATTAAGTACGTGTTCATCCAATGTGTTTATCTATGCATTCACTTCCAACACTCGACAAACTCTCGTATACAATAATTTTTAGCATATATCTAAGAACTTCTGTTGCTGTTGTAGGCGATGGTGGTGGTGGTGATGCTGGTGCCTGTTGTACTGTAACCTCAGATTAATCTGCAGGTGAAACCAGCGAACTGTAGGCCGAAGTTGCCTTTTCCTGCAGTTCACCATCGTCCTTGCAGACAATATGAAAGAAGCTGAGGGACATTTGTATAGCAAGTAAATCGGTGTCACAACAGGAAGGTGTTCCTCACCAGCACCATTAACGTATGTTAAGGCAGCACTTGAGAAACTGTAATCCCAAAACTATGAACGCGCAACAGCAGGCCGTATTGGACTTTCAAACGAAAACTGAAATGCGTGGGCATGTAGTTTCTTTCATCAAGTTCACGGATCAATAGAGGGAAAAGATTCTCGTTGCTCAGCTACCCCGTCAAAGAAGGCGCGAAGCCGATGAAAGGAGGTAGAAGAATAGGCTCTCAGATGAATAGGGAAATGCAGGAAAGGGGAACGAATGAAAGGCTGGAGAATACTCGAAGCCTCAAGGTAGACGAGAAAAGCCGATTTGCAAGCGAATATAGAACAACACGCACAACAAGAAAGGTTAAAGAAAGAGGATGGGTTGACGAAAGAGAACAATTCGCTCCAAATTATGAAGCAGAAGAGAATGTGGAATGAAAATATGGGCGGCAAACAAAATTCAGGTGAGGAAAAACGAAGCAAGGAAAGAGAAGAGAATGAGGAATGGATCTGGGAACAGAAAGAACGGAAAGGGAGAAAGATATGAAATAACCACAGTCGAAAGGATGAGACAAAATTAATCTCGTCAGTCCGGCGATGTATTTTTCTTATCCTTGACACCACCAAACAATTTATTCACATGAGTGGAGATTTTCGAATCTAGAAAGGTTAGATATAGCCTTCTTTAACCAACTGCGTATAGCAGATTTGATTTATGTTTAGTGAAATCGTCTGCAGGTAGCAAGAATACAGCGAATAGTATGTCGTCGGATTACAGAGGCTGAGAATGAAAGAGGCTAAGTAATGAGACCTAGATATTACAAGAAGGTCTAAAGGATGAAGAATTCAGATGAGAAACAGAGAGATAAAAGTCGAGGATAAGAAAACACGCAGAGAATATCGAAAAGCTTGAGGGTGAAGAGGAGGTTGGAGAACAGGACCCCGAGACTGAAAAGGAGTGAAAGAGAAAGGGGGTAGCCAATAAGCACCGTGTGGCTAAATAGATGGCCCGCCTTTGAAGTGAATAGGCTAATTATGGGGCGGGAGCTGTCACAAAGTTTGGAGAAAGGAGAGTGACGGTGGAAGGGGAGAGAGCAGGATGGATTGGCTATCTAGAGCGAGGGTGTAGATAGGGAGAGAGAGGTGGCAGAGAGATGGAGAGGAAAGGACGAGAGAGGGAAGACGAGACAGCAAAATGATAGAGATAATGCTAAGGAAGGAGGTGTGAAAAGTGTAGGTGAGAGGAGGAAGGAAAAGAGGGTTATATGGGTATAAGTGTTGTGAGGAGAGGGCTATAGTGCATCCATCTTACTTTTAGTGGCCCATATCCCGTACGTCAATGATATAATGTAATATAACAGTATTACAGCTCTACTTCCTTCCTATTGCACTTCAACGTGACTACACAGCACTTATGTGTTAATCTCTTGTTGCAGCTTAGTATTCACTATGGAGAAACGGCAGTTTTCAGCCAAGTTAAAGTGGAGTGAAAATAGGAGAGAGTGATCGATGGGGACGAGAAGGCAAAGAAGGAAAGTGAATACCAAGGAATGGGGACTGGAAAGAGAAAGAGGGAGGAGGAAGCTGAAGGGTAACGTACAGTAAAAAAGATGTAAGGTTGAAGTAACTAAAAGTAGAAATGTTAGAAACAAGAAATGGTGAAGGGCAAGTTTAAGGGCGCACACACATACACACACACACACACACACACACACACACACACACACACACACACACACACACACACACACACACACACACACACACAAAACGTACACTATACACATACATTCTACATTCACAGAAAGAGAGAGAGAGAGAGAGAGAGAGAGAGAGAACAGACATAAATACATCAGATAAGAGAGGGAGGCAATAAAAACCATATATCCCGCGAGGCCGTTGACCGTGAGAGCTACTGACACCAGAGGCAGTACTTACAGACTTTCTTAAGTTTTTGTGTATAAGAGTGGCTGTATGAACGTTTGTCTCTGATTGGCTGCATAAACGTTTGCCTAATATTGGATGCATAAACTTTTGTCTTCATTAATTCGGCAATCAAACACCTCACAAGACAAATCAACCTCCTCAGCTCGATGACATCTTTTTCATATTAACCGATCCACGATCAGATTTTTCTTTCAGCTTAGAGAAGATTTCTAATGGTGACATGGTTGATGCAGTCTGTATCTAATCACTCTAGTTCGAAAGGATTCTCTTAAGTTGAATTCAAAGATCCGGAGTTAAATCAGGTATAACAGATGTCATCGAACTGAAGGACTTAAATAAAATACGAAAACTAAAATGAGCTGTGCTATTAGCCAAGTGTCACGGAGACTTGTTCAACGGAAAACTTGTTAGGATTCTTTATAAATACGACTCCGGTCCGTCGTGTCCTGTCCCCAAGATGCTCCTCCTCCTGACAGCTGTCGTGATAAGGCCTACCACTCCCGCTATATATTGAAGAGGCCCAACCAGTTTCTTTTTCCTTTTTTCGTAGTAACTCTCTCTGGAGTCTGTGACATACTCTTAACTGAATCATATCATTTGCGGATAAGTAGAATAAAACACTAGTTGTTCTGACAATGACAGAGCTAAATATTTTCGCCTCTGGTCATAATAAACGACTTAGACCGTTCCCAACGACCCACCTTTTATGTCAGGCACCAGTAGACTGCAGCGCACATTCATACATGTCACCACTTGGATGCGAAACTGAATGATATCTTTAGTTTAAAGTCAGGGCCTCCTGACTGGGTGATTTGGACTGGCTCAAATGGCGGGAACGTATTTAAAATCTCGGCGGTTATCGTATCAGGCATTTACCTGTTTCACAGGCATATTTTGCTCTTCTTTAGTCTACTTCTATTATGTTGCCCAATATACGACAGTACTGCTTCTTCCAGCAGTGAGTTAACTGCCCAGTGACACTGCCTTCGTTTGTCGCAATGTGCAGAAATGATGATGACATTGTTCTCAAACGTCAGCATGGAAGCTAACTTCCCTCAGCTGCACGAGCAGTTGCTTCAACAGTTAAGGAGCCTAGTAATGGTCTGACGTAATTCCATTGTTCCTGACTGCAGAACAGTAGTTCTCCCACCTAACTAATAAAACAAACTAAAGTTTTTGAGTAAAATTGCTTGACATCAGAAAGATTTAAAATTATGGCTGATCAATTCAACTAAAATCAATGTTCCTCGGCCAATGATAACACATGCTGTTGAAGTGACGCAAGACAATAAAAATTAATACTGAAGGTTACCGACGCCAATGCAGTGTCAAAGATACCCAGGGACTTTTGTCAATACGGTGATCAAGTAAATTATGTCTGGACCTCCGTGTTTTAACCAAATCTGGTGAGTAGCAGCGGTATTCAGATAATATGAACTACAAATTTCAAGAACATTAAAAATGATTAAGACATTACTTAGTGTAACTTACACTGGACAAGCAAAACCTATTTAATATTCAGCACGTTTCAACACCCAACGAATACCAACTCTTCGGGCCTACATCTCGTTTCCGAAGAAAGTACAAAACTCCAACAAAAGAGCGGCATGGAATCAAAAGGCGGAAGGGCAATGCAGGAGAGAACTAGAAAGCACTCAGAGAGCGCATACCTCCGCCAATGCCACTGCAATTAAAAGGGGTCCGGAACAGGATCCGTGGAGACAGAATCCGGATCTGGATCCAGATACTCCTCCAAATTTGATCAATTCTCTCTTGGCCCCTGGCCCACCCTTCCCCAAATTTTCATTGAAATTCATCGAGAACTTTTGGAGATATTGTGCGGGATACTCCACATCCGGATCCGGATCCGGATCTCCCCCCAAATTTAATCACTTCTTCCTTGGACCATGGCCCACCCGTCCACAATACTTCATTGAAATGCACTGAAAATTTTTGGAAATATCGTCTGGACAAACAGATAGACAGACAAATAAATATAGGTGAATTCATAACCTCCTTCAACTTCTATGACAGAGGTAAAAATTAGACGGTATGAAGCTGATGGGGTTCGGGTTGGAGGAGGTGTTTTTGACTACACATATCTGAACCAAATATACTACAGCAGCAAAGTTACTGTGTTGCACTAATATGTATGTATCAAAGAATCAGGCTACGCCGTTACTGGAAGTAAAAATTAAGTTAAGAACATTTTTACGGTACTGACGGCAATGAAAAGAATAAAAGTAGTTATAATGAAGGTCAATTTCCCGTCGCAGTTTCCCAGAGTTATAACACTGGTGGAAAAGGGAGACATCTCGCCTTCTGTACCACAGAAGGTACGGTGGTCTGTTTATTTTTACCTGACGGAAGTGGGCTACTTCACAATTTGAACACTTAATCGTGGTTATATGAAATTCGATAAACTTGCTATGTAATAGGAATAAGCCTCCTCGGTTACTAGTCATTTCGACTCGCCACACTGAGAACAACTGTTCATCAACCGAGCTGCGAGGGGTTGGGTGTCTTCGGCAGGCTAGGGAAAAGAAATAAGCGCTACAGGCTGTAAATCACATTTTACAGCCTATTGTACATGAACTGAGTGAGTAATATTTCTTCTCCTCTAACAGCTAGAGTAAATACCATGTTTTATATCAGATTTCGCAGCTGCTACAGGTTGACTGAAACATCAATAACAAAACTAGTAATCATATTATTATATCACTGTACATGCAAGTTGTTACCCACTTCAGCACTGTGAATTTCTAAACACGATAGAACAAGCGTATTCCCTCACAATTTCTTTGTTAGCTGTCGTGCATAAAAGTCGACACCAAAATGAAGGCCCTGGAGACTGCTCTGATTTTTACCTTCGAGCATTTTGCCACTAGCGTTTTTACAAATCACTAATAGCGGGTCACTCTCCAGTATATCAGCAAATTCATGTCATTTTTTTTTCATTCGGCTCATCGTCCAAATGTTCAAACCCCTATAATTTAGAACCTGCTTTACACCTCTTGGTTTCTCCATTTTGTTAACTATATCCTCTATGTATTCTCATTATCTACCTCTGCCTGTTTTTTCCGTATGGTTGTGTCAGTATGACACTCTGACCAGCCCTCTCAACCGTACAGTGTGCTTTCCACTCTCACTCTCTCTCTCTCTCTCTCTCTCTCTCTCTCTCTCGTACTGCGCCATTTTTTTTTTCTGATAATATAATCCCCTACGTACTGTCCTTAACTTCTTGTACCCAATGACGTACCTTCTGTTTCACTCTTGCTACATACAGAAGTTATGAAACCTAGGAACGACTTTTCGGACAGAAGGGGTTAAATACAGTTTTCCATAACCATTTCACAACTCTGGGGTTATCATTATCTGCGCAGAATAGTCTAGTAACAGCAAAAATAATAAGTCCTAGGGTTGAAGAGGTTAAGCGATACATTTTCAGGATTTCCACCACTTCTTGTCCCGTATTATTTAGAGCTTCACTCCTCGCATACATACAGCACCCTCGGAACCACTAAACCACTGTGCCTTCACATATACTCATCTTCGCTTGAGCAAACACCGTTGTCTCCCACACCCTCCATATGAGATTTTTGTTTCTTCTCTCACCCACTCAGCTGTGGACATTTATGAAACGCATATGGTTATTAGATACTAGAAGGGGTGTCCTGCTACCCTGCGTTGCCTGGGTAAAACTCTATGATCGTGCATTACCTGGGACCCTAAATGGCCACTCTTTGTGGGAGAAGACCCGGGGGTTCCCATTTTATCCTTAGGCCCATTTCCCCAGGATTATATTCTCCATGGACCTATTCCTACCATGGACCTATTACCCCACTAAAAACCTACCCACCCACCAACCCTGCCCACCCATCCCACAAACCGATCTATCCATCCAACCCGCTGTAACTAACAATACGTTACAGAAGTAAAAAATTCAACAGTAATTTTCAACCATCTTTCCACCATGTTGACTTGAGTATTTCTGATTAATGATAATATTGGCCATCAGATGAGCCACCTTAGCTTATTTGAAAATAATGTACATGTTTAAAACGTTTAAATTCGTCATAAGAAGTTGCACCTGTCAGAGCTGTTAAAAGAGTACCGGTACTATATGCATCCCCCCTGATTTCCACAAAGGACAGGCAGACAAACTCTATCTCTCTCTTTCTCTCTCTGTATATATATATAGTCCTGATGCTGAAGTATGAGATGGTGGTGTATCTGGACAAATTACGAAAACTGATGTGTTATGAGTGAAATAGAAAAACTGTGAATACCCGATGCGCTGATGGTGGGTGAGTTTATCTGGAGCAAATGTGACACTGCAGTGCTGATGAATATCATGATTTCTTATGATAACAGTTTCACAAGGGACTGTTCCAACTGGTTGAAACGTGAAGATGTACGCAGGACAAAGATGACCACCAAGTAGGGATGTTTGACATTTGCATTCAATTGTTGATTCACTAGCGAAAGTGAGTGTCCTGTCTCTTGGAGACCATGTGTTGCTGTTGATGTTGATGGTGACTAAGGTGTCATTGTTCTTCGAAGGAAAAGGGCATATTTGATAAACTGTGAACAGATTACATGTTATGAATGGTACCTGAACCATTACTAATGTTGGTGTTAGAGTCGCTTCTAATTATGGATAATATAGCATGAAATTCCTATCCTGAAACGAAGACGTTCGTTCGTTCGTTTTAGATATCCTTCACCTATAGTGAAGGCCTGGCCATACATTAGCCCGGTCAGTGGGGTGTGGGCTGACTTGTAATAGTATGCAGGAAGACAGGGTCTGGGAGGTCCCGAAGGGGCCACCCAGCACACGCGCCGTGTCTTCTTGCTAGTTTTGTAAGACTTCAAACCATGTTTATGTATGCCTTGACTGATTACTTGACATAGATCTTGAACTGGAAGTAAGTTAATGGTGATCTTGCCATTACCAACATTTGCAATATGTTTCATCAAAGCTTGATAACGAGCCCTGGTGTTGTCCAACTGAAGTGCGGTATTATTAATTAGCTGATCCAGACATGCTAAGGTGGATGATAGTGATGATGAGCAAAATAAACTGGTTCTGGAGAACAGTAACTTTGCTCGTTGTTTCACTTATAGAAGGACTTTAAATCGATACCTAGATCATGTAAATGCTGTACTGTGGCATTTGTAGCAACAGTTGCACCAATTTTTGTTTGTTTGTTATGCGATCTTAATTTATTTCTGTATCAATTTCTTCTGTTTTATTGTCATCGTTTGCATTCAGTTTTTCGGTTGTGTCCTAGTTTACATAATTGCTGGCTAAATTCCCTGAGATCCATTTTTACGGATCAACATGAATTTGCTTCTCTTCGCCACTCGACAGTGACTTAATTACTACCTTATTGGCTGTTCTTTTAATTACTCTGTATGGGCCTTCAAATTTCGGTGATAGTTTATTGTCTCTTGTGTGAATGAGGCCATACACAATGTCTCCTGTGCTAACAGTTGACTCTTTTGCCTTTTTTATTAAATGACTCCTTGGACATCGAAAATTGTTTCTTCATCATTTTGTGTATCTCTTGGAATTCACACAAACGGAGTTTAGGATAATCGTCATAATTGTATAAAGGCATATTTTCACCTTCCAGCATCTCATACGGTAAGTTTTTGTCTGCCCCGTAGATAATGGAATGGGGTGTGTCTCCTATAGGCTTCTTTATTGCACAATTAATTGATGTTTCCACTCTGGGAATCCAAACATCCCAGCTTGTATAATTTTTATTGAGAATGTGTACAACACTTTTTTGTTTTGTCTCTCTACCAGCCCATTGGATGTTGGGTGGTAGGCTAAGACAATGACCTTTATATATTGTATTGTTTACATATTTCTTGTAAGATTTCAGAATTAAATTTACCTCTATTACCACTTATTAATACCTTTGGTGTGGTGAATCTACAGATAATATGGTTTATGATCACTCTGGCCACTAATTCTGCTGTCTTATCCTTAATTGGGTCCAAAATCGCATATCTTGAAACATGTTCTGTAGCAACGAACAGATACTGATTATTATTTTAAGATCAGAGTAGCTTAAGTAAGTTAACAGCTACAACATCCAATGGCTGGTTAGGTACAGGATATTTCCCTATACAGTAGGTGCAGGTGTTAACATGTAGCCTTTGTGCCTCGCACATGACTCGCATCTGTCTGTGTGACTGTGTAAGTCTTTGCGTAACGATGGCCAGTAGCATAACATCCAAGCTTGTCTGACCGTCCTATCTTCGCCAGGATGTCCTGTATGTGGATTTATCATGTATTGTCCTTAAAATGTATCATTAGGTACCACTAGCTGTCTGTTATTTCTTCTACTGATTTGGTTGTCCTGGGTTGATCCTATATAAGGCACTGTCGACTATTATGAATTGTTCGAGTGGTATATGTAACTTGGATATCTGTATGTCCTCGCCACTCTCCAACTTGAATATAACTTTAGTGTTGGATCAAGTCTCTGTGCTTTTGAGATTTCGTCTTGGCTGCGGATTATTTCCATTAGACCTAATGTTGCACCATGAGCTGTCGTCTGGTTCCTAGATAATGCGTCTGCGGCTAAATCGATTTTGCCTTGTGCATACTGAATATGTACATTATATTTTTCAACCGTACATTTCCATTTTGCTCTCCTCCCAGAGAGGAGTTTTTCTTGGAACATGCCCACGAGCAGTTAATGGTTAGCGGATAGGTGAATTTCGTAACCATACACCAAATCTCGAAATTTTTGTAATGAAAAGACCACTGCAAATGCCTCTAGGTCTGTAGAGCAATAATTTTTCTCTGCACCTTCTATTAGTCTGCTACCTAATGCAGATGGCTGATTTTGTCCATGCTTATCTTCTTGCATCAATAAGGCCCCTAATCCTTTAAGACTTGGAAATGCATCTGTGGAAATTAAAATGTTTTTGTGAATTTAGGACATACCAAGCAAGGTGCACATGAAAGTGTTACTTTTAATTTATCAACTTGTAGCTTTTGTTTCTCTCCCGACTGAAATACAGCTTGTTTTTTCAGTAGGTAGGTAGAATAATGGCTCTGCTACGTGAGAGAACTGTTTTATGAATGTGTAATATCCTGCTAGCCCTAAAAATTGTCTTACTTCATTCATATTTGTGGATTCATGAAAATCCCTTACTGCTTGTATTTTCTCGTCTGAGATGTGTATGCCTTCTGTATGAAGCCTGTGGCCTAAGAATTTTATTTTCTGAATGCAAAATTTGCATTTAGACAGTTTAATTTTCAAACCAGCGTTGGCTAACTTGTGTAGGAACTGGTCTAATTTTTGTAAATGTTCATTTATCGTGTGTGTTGCAATTATGATGTCGTCTAAGTAGACAAAGATACCATTTTCCTAACATTCCTGATAATACACTATTCATTAATCGTTGGAATGTGCCAGGAGCTGTCCTTAACCCCATCGGTATTCTTTTATACTGATAATGCCCTGTATTTGTAGAGAAAGCAGTGTATTTGCGTCAATCGTCATCTAACTCGATTTGATAATTTAAAAAATATTTCCCTAGCTAGAATCTCCACTGTTGTTTCCTCCAGCTCTCTCGAGTTTAAGCAAGACTTTCCTCAAACTTCTATATTACAAATCAACAGCATACATGTCACTAGCTATTATGTAGTGTGTTATGACATCTTAGTGCCATGACGTGTGTGTGTGTGTGTGTGTGTGTGTGTGTGTGTGTGTGTGTGTGTGTGTGTGTGTGTGTGCGTGCAGAGACATGAAACTCCATGGAAATGTCCCGCCCGCATTTATCGCATGATATAAGATATGGACATGTGTTAATTAACAGCAGTTTTGGTAACCAGAGGCCGATTGCACCCGGTTTTTAACGCATTCTTTAAGTTAGGGCATTTTAGGTATGTTGATTCAAAAATTGTTGCACTGTAATCTGAGGGTACAAACAGCCAAACAGATGTACAGAATGGGAATTTCAGCAGTATATAGATGAGCAGCCCGTAGGGCGCATTAGACTTTACAGTACGAAATGTTAGAGAGGTCCGATATGTTCAGTTTTGTTATGAGTTACAAATATTACCATAAAAGACTGGGGGTTTGCTTTCTCCTTCGTGATATAAGTTTTATGCATAAGGCCGTACGGTATGCTTCATGTTCCTGCAATGTCAATCCACGAATACCTCAGACATTCTTCATCCTCCAGATCTTCCCAATTTTGATCTGTTCTTTAATGTTCTCTCCCGTAGTCCTACTATATTTCATCCCCTCAATTTTCTCACATTCATTATCAGATTCCTCCTCTCATATACTTTCCGAAACTTAAACGAAAAGTAAACATGAGTTTCAGAATTTTGTCTGCTACATCTTTGACCAGTGCTGTCATCTAAAAACTGTGCATCTACTTCCCAGTCTTCTGCTGCATGTGAGTACTGTCTCCCTAAAATTCGTCCCTAATCCCAGTACCTCTCTTACCCACCAGCCCTCCTGAACATCCACTGAGACACCATGCATCCTTGATGCAACCCAATCTTTATATAAAGTCATTCATTCTCCTCCTTTCCTGGCCACCTGCATGACTTATTTATATGATAAATATTCTTCACTAAATTTAAAAAGTCCCCCCCTCCCCCCAATCTCTTACATCTAGACCACTTGCCTCAGAGCCTCGCTATCATCTTCAAGTTACAGACCTTCTCTAACTAAGTTTATGAGTACCTTCCCCTAATTAATGCTCAAACAAGTACTTCAAAAACGCGCCTCTTTCATACGCCCCTTGCCACATTTAAAACTTCGTTGTTATTCCCTAAGTTGGTGATGCGTACATTGCAGAAGTCTTCCAATTTACCAGTTAAGTAACACTTTCACTGGTGTGCTTGGCTGGCTTGGGCATAAAACATATGTGCATTTCGCTTTGCATCCCTTGTTTATAAAAGCACAACAAATTATGTATTCTACCTAACCTTAATTTATGTATTCAAGTAAACATCTGACCTAAAATTCTATTGTAGTATCTTTTTATTTCCTACCTCTTTCCCTCATTTCATTTTCTATTTCCTTTTTCCCACCCAGTCATTCCCAATGATCTCCTGACATTCAGACCCTCATCAATCAGATTTTCCACCACTGCCATTAGGCCATCATTTACGTTTGTTTGAAAAATACCCAAACTTTTTTCGCATCATCAGAACCTGTTCCCTCTTCTTCATTCGCCATTCTTATTGCTTTTCTAATTAATTTTGTTCCTTCATTTTCCTCTCACTATATTATTCCTTCTAAAATACTTTCATACTTTCCCCCACATCCCTTGTTATCTGCTCACTCCATTTTTCGACAGTTTATCATTTCATATCAAAGGCTTTTCTTCTGACATCATACCGTTTTTTCCTGTATTGCTGCCTCTCGTGCACACACCCTTCCTGTACAGTTGCGGACAATAAATTCGATCCCCCTTTTTAGCCGAGAATTTGAAATATCAGCGTAATATTCTGAAAAGCTTGTTGAGCTCCAATGATGGCATTACTGGGTTCGAAGGTACGGTAACTGTTCACAGTTCTCTTTCTCCATAGCATCTAAGTGGATCGATGTGATTGCCCGCAACTGTATGTAATGTCCCAACAATGTCTTTTTTCTTTCTCATTATGTTTTGATCCCCTCACATTTCACCAATAACTGCCTTTTCTATTTTTTTTTTCCAGCCATCCAATTTTTTCACACCACAAACCGTCCTCTCTTTTCAATGGATGACATCTTCATAGATAATAATCTTGCTACCTCGAGATAGTTTTATGCAATTTAGGATTACCTCTTGCAGCCAATGGGATAGTAACAATTTTTATATACTCCTTCACTACAAGAGGTTTTTCTTAACATGACTAAAAGTATCTTGTGGTAATAAGAATAAAGTATTTAAAGGCACGTCGCACTCCGCTACTTCAGCACATTCCTCTTCACCTTTTCCCATTCTTTTCTTCTCCCTCTTAACTCAATATATCTCACCCTAAGCCTTTCTCATAATTCTTGGTACCTCCGCCTCCATGCCTAAATAAAGAAAAAAAAAAAT
>NC_136979.1:30369965-30404965 GCF_032717465.1 Coenobita brevimanus
CCCAGCTTTCCAAGGGAATATACCGAGCTTTTCAATTGACGTGCTCCAATATGAAATCGATTTTAAAAACAATTCCTGTTGTAACACTATGTTTTCTTTCATGAATTCTAACAATTAAATATCGGATATTAAGCTCATAAATTTACAGGAACGTTTTTTCTATGTTTTGGGGGTGAAATCAGCTAGGATAATCATTTCATTTCTGGGTTACATCATTCGATCTACAGCCAAGCGTTTACCGACGCAGTTCGTTGACACGGCAAGTTGGGAGCAGAGAACTGAACATTGTGCGTGTGATAAGTGCTACGGAGCCTCGTTATATGAACATCCAGAGAGAAAAAGTGATAGAGAGAAAACATGAGAAAGTAAATATTTTAGCTCATTTACTCTTCTGTTACTGGTCAACTGCCTCACCAGAATTGTTGAAAGTTTACACCAAGATGAAATAAGATGATAGGCGTATGTACAAACGCTCGCCCGCTTGCCACGCACTCACAAAGTGCGCTTTACTGGTTTAAGATGAAAAAAAAAATAATGTATATTTGAACTAGTAAGGTTCTGGCCTATGAAAAATGTGGTTGCCTAACTGATTTACTGTACCAAAAGTTCTAGCGCACTGTATCGTCTTTTACTGTTCCCGGCAAGTCTACTCTAAGCGGGTCTAATGGGGGCGCCGCGAGAGTTGGAGGTACACACGGGGGGTAGGGGAGGAGGGAGGCGGTAATCCCCTCCTCCCGTCTGTCAGGCCGTGACATTCCCGCCAGCTAAGACAGAGGATTAAGTCAGCTCCAGTTGTTCTGTTTTCGTCCATAGTCAGGGGAGCAGAAATGCCTTCATGCCTCGAGAGTTTCCTAAAGGCGCCATGCTAACGAGGCCGGCATAGGCACAGCGACTGTATTGTTGCTGTGAGGGGTCCTCATGGTTGTGCTGAAGGAGGGTGAGTAAGCTATTCACACAGTCAAGTCGCATTTCATATTTTCTTTTTGATCATCTCAATATATGATCATATCACATCGCATGGTCTGTTTCGTAGTTCCGATATTTGTAAAGTAAATAAGGGTCTCGTTTGTAATTTTTTTTTCCTTTTTGGACAAAAGCTGGAGATTTTTCTCAGTATTTCGTACTTCGTTACTGCCTGAGCGGTTCTCGTCTCTGTCCCCAGTGAAGCGAACCACAGACTCCAAGTTTCTCGTACTCCGATCGCTGTCTCTTGCTCTCAGTCTCAGGCCCTTTTTCATTTTATATACCGTACGTATAAATATGATGTAAGTAATAAATCAGCCTTGTTGTTCAACTAAGTAAACACACAGCTGTAAAGAATAATGCTTTCGATATTCCAATAGACTTTCATGGCTTTTTCTGTGAAACAGGATTACGTTGTCTGGTATGAATTCGTTACTTCTTGTATTAAAGTTTGTAGCTTTAAGGTGATGTTTTGAAAATTTTAGCCCGTGAAATAATCATTTTTATGAACACTTTCGATTATTTTCGAGTGGGATATTTCTCAGTATCTCCTGGTAGGCTAGGAGCATCGCAAACTCCGTTGAACAGTTTGTGGAGGAGGCCCGGAGGGAGTCCGCTGGGATCTTTATTCATTGCTCACGGGAACCAAGTTTATTGTGGCCGGCATTTTGTGGGAGGAGAAAACTTTGTTGCTGTATAATCGCAGTCAAAGTTGAGGCTCATAGTTCCCTGCGTCCTGGGACAGATTGTACGGGAATATTGTATGTATAGTTACTGGGTTTAAAATGTTTTTTCGACTCTGCCTTTAACTCCCTTATAGTCGAGACTACTTTGTTGTTTTGAATATTATGTTATCATAATAATATTGCATTACTGAAAAATAACAAGTAAAGGAGCAAGACAAATCAAGTAACAGGACGTGTTATCATTCTGTGCCCTCGGGTGGAGCTCAAAAATCACTGTGTTATACAGTACCCCTTATTTTATATGCTTTTTCAGGCGTATTTAGAATCAGGCTGTAAAAGCCTACCGTTTCGCACGTAATAACATATTTCACAACATCAACGAAGCACTACCAATGAAACTTTATCTGTGCTGTAAGAAAGTCCAGACCAGACCTACCTTCGTTATTGAAGGATCAGGGTCGGTGAGAATATTTTGATAGTATTAATTCCAATGTAAATATTATTATTATTATTATTATTTATTTATTCATTATTATTATTATTATTATTATTATTATTATTATTGTTATTATTATTAATTTATTATCATTATAATTTATTCATTATTATTATTATTAATAATTATTGTGATGATGATGATGATGATGATTATTAATATTATTGTTGTTGTTGATGTTATTTTTATACCTATTTATTATTATTATTATTATTAGTATGATTATTATTATTGTTATTATTATTATTATTATTATTGGTAATGCATTGATGCCATCACTGCACTCTCCAGTCTAGCTCTTGCCACCGGACTTCAACGGTGTTTATTCCCTTCACCAGAGCTCGTCTTAAATATTTCATTCTTGCCATCACCAGACGATTGATATAGATCAGGAGAGAACTTCTGAACTGAAAACGTTAGATGTAGTCTTTCTTAACTCATTTATTATTAGAAGTCTTTCCTAAGCTGAGAACATGTCTTAAGGTGGCAAAAATACTTTAATCTAATACAGACGTCATTGTTTTGAAGTCCGATTGTATGTTTCTTCTTAACTTAAAAGTCTTAATATCTCACACACTATTAATGTAAGGAGCCTCAAGCTTAGACGGAGTAGTCACCAAATGCCTTATGAAGAGCTATCATTGTGTACTGACTTTACTGGTTTACCAATAAAACATTTTTGCAATGCTTTATTTCTTTACATCATTATTGCTAAGTTTGTGTCTTCAGATGAGTGACATATACTGCAGATTGCTTAAAGCGAATCATACTAAAAGAGGAAGTGATTTTTTAAATTATAATTTTGATGACAACTTCATTGCTAGGTACTGACTAGGAAGAAGATAAAATACAACCTTTCGAAGATAAACTAATTTTCTCAGGTTTCACCCTGTAGGCTACGCGCAGGTAACTTCTTCAGTTCTGAAACGTATATCTTTACTTTATTCTTCCTACCTCCAAACTACATGACATATACGCAACGCACCAAAGGATATGAAACAATCACCACAAAAAAGATATCAAACCCAGTACAACAACATTCGACAACAAGATATTAAAATACTAGGAATGAAGAAACATCTGCATGCACACTTCACGTGCAGGACTATAAAGAACCTCGATCAGAACACTATATTACAAACCCTCCCTCCCGATATACACCTATCGGAGGTATCCTTAAACAGAGGTGATCGAGTTCACTTCGCTAGGCTTTGATCACGAAATCACCAGGTCCTCCTCCATTACCAGCTTAGATGTGGGGTGGGTGGATTAACAGATGACACGTGCCCTGTTTGTTGAATAGGCCCACACAACATAACACATATAATAGAACACCTGCAACAATGAGACGCAAACACATCAGCGGTGTAGGGAACCTGTGGGACAATCTCATAGGAGCAATTCCTTACCTTCGGTCGACGGGTCTGCTCGATTAGACGGACCAGGGCAGAGCAACAACAACAACAACCTCCAGACTAAGCTCTTTAAGTTTTTGAATATATATATATATATATATATATATATATATATATATATATATATATATAGGTACAGTATATACTGTATATATATATATATATATATAGATATATATATATATATATATATATAGTGATGAAGCGAATGAAAACGATATTTGACCTTTCTAGGTCGAAGTCCCTCCAAAGTGGATAAAATCGTCAGGAGGTAACGAAAAAATAAATAAATACGTCATTGGACTGAAGAAGACAAACATACCACCCCTCTTTTACTGCTTTAAATAATAAAATAATTATTGTACTGTAGTCGGCTTTATATTCTCCAGTAGTGACGTAGTGCTAATGGACGCTCTGTGCATATTTTCCGTCCTGTCCCTTGTTTAGGATCATACCAACCCACTTGCTAGTGGGAAACAACATGGGCGCAGCCAGAAATATAAATCGAGGGAGGCCACAATGACTAACCATGAGAAATACAAAAACTGATTCTCCTGAAACGGTCGCCCTGCTGCTGATTGCTGGACGACCTAATGACAAATACAAGATATTAATCGCAGAAAAGGTGCTGTTAAATAGTCAATTAAATCTAACTCCTGTCACTGGCATTCCCCTACTCACTGTTTTAAACAAGTTAGCATCGAACGGGGTGAGTTGGGACAGGTAAGTATATATTTTGTTCCCCAACAAAAACTATAAAAGATATTTGTTTCATATTGCAGTATGAGTACCCCCAGGTGACATAGATTTATCATACCAAGTTTCAATGTTTCAGTCTGAACACATTTTGTACACTGTTAGTGAAAGTACTTTTGGCTCATCCTGACATGATGGGGTGAGTTGGGACAGTTTGGGGATATACTTGGCTGAGCTGGGACGTACCACTTTTTAACTTAATATTTCATTTAAAGGAAATAGCCACTAATTTCAATACATTAGCTGATAATTACTGTAGCACAAAAGTTAAATTTATTTCTGTTACTTTATGTAAAATGCAATATCAAAATTGAATGAGCGTTATTGCTCAAAAAACATAAAAAGAAACTTACATTTATCCAATTAATCAATTTGAAGATCGATTAGTTTTTGTTTCGTTTCTAAAGGCTTCAACATGCTTGATCCGTCGACCTTTGTCACCTAATGGCGGCTGTCCATGCTGCTCAGTCTCTGGCAGTTTCCCTATTTGGTCCCTTATCCCTGAGGTCACACTCAGTGACCTTGTCCTGAGTCCTTTTCGGTCAAACTTTTCCGATCCTACCATTAACATCAGCACTAATCGATGTCTGCATCCCATTATCATCCCTCATCCTCTCCACATGCCCAGACCATCTCAATCTACCGTTCATCACAACACCAGTGCACTCCAATCCCATCCTACCTCATAACTCTTCCATCATAAACCACGCCTTTCACTTAATGACTCACTGCACAATACATATTCCGTAGTTAAGGGTTCCACTAAGTTGCCTGTAGTTATTTATGCTGAAAAATTTCACTGAAAAATATGTTTTTCATAATCACGAAAGACTTTGTCCACCTCTTGCATCATAAATGGTACAGTTCCTGCTAATAAGACAGGTCCACCAATGATATACTGTCGAAAATCATCATCAGTATACAATATATCATCACAAACTGGCCAGTTGCATTTCTCAGTTCCTCTTCTTTCCAAAAATTTCATTGTACAACTCCTTTTCCCTACTTTTAACCCTGTACCAATGTAGGCTTTTTTTGCCGTAATCCACATCATAGTATTTTCTCTCTTTAGGGTATGCCTGGAACCTGAAAACGAGAAATATCTACTTGTTGATACCCAAAACCATCATAAATACAGCAAACTATGAAATATAGTAGTATATAATGTATGAAAAATAGTTTTTTTTCCTGTCGGAAATGACAAATGAAATTGTTGTCCCAACTCACCTTGGGTAAAAAAAAAAAAAAATGGTGGGTGAGTCGGGACAATTGTCTATTAATCCTTCAGCACTGCTCTGCTATAATAATGCATTTTCTGGATAAATCACAAAACTATAACAACTGAAGATTTCACCCACCAAAAAGTAGACCTTTAGCTCTATAACTGACTGTGGGAGAGGAAAACTTGCAAAATACGTGTATTTTCAAAAATATTCTACAAAAGTCAAAATGCTACCCTTTCATATTTGCACGTTTTTCATGCACTGTTCGTGGTTCTTGAGAAAACTAATTTTAACAACATTTGTAAAGTTGGGGCGGGGCTGTTGAATGGGCACCATAAAATGGAAATATTTTGGCATTTGGCATTGCAGTGCCCACTGTTCCAACTCACTCCGTGTCCCGCACTGTCCCAACTCACCACTTTCAACGCTAATGTCTGTGAATATCCATCGTCTGTCAAATACTTCACTTGGTTCAATGATGATTAGTTTACTTCAATGATGGTTGCCACACAGGGCACAGGTAGCTAAAGCCTGAAATATATTACAAGGATAATCTTAAGCAATCATTGGCTTCCAGTTTCTGTGTGCACCTACACCTATGTAGAGCTCATGGCATGACACTATCAATTTTTATTATTACTGGCAGTAATAATATCCTCTTCAGTGTAATGCATTTGCTAAAAATAAACTGACCTTTTAGTACTTGAAATCATGAAGTCCAATATACCTGACTGCTGCGGCTGCTTCCGTTTCATAAAGTGATCCAGGGAAACGCAGGGAATAAGTCTTTTCACCTCTTGTCACAGTACAGCGTGCAAGTAGTGTAATTAGCAAATTGTATGGATTGGTCACTGGTGCAACATGATCTGATGAGAGTTGACTGATGGCACAGGCGGTTGATGAACGAGTGACACTCAGCTGAATGCCGGTAAATGTTGCCACAATAGTTTATTCTCCTTGCCAGTTCTGCCACATGTAGGCCTACAGGCCTACAGGTACTCCTAACTAGTTAATTGCATAAACCTATTAGTAGCGGAGTTTTCCGTTATGAAGATAATGTGTCATAAGGTACATAAAAAAACTGAAAATTTCGCAGAGCGGCACACGTTTCTTGTTTCGTTTCCTGCATCTTCTCATCAGTCCTGGCGCCAACGGCTCCCAGTGCGTAAATTCAAATATCTGTGTCTCACCTAAAGTAAGTCTTAAAAAGAATATGTGTATACAAGACTTTTAACTCAGAATTGCACATTTTTTCAGTTCTCCAAACATGTGACATACCGAGTATTACACCCTGGATTAAACAAGTATTCGACAGTTAAGATTCGCAGTCTACTCTTGAACACACGTAGAAATTTCGGGGGGAGGGGGCGCGCCCCCATGGCCCCCCCCCCCCCGGCTGCGTCACTGGGAAACAGCGTTAACATAATCATGATTGTGATGATGATGATGATGATGATATATTTTATTAAAATAATGTTGCTGATGATAGCGATGATATCACTTATGATGATGACGACAGTAAAACAGTTGTTGATCACATCGTCGATGATGGTGATGATGATCAAGATATTGTTGTTGTTCATGATGATGACCACTGTAGCAGCTGATGATATTGTAATGGTCTCGTATATTTACTGATTTATTACATAACTAGTTACTCCTACTCCTCATCGCCGTCGACGTGAGGTGAGGGTATGGAGTGAAGGCACCTCATGTTTACCCCACACAAGGTAATGGATGGCTCTCTTCTATCCCTAAAATTCCCTCAGACGCGAATATCGAGCCGTTCCATCCGCGTCACTCCTCCCTGGCACCTCAGCGATAATGGTATTTGCTTCATCAGGCCCGGATAAAACGATCCAATATATCGCCTGTTCCCCTCGCGCTTCTGTAATCTCGTGCCACACCTCGCCAATGACCACCGGGGGGGAAATAATCAGAGGGCAACAATGGTGAATCTTGTCTCGGGCGTGAGGTGGGAATACGGTTGGTTTTCCGGTTATCAAACCATCCCTCGGAGACCAGATGAGCCAAGTGCTATTGCCCCAACTGACACCACAGAGGCGCAGATAATTATTTTTTTCAGTCCAGTGATGTATATTTCTTATTTCGCTGCTGCCATCTATTAACAATTTTGTTTACTTTATGGCAAACTCTTCGATCTGGCAGGTTTAGATATAGCTCCACTTTATACGGTATTTCAGTACACGATATCTCCTTGAAGCTGATTTAAGATTGCCAACAGCAGGAAGAACAAACCAAATCTAAAGTCCTTAAACTGAAGAGATTAATCCTTTGACTCCTTAGGGTACTCTCAGCTGGGCAAAATCGTTCTAAATTTTCCAATGTATCGTACCGTGCGCCCAAATGTATTCATATCAGAAACAGAATTAGCGGACATAGTGCATAATGCTTTGGCTACTACTGCTAAAAACAAAAAATAAATCTGATATCAGCCAGTACGAAATTTGCAAATGGATCCACAGCAGCGAAAGTCTTAGCTCTTCCGTTGTTTTTACAGTATAGTTGTATTCTTGTGACCTTCAGAATGTATCCAGCTTCTCCTAGTTAGGTATTTAATTTTAGAAAGATGCCCGAATATCCTTATATTTGTTTTGTTTTTCAATATTACCATGTATTGTGTAAGTAGAATATTTACGTTAGACAGGCAGAATTAACTGATCGGTATGAAGTACAAGCACTGAGCTCTAAAATGCACAGTGGGTACAAGACAACCTCCTTAACTGAGAAGACCACGACTTAGTGCTGAGTGTGGTGTATATTATCATGTCTCCTACCCTGAGTGCAGAAAGTTGCTAATTATGCTGACTCCTTTTTAAATCTCAGAACTATTAGTACCTCAGCCAAGGTTATGTTTTTGCTGGCGTTTATTTGTTTGTCTGCTTGTAGTCTGCCTGTCAGTTCGCAAGATTACTCGAAAAGTTATGAACGGATTCTGATGAAATTTTGTGGAAGGGTGGGCCATGGACCAAGGAAGAAATTATTAAATTTGGGGGGAGGGGATACGGATCCGCATCCGGAGTATCCCGTACAATATCTCCAAAAGTTCTTAATGAATTTCAATAAAAGCTTATGGAAAGATGGGCCATAGACTAAGAAGGAATTGATTAAATTTTTGGTGGATCCGGATCCGGATCCTATATCCACGGATCAGTTGGCAGGATTACTCAAAAGGTTATGAACAGATTTTGATGAAATTTTGTTGAAGGGTGGGCCATGGGCAAAAGAAGAAATGGTTACATTTTAGGGCGGATCCACATCCGGATCCTGAGTATCGTACACAATATCTCCATTAGTTCATAACGAATTTCAATTAAATTTTGTGGAAAGGTGGCCCATGAAGCAAGAATGAATTGATTAAATTTGGGGACGGATCCCGATCTTTTTTTTTTTTTTTTTTTATGGCAATAGCATTGGGGGAGGTATGAGCTCTCTGAGGGCTCTCTGGTTAGAGTATTCATTTGTAGCTGGTAGGAGAAAAGGACGATATCTGGCAAAGAATAATGAAAACTATTATTCACCTTCGTAAAATCACCTAACAGTCACGAGGGGTTGATGAACCTTGTATCTGAACTCCAAGATGAAAAAAAAAAAAAAATATTCTGAGCTGAATAATATCGTCAGAAGATAACAATAATGATATATAAAGTCCTCGGGAGGGAACAGTTAACTCTGTGAGCAGTGAGGTGAGCGAGGTGGTGAGAGGATCTGTCCCGTAGTTGACTGTTTATCTCTCATGATATAGCAAGCTTCGGTACCATAGTGGCAAAAATCTCCGTTGGGAGAGGGCCGTGCATTAATCTTTTCATAACTGTGGCCTTTTTATTAGGGGGCGGAGGAGGCTTAGTCTTGCCACGCAAGCGCTATCTGAGTCAGTTATGTCAAGACTTCTGAGCCAAGAGGGTTGACAAAGAGGTCATTCATTCCTTCAATACAAGAGGTCTTTCCGAAGTGGAATAAAGAGCAATATTAAATGCAAAATGCGTCGTTGGAGTGTAGGGGTGTAGGGGTTAACTCATCATGGTTCGAATCACTTTAAGGAATTGTTGAACGTAGAGGATGGAAGTAATGCGAGTATAAGTGGCTGGGGAATGGCTGGGAGAAGGAGGGAGGTGAGAAGACAGGAAGAAATCAGTAGGATAGAAGTTGTGGAAGCAATGAAGAAAGTTAAATCGGGGAAAGCCCCAGGAATTGATGGAGTGTGTGGTGAAATGCTGAAGCATGGGGGAGAGATAGTAGTAGAATGGATGTGGAAGATGTGCAGATTGGCCTGGGAGGAAGGTAGAGTCCCGGAGGATTGGAAGTCAGGTATAATTATTCCCTTGTACAAAGGAAAAGGGGAAAAAAGAAGTGTGTGGTAATCATAGGGGCATTTGTCTTCTTAGTATAATAGGAAAAGTGTATGGTAGGATACTTATAGACAGAGTTAGAGAAAGAACAGAGAAATTAGTTGGAGAAGAACAGGGAGGCTTTAGGAAGGAAGAGGTTGTGTAGATCAGATATTCATTCTTAGATCTTTAGTGGAAAAGTTTCTAGAGAAGGGAAAAAGAAGTTGTATGCGGCTTTCATGGATTTGGAGAAAGCATATGACAGGGTGGATAGACAAGGATTGTGGAAAGTATTAAGAATATATGGAGTAGATGGGAAGTTGTTGAATGCTGTGAAGAGTATGTACGATGGTGCGAAGGTTGCAGTGCGTGTGGATGGTGAACTAAGTGAATTTTTCTCTTTGAAAGTTGGTTTGAAACAGGGATGTGTCATGTCTCCATGGTTGTTCAATCTGTACATGGATGGGGTAATAAAAGAGGTACAAGGTAGGGTAGTGGATGTTGGAGTGGCCCTGGTGAGAGAGGATAGTGTTTGGAAACTCCCTGTACTGTTGTTTGCAGATGATACTGTGTTGTTGAGTGAAGACGAAGGGGAGCTGCAAGGCTTGGTGGATGAGTTTGAGAGAGTGTGTAAGAAACGGAACCTAAAGGTGAATGTAGGGAAGAGTAAAGTGATGGTCTTTGTGAGAGGTGAATGTACAGCGATGTTAGATGGTGAGCAATTGGAAAATGTGAGTACGTTTAAGTATTTGGGTAGTGTGATGAGTAAGGATGGAGGTTTGGAGGGTGAAGTGCTTGAAAGGGTACAGCAGGGAAGAAAGGTTGCTGGTTCCTTGAAAGCAGTGATAAGAAACAGGGAAGTGAGCATGGAAGTGAAAAAGTTACTACATGACAGTATTGTGATACCAACTCTAACGTACGGAAGTGAAGCTTGGACATTGTTGGAAGGACACAAGTCAAGAGTGAAAGCAGTGGAAATGAGTTATTTAAGAGGAGCCTGTGGAGTCACGTGGAGAGACAGGCTGACGAATGAGGATATAAAGGAGCGTTGTGGTGTGGATGTGGATGTGATAGGAAGCGTTATGAGGAACACACTGAGGTGGTTTGGCCATGTGGAGAGGATGGAGGGTGAAAGACTGACGAAGAGAGTGTATGTGAGTGAGGTGGAGGGGGGAAGAGGGAGGGGGAGGCCGAGGATGAGATGGAGGGATGGGGTGGAGAGGTATATGAGAGAGGGGGGTGTGAGTTGGGAGCAGGGCAGTGAAATGGCGGGGGACAGGGCGACTTGGAGGCGATTTGTTTGTGGCCACCCCAAACGGGATTGAGGTGTCTGGCAATAGATAGATAGATAGATAGGTTCGAATCTAAGAAGTGATGGAAGATCTTTCTATCAAGCAGTGTGTCTACAAATTATCTTTACAATTATTGGGCAAATGTTGACCTTGACGTCATGAGTGAATCTTTAGCATCAGATGAAAGGCCATCAACTCTCATTTTCGAGTGAGATGGTGCACCACCTCGCGGTGGTCTGGCCGTTTATGGGTTCCTAAGCAAACCATTTCTTGGTGGGTGGACTAGAGGAGCTGGTCTAATTGCTTCGAGTTACTTTTGGTGCTCATGAAGACGTCTACTAAATATTGAAAAAAAAAAAAAAAAATACATGTTCTCCTTAATATGTAACTAATGTAAAATAATTTTAATTGATGAATTTTTTAAACAAATTTCTTAAACGTTAGAGTAATTTGTGAACGTCCTGCACAACACTGCTTATTTTACTGCATCTGGACTACAGCTCCTTAGCTTCGGGTCGTCCTCCTCACCTAAGTGGTAATAGGGAATGGCTCTTCTCACACGCATCTCCTTACATTCCGTGATTTTAAACCTGTGCAATAAAATGCCAGATATTTCGTTGTGTCTGGAATTCTGGTAACTGAAAATTCAGGTTGGTACGAGACAGGGGAAGAATTACACCGTTGTTAAAAGAGGACGCAACTCAGTATCGTCACCACTCTAATCCGTTGACACATTTGCTATCTTATTTTCATCACCAGTCTATTAGAGTAAGTTCTGGAGTAATTTCTACCAATAAGGGATAGCCCGTGTTTTTTTTTCTATCACAACTGAAAGTTAAACTGGCATAGTAAAAGGAATTTTGTTTTGTTCAGAGCATACTTGAAAGGGGCCTTAATAACGTTTGCTCTTGCAATTTCTTGATAACTCTTATTGTTTTTTTAATAATGCTTCTCACAAAGTTTGCATTACAGACAGAGAGGAAGACAAACAATCAAACTTAGGATATAGTAGTAGATGTAAGAGTAACGCTACTGTATACTGTCTATCTATCTATCTATTCCCAGACGCCTTAATCCCGTAAGGAGTGGCCACAAACAAATAGCCTCCATGTCGCTCTGTCCCCCGCCATTTCACTGCCCTGCTCCCAGCTCACACCCCCCTCCCTCATATACCTCTCCACTCCATCCCTCCATCTCATCCTCGGCCTCCCCCTCCTTCTCCCCCCCCCCTCCATCTCACTCACATACACTCTCCTTGTCAGTCTCTTACTCTCCATCCTCTCCACATGGCCAAACCACCTTAATGTGTTTCTCCTAACGCTTCCTATCGAATCCACATCCATACCACAACACTCCTTCACCTCCCCATTTGTCAGTCTGTCTCTGCGTGTGACTCCACATGCTCCTCTCAAATACTGTAACTCATTTCCACTGCACTCACTCTTGACTTCCGTCCCTCCAACAAGGTCCAGGCATCGCTTCCATATGTTAGAGTTGGTATCACAACACTGTCGTGTGGTAACTTTTTCACTTCCATGCTCACTTCCCTGTTTCTTATCACTGTTTTCAAAGAACTAGCTACCTTTCTTCCCTGCTGTACCCTTTCAAGCACTTCACCCTCTAAACTTCCATCCTTACTCATCACGCTACCCAAGTACTTAAACGCACTCACACTCTCCATCTCCTCCCCCATCCATTCTCACTGTACATACACTGACTTCATTTCTCCCTAAGACCATAACTTTACTCTTCCCTACATTCACCTATATATTCCGTTTCGTACACACTCTCCCAAACTCATCCACCAAACCTTGCATCTCCCATTCGTCATCACTTAACAACACAGTATCATCTGCAAACAACAGTACTTGGAGTTTCCAAACACTGCCCTCTCCCACTAGGGCTGCTCCAACATCCACTACCCTACCTTGCGTCTCTTTTACAACCCCCTCCATATACAGATTGAACAACCATGGAGACATGACACAACTCTGTTTCAGTCCAACTTTCAATTAGAAAATTTCACTCAGTTCACTATCCACACGCACTGCAGCCTTAGCACCCGCTCGTACATACTCTTCACGGCCTTCAACAACTTCCCGTCTACTCCATATATTCTTAACACTTTCCATAATCCTTGTATATCTACCCTGTCATATGCTTTCTCCAAATCCATGAAGGCTGCATACGACTTCTTTCCCTTCTCTAGAAACTTTTCCACTAAAGATCTAAGAATGAATATCTGATCTACACAACCTCTTCCCTTCCTAAAATCTCCCTGTTCTTCTTCAACTACTTCCTCTATTAATTCCCCATCTCTGTCAATAAGTATCCTATCATATACTTTTCCTATTACACTAAGAAGACAAATGCCCCTATAATTACCACACACTTCTTTTTCCCCTTTTCCTTTGTACAGGGGAATAATTATACCTGACTTCCAATCCTCCGGGACTCTACCTTCCTCCCAGGCCAATCTGCACATCTTCCACATCCATTGTATTACTACAGTATCTCTCCCCCATGCTTCAGCATTTCACCACACACTCCATTACTTCCTGGGGCTTTCCCCAATTTAACTTTCTTCATTGCTTCCACAACTTCCATCCTACTGATTTCTTCCTCTCTTCTCACATCCCTCCTTCTCCCAGCCATTCCCCAGCCACTTATACTTGCATTACTTTCATTCCCTATGTTCAACAATTCATTAAAGTGTTCTCTCCATCTGCTCACTTTTTCTCCCTTCTCCACTAGTAATCTACCATTTTTATCTTTCACTCCCCAACTAACTTCTTTGGCACCCTGTATAACTCTCTTTACCTCTTCCCAGAACATTTTCTTACATTCCCTCAACTTTTCACTCAAATTCCTTCCAAATTCCTCACCCTCTCTCTTCTTACTCTCTCTTACTAATCTTTTCACCTCTCTCTTCCTCGCTACATATGACTCTCTCTTCCGTCTCTCAACTTCCTCGACGCCCTTGTTTCTCATCCACTCATTATATGCTTTCTTCTTTTGTGCCACAGCCTGTCTCACCTCTTCATTCCACCACGCTGTTCCTTGCACCCCCCTCCGTCTTCTCTTCACTCCACACACCACCTCACATGCTGCACAGATTTATTCCGTGAATATTTTGCACATACCTTCCACATCCCCCATCTGCTCCAAACCATATTTACCCAATCGTTCATCCACTTCCCTTTTATATTCTGCCCTTTTTTCATCCTCTTGTAACCTTTCCACCTTTCTTGCATGAGCTGCTTCCTCCTGTCCTTCCCTTCTTCTATTTCTCCATTTCGTTTGGACACTAATTCTGACCACCACCCAGTGGTGGTCAAAGAGTCCACTCCCCCAACCTCTATATACTCTTGCATCCATTATACACCTTCTCATCCTGTCATCCACACATACATAATCAATCATTGCCTTCCGTTCATTCAGTTCACCACCCACCCTTCTCAACACTCACCACGTATACCTGTGGATCATTGTGTGCCTGAAGATGGTATTGGCTATCACCAACCCCCTCCCAGCACAAATGTCCACTAAAGCACTGCCATACTCATCCATCTCCGCAGGCACAGCCCACTCACCAACTACTTCATCCACCTTCACATTCCCTACTTTTCCATTCATATCTCCAATCAAAAACACTCTCTCATTTCTTTCAAACTTTTCCATGCACACTTCCACATTTGTCCAGAACTCTTCTCTCACTCTGCTTGCACGATCTTGCGTTGGCACATACTCGCACACAATTGCCCACATTTGTAGTCCAACTTTCAATCTTACTCATACAATCCTTGAGCCAATTGATCCATACTCTGTTATATGCTCCTTCCATCTGTTACTCACAGCAATACATACTCATTCTTTTGCCCTCTCTTTCTCACCTGCTCCCGCGCATATTCCTCATCCATACTCCCATTCTCT
The DNA here is from genome assembly GCF_032717465.1 of Coenobita brevimanus. Lineage (NCBI taxonomy): Eukaryota > Metazoa > Arthropoda > Malacostraca > Decapoda > Coenobitidae > Coenobita > Coenobita brevimanus. Next base: position 30,385,079 of record NC_136979.1, read on the forward strand.
CACACTCTAACATCTCCATTTAGTTTCAGTTAATCCACATACATCCACTTTCGCACCCTCAAGCACCTGGACAATCTCTCTCTTTCACCTCATCATTCGCACACCTTACATTCCATGTAGATATCTGTACCACGTCCTTCGTTCGGTCCTTGGTCGTCACCTTTTGGTCAGTCCTGGTCCGAGGCTTCTTGTTCGTATTATTAGTTAGTTGTTTTCCGGGGAGGGGCACTAACCCTCCGGCAACCCACTTGTTGTCACGTAGGGAACACGTGTTGGTTATTCAAATAATATATGTAGTAAGTATTTTTTGGAACGAATGTGAGTGTGGTAATGATGGGAGATCTGAATGCTAGAGTGGGAAATGTAGCAGTTGAAGGTGTAGTTGGTATGCTTGATGTGCCTGGAAGAAATGAAAATGAGGAACGAATGATAGCGATGTGTGTTGAGCGAGAGATGGTGATTGGAAATACGCTGTTTGAGAAGAAAGATATTTATAAGTATACATGGGTGAGACAGGAGGGTGGAAGGGTTGTTGATAGAGCTTTGATGGACTATGTGGTTGTGTCTAGGAATGTAATAGGAAGATTGTTGGATGTGAGAGTTCTGAGAGGGGAGGGTGGAGGTATGTATGACCACTACCTGGTGGAGGGAAAGTTAAGAGTAGGTAAGAGATGGGTGAGAGCTAAGAGGGTTAGGTGTGGCAGGGAGGTTTTGAAAGTGAGTGAGTTGGATAAAAGTGAGAAAAAGATAAAGTATCAGGAGAAATTGAAAGATGAGTGGAACGCACTGAAAGATCAGGAAAATGGCAGTGTGGAGGAGGAATGGCAGTTGTTTAAGAGTGCTGTGGTGGGGCATGCAGAAAAGGTGTGTGGTGTGAGACGTGTGGGTGGTGGTGTAAGAAAAGGAAGTGAATGGTGGTGTGAGGAAGTATGTATGGCTGTGGCTGAGAAGAGACGTTCATATGAAGCGTGGCTGCAGAGGAAGGATGAGATGTCATATGGAAGGTATAAGGAAAAGAGGAATAGGGCGAGAAGGGCTGTGCGTGATGCTAAAGTGGCAGCAGATGAGAGGTGGGGTAGGCAGCTTACAGAGAATTTTCAACAGAATAAGAAAATGTTTTGGAAGGAGGTGAAAAGGGTGTGAAAGGGAGAGTCTGGGAAGGAAGAACAAGTAAAAGCAGAGGATGGAAGGATGTTAATTGAGATGGATGCAGTAAGGAAGAGATGGGCAGAGTATTTTGAAAGATTGTTAAATGTAGAGGAGGAAAGGGTGGCTGACATTGTGGCAGATGGAAGGGTGCAAGGAATAAATGTGTTGGGAGAGTTGAATGATTCTTTGATCACGAAGGAGGAAGTGGAGAAGGCAGTAAAGGAGATGAAAACAGGGAAAGCTGCAGGTATGGATGGGTGTGCTGTGGAATGCCTGAAAGGTGGTGGAGTGACCATTGTTGACTGGTTAGTAAGATTGTTGAATGTGTGCTTTGTGAAAGGTATGGTGCCAATTGACTGGGCAAGTGCTTGTGTGGTCCCGTTGTATAAAGGCAAGGGTGATAAGTATGAATGTACTAGCTTTAGGGGTATAAGTCTGTTGAGTGTTGTAGGTAAGGTTTATGGTAGAGTGTTAATTATGAGAGTTTGAGAGGGTACAGAAGGAGTGATTGGTGAAGAGCAGTGTGGCTTTAGGAGAGGGAGGGGATGCGTGGATCAGGTGTTTGCTGTTAGACAAGTGTGTGAAAAGTACGAGTATTTAGCGAAAGGCAAGGATGTGTTTTGGACAGTCATGGATTTAGAGAAAGTGTATGATAGAATTGATAGGGAGGCTTTGTGGACTGTTTTAAGATTGTATGGACTTGATGGTAGGTTACTAAAAGGGGTGAAAAGTTTTTATGTAAATAGTAGAGCGCGTGTAAGAGTGGGAAATGCTGTGAGTGACTGGTTTCCTGTGAGAGTGGGGCTGTGACAGGGATGTGTGATGTCGCATTGGTTGTTTAATATTTACATGGGATGGTGTTGTAAGGGAGGTGAATGCAAGAGTTTTAGGTGGAGGTCTGAGTCTGGTGAATGTTGATGGTGGAGAGTGGAATCTGAAGCAGCTGCTGTTTGCAGATGATACTGCACTGGTGGCTGATTCAGAGGAGAGATTGAGACAGTTGGTAGAGGAGTTTGGAAGGGTGTGTGAAAGGAGGAAATTGAAAGTAAATGAGAATAAGAGTAAAGTGATGAAGTGTACGAGGTTGGTAGATGGTAGGGGGATGAATATAGCTTTGAATGGCGAGTTGCTTGAGGAGGTAGAGTGTTTTAAATATCTAAAGGTCACATGTTGCTGTGGATGGAAGAATAGATGCAGAAGTGAAGTTTAGAATAAATGAAGTAGGAAAGGTGCTGGGAGGAATGAAAAAAGTGTTTAGATGTCGTTCGCTTAGAATGGATGTAAAGAGAAGGTTGTATGAGGGTGTTGTGGTACCGACTGCGTTATATGGGGTTGAAACATGGAATATGGGTGTAGCAGAGAGGAAAAGTTTGAATGTAATGGAGATGAGGTGTCTGAGGAGTATGTGTGGAGTGAGGTGTCTGAGGAGTATGTGTGGAGTGACTGGAGTTGTTCGGGAGATGAATGGTAGAGTTGAGCAGAGGGTGTTGCGATGGTTTGGGCATATGGAGAGAATGGATAATGAGCGATTGGTGAAAAAGATAACTAGGTCTGATGTGAGAGGTGTAAGGCTGAGAGGAAGACCATGAATAGGATGGATGGACAGTGTGAAGAGAGCTCTGGATGCGAGAGGGATGTCTGTTGAGCAAGGAAGAGTGGTTGTTCGTGACAGAAATAAATGGAAAGAAATTGTGAATGAATAAGTGATGACGCAGCCTGAGGGGATATTCTCCCGCATTTGGTCTGATCAGCTAGTCAGGTCAGGTGCGGGTAAGGGGATGGGTCTGTTATGATGTGGCAGGGGTAAACCACCTCTGCTGTCGGGCCCTGCTGCGGATGTCACTGATTGCATTGCGCAGTTGACCCTTGTGCGGTGTGGTGTGGTGAGGATCTGTCCGTTCTTCCCTTGGGGCTAAGATGCGAATGAATGTATTTGAATGGAAGTAATTGGAGAGTGTGTCGTCCTGTCTCGGCTACCTCCCTTTCTTTGGGGGAAGCAGCCTAGGAATATGGATAGAGATTTTACTATTTATCAATACTGAATTCTGTGATTATACTTAATGTAAGTTGTGGTCAATAAACTAGTAGCATCTGTGTGTGTGTGTGTGTGTGTGTGTGTGTGTGTGTGTGTGTGTGTGTGTGTGTGTGTGTGTGTGTGTGTGTGTGTGTGTGTGTGTGTGTGTGTGCGCGTGCGCAAGTGTGTGCGCTCGCGCAAACAAACAAACAAACAGCAGGGGTCGTCAATATCCCTCCACCAGAAACTCACCTGGCACAATCTTGTGTGTTCCGAGGACGGCTCAGTTTGTTGGTGTGAGCATCAGTGTAACAGTGGGGGTAGGAGCATAATTCATGGTTTAGGGTAGACACTGATAAAACTGACTGAGCCCTCCCTGCAAGACATAAGAAATCGACCTGCGGAGAGAAATTAATTGTTAAATGCGCCCTCTCTCTCTCTCTCTCTCTCTCTCTCTCTCTCTCTCTCTCTCTCTCTGCGCACACACACACATATACATCCATCTATCTATCTATCCATCTATTACTCTATCTACCTATCTATATCTATTCATCTATCAATCTATCTATCTCTATCTATATTTATCTATCTATCTATCTATCTTTATCTATCTATCTATCTATCTCTATCTATATTTATCTATCTATCTATCTTTCTCTATATATACATAAATATATATGGTATAATACGTCTCATTCGAAGCGGTGATCACATCTGTCTGACGCCAAATTTTGCTGGGTAATGAATGATTTTTATCGACTATCTGTTGGTTTACTGATATGTTATGAATTGTAAAAGGGTTTTAAGCTCACAGCAGCAGTATTCTAGACATTCTTGCAATGTTAGCCGATGTCCCAGAAATTATATATTTTTTTCTTTCAACCGTAGTTTTTTTTTTTTTCTTAATTATTAGACATTCCAGCTTCTTTTGGGGAAGCAACCACCACAGTTATCAGTTTGGTTGCAGCCCGATGTGCCTGCCAACCATGGGGTTGGCGCCGAGAACTAAGTTACCGTTAAACAAAACATGAACTCCTGAAGCCCCATGGCGGGCGTTTATTTTATCCTTGTTACTGCCCAACTATTTTCTTCAGTTTCGGAGAGTACTATGTAAGTAAACAGAGTAAGAGTATACATAACCCTTGTTGTTCAACGTGTCTCTCCTGGGTTGATTTATTATACATTTAAAGAGCAAGTATTAACTAAAACAATTCTTCTAGGCGTCTATCATCATTACCATCAGGCACACAGTAATTTCCAACCCCACAAAAATGCACTTGGTTCCTCCAGCTCTAAACAGAGTGGAGTCAATGGTTCATCAACTCTTCTTTCACCAACTCTTTTCAACCTCAGCTTCTTTGCCGTTGTGATACATCCATCTCTCTCTTTCTCTCTTTCTCTCTCTCTCTCTTTCTCTCCTGATCACTGTTCACTTGAACTTTTTTCTCTTTCCTCTCCCATTACTGCAGGACCACAGCACCAGCCTGTTTCCATACTCTTATCCCTTGTCCGTCCAGTTTTTTACCTGCGGCAATAGCTAGCAGGTCAATGAGAGATCAACGTACTTCTTCTTCTGGGGGATTTGTTAAGAGGAGGTCTTTGGAGACATAAAAGTGGTACCATATAACAAAATTTGACATGGGGAGTCCAAATCTGCCATCACCTGAAACCTGAGGTGTCGTAATCCAACAACAACTTAAGTAAAAGTGCTTAAATTAGGCCTATTGAGGCATAAAAAGTAGTCATTTGTAAGGTTAGTTGACATGGAGAATCCAAATTTGCTGTCAGTTGACACCAGAGCCAGCTGAAATAAGAGCCGCACCATAGGTCCCAGAGCAATTGTATTCTTGTTAAGTGTCAGTCGGTACTCTCAGTTTTCTATGCATCCAACTTGGCTGTTCTAATAATGTTTTCCCGTCTTTTTTGTTGTCTGTGACCTCCAGTCTTTTGTGGGTGATGTGTTTGGGCATCTCAATGAACGAACATTTAATTTAGCTTCCTTTTGAGTATACTATTATTTAGAAAAGAAAAGTTTTGGCAGTTCTAAACCTGGTTTGTTTTCTTTTTCATTAAAAAAAGAAAAAAAAATCTTGGCTTTGCAATCAGCAGGTCGACAGGTATTCGAATCAATGCACTTTTGCCCCCACTAGAACCTCACAGCACAACACCACAGGGCGTCACATTTACCAGCACATTAATCGCTTGTTTGCGAACACTCTTGACTCTGTGAGCAGCTGTGCGGTGTGAGAGAGACCCTAGCACCAGTACCACCTTCTCGCCAGTGCTGTCCCCCAGTGTCTTACGGCCTCATCACTCCTGCCGCCACAAAGGCCTCCCAGATTCCTTATTTTCATAAATTTGATGATATGCAGCGGGGATGACTTAAGTACACATGAATATACACTTAAGCGAGGCGGAAGCACACCGACTTTTTCCTGGCATCAATGGAGGAAGTGGTTAATGGGTTGCGGCCATGTCTCTGCGCTTATATTATTAGCTATTCTAGTACTTATTAGATGTACATCATCCTTCAGTATTTTGATACGTGAGAGTTATGAGAAACTTGTTTAGATATGAAGAATGACGCTGTCCGCATTATCAGTGCATAATAATTCATAGCTAACATAAATGAAACATGCAGAATTATCTTTCAGGTTTTATTACACGGAACTGAAAGGTTGGCGTTTTAGCCTTTATTGAAAAAATTAATATTTAACCATGACATATATAAATGATATGAGTGAAACGTGACTCTGTCGTAACACTTTTTACTAAGCAGTGTCAATTTGTGAGGTACTGTAGGTTTTTTAGGTACTGCAATGATTTCCACAACATTCATGTGAGGCCCAACATTATTGTCTGTTATTGTTCAGTGTAGAGATGACTTACGAAAAGTTTTCCAATATAACCTATGACATTTAATCTTAACTGTTAAATAGTATACGCTCACAGAATATTAATTAAGGTAGCACTGGCCAATGATCTGTTCAGCTTTTCTTCCTTATTTATTTATTTTATTTATTTTCTTTTTTGCATTAGCCTTCCACCATAATGACCTTTATAAACAGATTGTAAGATTTTTTCACTGTCTACCTGTAAATATTAGGGTAATTTAAAGGGAATGCCTCGTCTCATTAAATAATTCCTTTGGACATCTTTAATCTACATTCTGGTTTTGCAAGTGTTTTTTCTCTTTAATCAAGTGGTTTTCAAAAGAATGCATATACAAGATTTCATTTCCTAACTGATGACATCCTTGTTATTACTGTTGTTATTGCCATTATTATTGTTATAGTTAATATTAAAGTTATTGTCCTCCATGATATCATATTTTCGTTATTATTACCGAGATCATCCTCATACAGTTTATCGTTGCATCGAGGAGATGTGTAGGATCCAGTTGGAAAAAGTCACACACACACACACACACACACACACACACACACACACACACACACACACACACACACAATACAAGATCTTCCAAGAGTGGCCAGTACGATGATTCATACATCCATTCACTTATCACTGAACTCCAGAGAATGTAATTATCACCACCGTTATTTTTCCGAACCAAATGCCTATGACGATGTAAGGAATGACAGTAACATAATAATAATAATAATAATAATAATAATAATAATAATAATGTAATAAAATAAAAAATAATAATAGTAATAACAAGGGTATGATGATTACGATGAAGGGGGTTACACATCGTCCTCGGAAAGTACCGTATAAGGGAGTATGGTGGAGTCAAAAATACTTTAATTTCCGTTGCTCTACGCCTAAGCAGAACACTCAGATACAATTACACACTCAAAGTCCAGGCGGAGTTAACAACACTATAAAAAATTCTTACTTTTTTTCCCTTCTGAACTGAGATAAAAATCGGAGGGAGGGGGAGTATTCTTTGCATATTTCTGCTTCTATGATCGAAACCATTAGAGTATGTTTGGAGCATTACGGTGGTTATTCTCTCTAGCATCGAATCATACTTTCCTTTCTTTTCCCCCTCTAACCAGTGCAAAAAATATATTTGATTTATTGACGCTTGTTCTAATGCTGTTCACACACACACACACACACACACACACACACACACACACACACACACACACACACACACACACACACACACACTGTGGCTGGGAGGAGAGGGTGTTGGAGATGATGGTGTAAGAATGTGAGGAATGAGGAAGATGGCAATGGTGATGAGGGGAGGGGGGATGGACTTGGTGTAGAAAAATGTGTTACTGGTGGAGAGGGGAGGATGGCAGTGGTAAGGAGGGTGGAATGGTGGAGAAGGAAAGCTTGAGCTGCAGTTGTGATGCATATTTCACATTAGGGACGACCCGAGCCAGCCCCAGTCATGTTCACTCTTTCCACCACATTGAAAATCTCACCAGCACACTAACCCTCTCTCCGCCACGCTGTGCATCTCTTTCCTCACCACAGAGTGCATCACTGTCTTCGCACTGTACATTAATGCCTCCCCACACTACACACCACTCTCACCTCCACACTATACACCAGTTTCTCCTCCACACTATAAATCACTCTCTCGACGACCCTGTACCTCACTCTCCCCACAACAGTTGTATATCACTCCTCCACCACAATTGTAGATCACTGTCTCCCCCACACTGTATATCACTCTCTTCACCACAATATTCATCATTCCCTTCACACTGTACATAAATATGTCCACCTCACTGTGATCTCTCCACCACACTACATTACTCTCTCCACAGCACTGTGGACCACCATCTTCACTACTCCGTACAATACTCTCTCCACCAAAGTGAACATCTCTCACTTCACCACATAGTATCTTGCTACCACACTGTGCGCTACTCTCTCCATCACAAATTAGCTCTCTCTACCACAGAGAATTTAGCTTTTCCCAATCACATTACATCTCTCATTCCACGCAACTCTTCCCCAGCACATCCAGCAGACTGATTCTCTCTCTTCACCAAGCTTTACATAACGTTCCCCACCACAGTTTTTTTCCCCTCTTTATGACAAGGTACCTGTCTCTCTCTCTCTCTCTCTCTCTCTCTCTCTCTCTCTCTGTTTATCTATGTCTCTGTCTCTCTCTTTTACCATACAGTACCTCAGTTCTTCCACCATACTCTGCCTCACTCTCTCAGGACACCACTCTGCGCCATTCTTTCCACATCGCCCTCTCTCCACACACACACACACACACACACACACACACACACACACACACACACACACACACACACACACACACACACACACACACGTCTGACCAGTGCACAGTTCTAATTTCAAAAAGTTTCTCTTTTCCTGGTGGTGTACTGGTCGGAGGTAATAGGGGCAAAGGTTAGTTTCCCCAAGAGACGGCTGGAGGTAGCAACAGCAGCAGCAACAACAGGAGCAGTAGCAGGAGTATTAGAAGACGTAATAGAAGAGTATCCCAGTCTGTCTGACCGAGCAGACTCATCTACGGCAGGAAAGCAATAGTCACTGCCGGGCCATCCCGTGCAGCGAACAAATGTTCCCTTGCAGTGGACAACGCAGGAGTGTGGAGGTTTGGTTCCTGGATGGACGCCGTATTGCGTCTCACCACCCAGTTAACAAGGGAACCATAACAGACTGTACATCAGCCAGTTATTTGGTTAGGTATCGGTACTCCCCATCATTGTAAATGGTGTCTTGTCTTAAAGGAAACAATTTGGCTTGTCATTTAGTGTAGTCACCTTAGCAAAAAGTAGGCAGCACTACACCAGGTGAGTGGATGATGCTTGATAATGTAATGCAACAAGAGTCGGAAGTAACTTACTCACCCTTATATACTGTGGACCAGTGTAGCTTAACCTCCGGTTCCAATTACCCTGTTGCCATACACAATTCTGTTTTCTAATTTGAGTCAAAACCTATCATCTCAAAACTCTGTAATAAAGTAATGATCATCTTCAGTGTACACAAGTGACATGAAGTAAGCCTCTGTATGTAAGCAAATATCCTCTCATCTGTGATCACTTGTGCTTACCGGGTAGAGTGATGGAGTGGTGGGATGACATGTGTTGCTGAAGGCGTCTTTATGCAACGGATGTTGTCATTCCTGGTCAATCATTGGAAGTATGATGTCAAGCATTAGAGAAGCTTACAGACTAGTAGACAGGCAACGAGACGCGTAAATAAACAGACAGACTTCACTGACTGACTGACTGGCTCATAGAACGCTAGACAGGTAGATAGGCTGGCGCAAAGGGAAAGAGAATAGCAAGTAATGCATAGGTAAAAACTAACTGCAATGCAAAACAAATTACATATACAGTAATACATAATTATTTTATGGTCAAAGCCATGAAAGTGCATACATTAATGAAAGTAGTCCTCCCCAAAACAATTTTAGTCACGCCACAAAAGATACACTAGGCAACTCCCTCTACCTTTCTCATATCCTAGCCGCATGCCCACCTCCCACACTAGCGTCTTACTCTGTTTGAATTAACGTCTTCCCAATGCTGCGAAATTATTCAGCCTCTCTCCCAGCCTCGCATCTGTCGGCGGGCCAAACTTGGGGCTCGTCATGTAAAACTTAGCCAACAAGTTCTCCCCAAAGTCTTCATATCCTATTCTCACTTGGACCTACTCCTTTCTCTTGCAACATTTTGTAGAAAAAGAAACGCTTCCTTTGGTTGTTTCGTTTTTCCTTCCTAGCATGCAGAAACTATTGGATTTTATATGAAAGACACGACTCTACTCGGTTTTACTGATAATAACATCCCAGAAGGGAAAAGTTTTCTAATAAAAGTGTGACTGTTATTTTCAAAGTTACACATAGCCAGTGATAGAACTATTTTGGTTTTGAAATAGTGATCTCTCCCTTAGTTGTTTCCCTGTCTTTATACAAGACAAGCACTTCGTTCAGTCTTTTTATGTCTCTCTGTTAGTTTCTAATATACCAAGAAAAGATCCACATGCATTCTGTTGAAAGATAATCATTATAAGGTAAATTAACCCTACTCTTCTCTCGCTGTTGTTCCAAGGTTCACCTCACGGCCAAACTTTCCACCACAAAGGTCCCGCTGGGCCTCTGCACCCAGCCAACTTAAGGATCCATTACAACTGCAAACAAAAGTACGACCCAACTTGAACCTTGGTGTTATACTACCTGTACCTCCATCATCCGAGGGGCTTCATTCACCACATCTGGCGGCCTCATTCATTATCCCCCACCACTCCTTTACCCCCCCATCCCTCTTTTCACTCCTTATATTGCCTTTTCTCTCAATTCCTTCTACACACTCACCTACCTTCTTACCTTCCCCTGACCACCTACTCGGTTACCATCTCATTCCCTTCCTCCCGCCTCCACAACATGTTTACTCACACACAGCTATTAGCTTCCTGGCCTTTAATTTCTTCGTCCATCCCCTTTCTTAGTCATTCGTTTTCTTCCGAGTTGCAGAGTTCTGGTAATGACAACAATTCTCGTTACAAAGGAATTTGCGAAACACTTTAGCCCTCAGGTGAAAATAATCTCACGAGCAGAATTATTAATTCTCAGCCTCTTCCTGGTTTTTAATTTGAAATTTTTAGAAGTGGATAAACTGTCGATAGTCTGCATTTAAGTAGTTAGTTCATTTCGAGTTCCTCATACGAGAAAACTGATCACATAGAAATATCTTACCCTTCACTACTACAGACCTCCCAGAAGCTGAAGAAATTAGCCTGGAGGTTATGTATATAGGCCTATATATATATATATATATATATATATATATATATATATATATATATATATTGTTACATAGCCTATGATTTCATCATCCTTTGTGTAATTTTAACGAACAGTATGCTGCATGTTTGATCACGAGCGTGTTCTGCCTCAGTCCCCCCTTCTACCGTTATAGTAGAGTAAGTCGTCCTTTCTGTTGTTCCGAGCAGGATTGTCAACTCTTTGTCCCCATGGCTTCATTTGCGCGTCCTTCTGACAAGTTGTATCAAGCTCTGCCGGCCCCTATATAATGAGCTCAGTCTCTGCATCATTGCCACTTAAATCTACTCCTCATTTTGCTCACATCTCTGTCCTCCCCTGTACAGTTGTTATTATTGTGAGTGCTCAGGAAGTCTCCAGCCATCTAGCTGCTGTGTGGTTTGAGTATGAGTGTTGTTGCATTTTGTTCTTGTACTGTGTAGCATGAGGTTGATTCTTGGGCCTGGTAAGGTTTTTGTAATTTGTATAAGGGTTCTTATTGTCAGCCATCATTAATGTTATTTTGTATCTGTAATAATTTATCTTGCATTAACTGAGCATTACCCAGTGTATTTTCATTTTATCAGGGCTGACTTAGATAAATTTACTCTTGCTACTTTCGTGTTAATAGAGGCTATTGCAGTTAACCATATTTTTAACCAGTTTTTTGCCATTACATTATCCTTATGAGTCCTGAATGTTTTGTTGTTAGTTTGAGCATTAAACTTTAACTTGTAATTTTACCTAACTCTTTTACTTTGAACCTGGAACTTTACGGGACAGTAGTGATTTTTAGTATTCTCACTTAAAGTGTACGTTATCTTTCTCTGTTCCGTAACATAAATTTGGCGACCTCTTATCAGGATATTCAGGATATTATCATAAGAATATTGTTTGATATTTTGTGACTGTGATATATTCATGATGGCTACTATTTCTACACTTGATGAAGCCAAAGATTTTTTGTCAAATGTGCACACAGTGTGTGATGTAGAAAACAGAACAAAGAATGAACTTAAACTTGTTGCTCAACAACTGGGAATTGCAGTTCACTCTCATCATTCTAAAGATCAAATTGTTGGCATGATTAATAAAAGCTTGTTTAATGTAACTCCTCCAAATGAGCAAACGCAGATTGAATTAGCTAAGTTACAGCTAGCCCTGCAGGAGGCTCGTGTTAAGGAGGCTGAATTTCAAGCACGTGCTAAGGAGGCGGAGTCTCAGGCTCGTATTCAGGAGGCTGAATTTCAGGCAAATGCTCGTATTCAAGAGGCACAGGTACAGGCTCAGGCACAAGTTGAAATTGCTAGGATTCAGGCAGACCATGAGTATCGCATGAAACAAGGTGGAACTGGATCATCTAGCTCTGATGATTTTGATGTGGCTAAAAATGTTAAACTTGTCCCTCCTTTTAATGAATCTGATTTAACAAAGTATTTTCAGTTGTTTGAGAGGGTAGCTACAGGTTTTAATTGGCCCAAAAAGTATTGGTCAGTACTCCTTCAAACTGTTCTCACCGGTAAAGCTCAAGTAACTTATGCATCTTTGCCTCAGGATCAATCTGATAATTATGATGTAGTTAAGAGCTTGATTCTTAAGGCCTATGAGCTTGTTCCTGAAGCCTATAGAGTAAAATTTAGGACAACTTACAAGCAAGATAAGCAATCCCATGTTGAGTATGCAAAAATCAAAGAAGATCTGTTAGAGCAGTGGTTAAATTCTAAGAATGTGGATTCTGATTTTGACAAATTTAAGCAGATGATTTTGCTGGAGGACTTCAAGAGGTGTATTTATAAAGATGTAAACCTATATCTTGATGAGAGAAGAATAGATAATTTGTCTGATGCTGCAGTTTTAGCTGATGAATATGTTCTCACTCACAAGAGATATTCTAGAGAAAAAGGGAAAGCTAAGAGTAAGTACGTTGCCTCTACTCAGAGTACAGGTAACAGGAAAGAGAATAAAGATGATGTTTCTCAGGAAGTAAATACCAGCTTCACCTCTAGATTTCAGAAAAGTAAATGTACTTATTGTAGTAAGCTTGGTCATACTACGGAGGAATGTTTCAGGAGACAGCGTGATGTGAACAAAAAGGAGTCTTTAAATATTCAGTCAATTGGTCTAGTGTCCACCCTTGAGAGTTCCCAGAATTCTTTAACTGAGTTAACTGAACCTGCTTTGTGGGTAACTTAAATTCTCATGATGGAGCTCCTCTTTTGAGCAGTAACGTGGGTGACACTCTCAAGAGTTCATGTGCTAATTTCCTGTCTGATGGTTTTGTCAGTCCTCTGGACAGTAATGACAGGAAATCAGTTAAAATATATCGTGATACAGGTGCTTGCCAATCCCTTATGCTGACCAGTGTTCTAGGCTCTTATGTTAATTCCTCTGATGAAACTGTAATCTTACAAGGTGTAGGGAATAATTACTTCTCTGTCCCTCTGTGCAGAGTGAATTTAGAGTCTGGTTTTGCTAATGGTTCCTTTATGGTTGGGTTGGTTGAGACACTCCCAATGTCAGGTGTAACTTTCTTACTTGGAAATGATATTGGTGGAAGTCAAGTGTGTCCAGCTCATCAGTTGTCTAGTGAACCAATGGCTGCGGCCCAGGATTGTGATGTCCCTGATGTGTTCCCTGCATGTGCTGTCACTAGGGCTAAGTCTAAAGTTACTGGTGATTTAGAGGATAATGATGATGATGATGATGTTATCCTAGCTGACACTTTTCTTGCTAATTTGGACCACTCACCAGATGAGGCAGTACCCCGTAGTGTTGATAATTTGTCTCGTCAAGAGTTGGTTGAGTTGCAGGTTGCTGACCCTGAGTTGAAAGGTCTAGCTAACTCTGCTTGCAGTGAGGAAGAGTCAGCCGGTGCTTCTACTTGTTATTATATAAAGTCAGGAGTATTTATGAGGAAGTGGAAACCCCCAACAGCATCAGCCGACTGTGAATGGGAGGTTGTACATCAAGTTGTCATCCCTCGTGTTTGTAGGCAGGATATCATTAGAGTGGCTCATGATTCCAGTTTGGCAGGACACCTTGGAGTGAGGAAGACTGTGGCACGCATTTTTGAAACACTTCTACTGGCCAGGTATCTTCAGGGATGTTTCCTGGTATTGTAAGTCTTGTCACACCTGTCAAGTTGTGGGGAAGTGTAATCAGACCGAAAAGGTTGCACCTCTAGTTCCCATTCCTCCTTTTGAGGCGCCTTTCACCCGTGTGTTGGTGGATATTGTGGGCCCTCTTCCTAAGACTTCTTCAGGATTTTCTTATGTGTTGACCCTGATTGATATGGCTACTCGTTATCCTGAAGCCATTCCACTTAGAAATATCTCAGCAAAGAACGTGGTTAAGGAAATGCTAGGGTTCTTCACAAAGTTTGGTCTGCCCAAGGAGGTACAGTCAGACCGGGGAAGTGATTTCATGTCAAATGTTTTCAAGCAGTCTCTGAAAGAGTTGGGCATCACCCAGATCACGTCTTCAGCTTACCATCCCCAGACCCAAGGAGCGTTGGAGAGATATCATCAAACACTCAAATCGATGCTCAAGAAATACTGTTTGGAACATCAGAAAGACTGGGATAAAGGTCTTCCATTCGTTGTGTTTGCTGCAAGAGAATCTCCAAATGAATCACTGGGTTTCTCACCTTTTGAACTACTGTTTGGCCATGAAGTAAGAGGACCCCTTAAGTTACTCAAGGAATGCTGGCTGTCGGATGAAGATGACGTCAACCTGCTGGAGTATGTGATGAAGTTCAAAGAACAGCTGTCCACTGCTTTACAGCTGGCGAGAGAGAATTTAGGAGCTGCTCAGAAGATGAAGACTTGGTATGATAAGAAGTCCAGGTTACGCCACTTTCAGCCAGGAGATCAGGTTTTGATTCTGCTACCAGTTCATGGGCAACCTCTTCAAGCCAAGTTTAGTGGTCCTTATTTCGTGGAGAAGAAACTCAGTGATGTCAACTATGTCATCGCCACACAAGATCGTAGAAAGAACAAGCAACTTTGTCACATCAACATGCTAAAGTTATATCACAGGCGGGACGAAAATAACCCAGTCTGCACTGTAGCTGTTCCACCCGAGTCTGCAAGTGAAGTTCTCCCATGCAGCATGAGCCTGAGTGATAGTTTGGGGAAGAATCCTGATATCATGAATGATCTCCAGACTAAGCTTTCTCATCTACCTCCCGAGGAAAGGCAGGAGTTTTCGGCATTACTGCAGGAGTACCCGCAAGTGTTCCGTGCTACTCCAGGAAGAACCACTGTGTTGATGCATGATGTCGATGTTGGAGATGCAAAGCCAATTAAATTGCCTCCTTACCGTGTGAACCCAGTGAAAGTTCCTCTCATCGAGAAGGAGCTTGGCTACCTGTTGGACCACAAGATGATTGAGCCCTGTCAGAGCGAGTGGAGTTCTCCTGTCACTCTAGTCCCTAAGCCAGGTGGGTCACAGCGGCTTTGCATTGAC
Source organism: Coenobita brevimanus (assembly GCF_032717465.1). Taxonomy (NCBI): domain Eukaryota; kingdom Metazoa; phylum Arthropoda; class Malacostraca; order Decapoda; family Coenobitidae; genus Coenobita; species Coenobita brevimanus. The sequence goes on from NC_136979.1 coordinate 30,400,447, forward strand.
TACAGACGTGTTAAGCAGATAACCAAAACAGACACTTACCCTCTCCCTCGCGTGGAAGATTGCATAGACAAGATCAGAAAGGCTAGGTACATAAGTAAGTTTGATTTGTTAAAGGGATACTGGCAAGGAGTAGACTGTAGCACCAGTCGAGCAGGGCAGTACTCCCGAGGTGGATGGAAAGCTGATGACAGGGAGTGCTGGAGCTCCCGTTTCATCAGCCCTCAGGACTAGTTCCTGACCATCCCCCTTTGCTGAACTTTTTCAGTGTCTCAGTTACACAGAGAGTAGGCCAGCATGCTCTCCAGTACAAATTTCTCTAACTATCTTCACCAAACTACATGCAAAGTACACACTACACTTCCTTTTCAAAAATCAACAAAAATGGCGTCTATCAATCAAGCCTCGGAGTCCCCAGGGGGGGGGACCATAAATGCCCCCGCCATCTGCCCCTCTCCCGGTGACGACTCGAGGTGCCTGGAACCACTGTCTGACTCTCTTCTTCTTCATTTCTGCAACATTCGCGGCCTTTCATCTAACTTTCGCTCTGTTGAGCACCACCTCTCCTCCTCTAAACCTCACCTTCTTTTTCTGACGGAGACTCAGCTGTCTGAGGCAACCGACAGCAAACCCTTTTCTGTATCCTCCTACTTTCTCTATACTCATTTCAAAGCCAAAGGTGGCTGTTGTGTATACATACGCAACGACTTATCTTGCTCTCGTGTTCCTGAACTTGATTCTTCTGAATTCTCCACACTCTGGCTTCGGCTTTCTTGTCATTCTCTGACTAAATATATCTGTGCTGTTTACTTATCCCCTAATTCTACTGACTATCAAAAATTCTTCGACTATCTTACTTCTACGATGGAACACATTCTGTCCATTTCTCCTTTCTCTGAAATCTCCATTCTTGGAGATTTCAATGTTCACCACCACCTTTGGCTCTCCTCTCCTTTCACGGATCCACCTGGTGAACAAGCCTACATCTTTTCTATCCTTAATGACCTAGAGCAGCTTGTACAGCACCCTACCCGAATCCCTGACCGCCTTGGAGAGAGCTCCAACATACTTGACCTCTTCCTCACAACTAATCCTTCTGCTTACTCTGTTAATCTTTTCTCTCCGTTGGGCTCCTCCGATCACAACCTTATTACCTTAACCTGTCCTATCACTCCAGTACGGCCTGTGGACCCTCCAGGGAAACGTCGTCTGTGGCATTTTGGAGCCGCGAACTGGGAGGCCCTCAGGCAGTACTTCTTTGATTTTCCCTGGAATGATTATTGCTTCCATGGCCGGGAGCCATCTGAGTGTGCCTCGCGCATTATGGAGGTTATTCTCTCGGGCATGGAAGCATACATTCCTTTCTCATATCCTTTGACTAACGCAAGAAAGCCTTGGTTTAATCACGCTTGTTCTAATGCTGTCCGCAACAAGGAGAGGGCCTACAAAAGGTACCGGAGCCAACCCACCCCTGAATCACATCATCTTTACGTTTCTGCCCGGAATCGTGCTAAGTCTGTTCTTCGCTCTACTAAAAATAATTTCATCCATACTAAATGCTCTCAACTCTCCAACTCGAATTCTTCCCGCTCCTTCTGGCACCTTGCCAAAAATCTTTCTAACAACTTTACCTCATCATCCTTCCCTCCTCTTTTCTACTCTGATGGTTCTGTAGCTATTTCTTCTACTGATAAAGCAGATCTCTTCGCACAGACTTTCTCCTCCAATTCCACCTTAGACGATTCCGGTGCTGTTCCTCCATCACTTCTCCCCTCTGCCTTCCTCATGGCTGACATTAAAATTTCTTCAGTTGATGTATTTTCTGCCATCACTGGCCTCAGTACTAACAAGGCATATGGGCCTGATGGGGTCCCTCCTGTTGTTCTCAAGAACTGTGCTTCTGTGCTTACACCTTGCCTAGGCAAACTCTTTCGCCTTTGTCTGTCAACTTGTACCTTTCCTTCTTGCTGGAAGTTTGCTCTCATTCAGCCAGTCCCAAAGAGGAGTGACCACTCCCAACCCTCCAACTATCGTCCAATTGCTTTAACGTCCTGTATTTCAAAAGTTTTCGAGTCAATTCTTAATAGAAAAATTTTAAGGCATCTTTCCTATCACAACCTTCTTTCCGATCGTCAGTATGGGTTCCGTCAGGGACGCTCCACTGGCGATCTTCTCATCTACCTTTCAGACTCCTGGTCATCCTCCTTTCGGGACTTTGGCGAAAGCTTTGCCATTGCACTTGACATCTCAAAGGCTTTCGATCGAGTCTGGCATAAATCTTTAATTTCCAAACTGCCCTCCTACGGTTTCTATCCTTCTATCTGTGCCTTCATTGCTAGCTTCCTTTCTGGTCGTTCTATAGCCGCTGTTGTAGACGGCCATCGTTCTTCTCCTAGATCTATCAACAGTGGTGTTCCTCAGGGCTCTGTCCTATCACCAACTCTCTTCCTTTTATTCATCAATGATCTTCTAAGCTGTACATCTAACCCTATCCACTCATACGCTGATGACTCCACCCTTCACCTTTCCATTCGGTTTCCGCAACGCCCATCTCAACAGTTACTTCAAGAAACAAGGGATGAGGCTATGGCACACCTAATGTCTGACTTGGCTCGTATCGCTGACTGGGGTAAAAATAATATGGTTGTCTTTAATGCATCTAAGACTCAGTTCTTACACCTATCAACCCGACAAAATCTTCCACAGGTATACCCATTAATGTTTAATAATATTCAGCTGAATCCTGCATCATCCTTGAACATGCTTGGGGTTTCATTTACTCAGGACTTATCTTGGAAAGATCATATTACATCTCTTGTAAAATCTGCTTCCAAGAGATTGGGTGTGCTAAGCCGACTCCGCTCTTTCTTTACCCCTGCACAATTGTTGACTCTATACAGAGGTTTTATCCGCCCCTGTGTGGAGTACAACTCTCATGTGTGGGGAGGCTCCCCACATACAGCTCTTCTCAATAGGGTGGAGTCAAAGGCTTTTCGTCTCATTAACTCTCCTCCTCTTACTGACTCCCTTCAACCTCTGTCTCTTCGCCGCACTGTTGCATCTTTATCTCTTTTCTATCGCTACTTTAATGGTCACTGCTCCTCTGAACTGTCTGCTTGCATTCCTCCACCTCTACGACGGGCGCGTAGCACCCGTCTGGCAGCAAACTCTCATCCCTTTTCTGTCCAACTCTCTAATGCAAGAGTTAACCGTTACTCCCAGTCTTTCATTTATGCAACAGGTCAGCTCTGGAACTGTCTCCCTCTGTCTGTATTTCCTGCTGCCTATGATCTCCAGTCTTTCAAACGCAGTGTGTCCAGGCATCTCAAAATGATCGGATCTTGAATTTGGCTCTCTATTGTATTTTGTTTTTCTCTTGGAAGGAACTGTTACTGCGGGCCATGGCCTTTGGTTCCTTCTTCGTCGCATAAAAAAAAAAAAAAAAAGTACCTATGACTGAACGTGCTAGGGAGATCTCATGTTTTGTAACACTAGGAAAGACTTTCGCATGTTCTGCAATGCCATATGGTATGAAGAATGCACCAGCCACATTTCAGAAGCTCACAAATGTTGTAACAGAGGGTTTGGCAGGGTGTGTTGTTTATATTGATGATGTATTAATCTTCAGTGACAACTGGAAAGATCACCTATGCCATGTCAGTAAATTTCTTGAGCGTTTGGTTGAGGCTAATCTTGTAGCTAATTTATCAAAGTGTGAGTCTGGTCAAGCTAAAGTTCAGTACCTTGGGTATGTAATTGGTGATGGACATGTTGCACCAGCAGCAGCTAAGGTTCAGGTTATAAGTGATCTTCCCAGACCTAAAACTTGGAAAGAGCTACAAAGATTTTTGGGAATGGTAGGTTATTACAGGAGATTTGTTCATAACTTTTCTATTCTTGTATCACCACTTACAGACCTACTGAAAAAGGGAATTAAATTTGTCTGGACCGATAACTGTGAATCCTCTTTCAACAAACTTAAAGCTATCCTATTAAGTCAGCCAGTGCTCGCTACTCCAAATTTTGCTAAGCCTTTTAACCCGTCACGTCCCGAGGTTTTCCGCACCTCCGACATCCCCCAGTCCCGAGGTATTTTCGATTTTTTTTTTTTTGGCTGAAACCTTCGCTTTTGGTGAGAAACATTGAAAATTCATAGAGAAATCGCTCACCTGAGGTTTAAAGTGCCCAATCCAGGTAGGAGTTCCTCCTTACCTGAGTGGGTTTTCTAACATGCTGGCACCAAAGAAAACGAGTTCTATGGGAGGGTAACTATTTTATCCACTCATAAACGGTATTTATTTATTTACTTGGTACGAATGTATATGTAGTATGACAGTATATTGGTTTTCAAGCAGTAATAAAGGCATTATAAGCATTGTTTCACTCACTAACTAATCACCATACCTGACCTATTTTTGCCACACTACCTGATCATTATTTCTGGCTGTTTCTTCTTCTAATGCAATGTAAACATTGTCCTCCACATTGTCATCGATTGGGGAATCACTCTGGCCCTGAATAA